>NW_012267342.1:4315431-4433375 GCF_000151885.1 Dipodomys ordii
CTCTATGATGAAAACTTTAAAATCTTGAAAAAGGAAATCAACACAGAACTAAAAAAATGGCAAAGCCTCCCATGCTCCTGGATTGGAAAGATTAACATCATGAAAATGGCAATACTTCCCAAGGCTATATACATATTCAACGCAATACCTATCAAAATTCCAACCTCATTCTTCAAGGAAATAGAAGACTTTTGAGTCTTTTTCTTCTTTCAGCATAGGTAAAATGTACATGTATGTGTAGCTGAATAGCACAATACACCCTTTTATTCTCCAATTATCAGTATCAAAGATTAAATTGGATCATTTAAATTTTTGTGACAATTGAAAATGCATGTCCCAAAACCTATGTAACTTCAAATTTTAGACTGTAACTATTGTTAAAATATTATTTTTGCATTTTGTATATTCTCTTTTAATAACAAGGTTGCCATAGTAAATTTAATTTATAACAAGTTATTGATACTTAAAATTATAGTACATTGTCTTCCATTCCAGCCAACAGTTCTTCCACCTTATTTTTACAATTTATCGCTGTTAAGCTTTATTAGTCTAAGAACTGAATAAATCATTTATATATATATATATATATATATTGTTTTGCAAGAAGTATTAAAATACAGACTATTTTGTAAACACTTCAAACTTATGCAAAAGTATTTTGTTCAGAAATAAAAAATTCCTTTTAAAATGCAATGGTGCTGGGCGCCGATGCTCAAGCCTGAAATACTATCTACTCAGGAGGCTGAGATCTGAGGATCACGGTTCAAAGCCAGCCATGGCAGGAAAGTCTGTGAAACTCTTATCTCCAATAAACCACCAGAAAACCGGAAGTGGCGCTGTAGCTCAAGTGGTAGAGCACTAGCGTTGAGCTGAAGAGCTGAGGGACAGCGCTCAGGCCCACAGTTCAAGCCCCACGACCAACAACAACATCAAAAAATGCAATGGTATCTAAGAGAAAAATACCAACCATTATACTTGGATTTTCTTTCTTATCAATAATTTAGTGAGTGATTGATTTATAGTCTCATTCTCATGTGGAGATGAGAAACTAAGTCTTAGTCAACTGTCCTATCAAGTACCACACAGGAATGAAGGGATCAAGTAAATTGCTGGTCAGCAATTAATTCAACATCAGAGTCTGCTTAATATGTGTTCAACTGTCTTTTCACTTGTAACTCCCAACATCATTTTAATAGTTTTTTTTAAAAATTTCTTTAGCTGACCTATTTCTTCCTACATTAATGTTTCTGGATTCAGACATAACTACTAGTTGCTATATTTTCATTGATTTTTTCTTTTGCCTAGAATAGGAAATGATAGACTGTATAGAAATGGTTCTACAGACTCATGAGCTCATGAACAGACTCATTTATATTCTACTGTTCTCACTTTCTTCTTCCCAAATGGTCTCCATGTGGCAACATCATTTTCCTTTTCTTGTTAGAAACTTGGCATTTGGAGCATACCTCATTCTCTTTTGGTTTTTAACATACATTTTTCTTACATTGTCTAATTCATTTTCTGTTAATATAATCAGCTCTGTCCAGACTTTCAACTTCTTATCTCATGCCAATCACACAGGAAAACATCTTTGCAAATCTGAAGCAATATTTCTAGTTGTTACTTAAGTTTTCTAAAGTTACTAATTCACCTAAGAAAATAATTGTCCTGAAATGTTCCAAATCTTTATTAATGCACTTCTCATTCTCATAATTTTCATCGTACTACTGATGTGGTTACTCATGTTAATTTGCTTTCAAAACAGGCAGGTCTTATTTTAACTTCATCTTAATGAACATTATCTGTGAAATATAGATGGAAATAAATGCCTTATTACTAGTAAGACATCGCTGTTCATTTATACCTATATTATAAATCTCTGTTTTTATGGGACTTTTGAGAGTCATAAATGGTACAACCTACAAAAATGTTAAATAATCTAATATATGATTTTTTTCTATTAAGTTAGGAACCTACTAATCTGGTTCATAACTAATCTATTAAATTTAACTGTCCAGACCCAAAATGACAGCAAATATATTTTGTATTAGAGCTCTCTTCAGTATTTTTCCTTTTCTTCTATTTTTTTTTTCTTTGACTCCTTCTACCAAGACTTCCTTCTTTCCTTGCCTAATCTCATGACACAATGATCCAGCCTGGACCCATCACAGTTTTCAGTATTCTCTGAATCCTCCACACTACAAGGAACTTCCCCTCTTGAATGTAATACATCTTGAAGTTTCCTCTTAATCATTTCATTTTATGGGTTGTTTTACTCTTGAAAAAGCAGTTGTGAGGGAATTAGACATGCGGAAGAACTATAGTAGCGTGGAAAACCTTCAGTAAGTTAAATGAAAGAGAATGGGAAACGGACAAGGACCATTCAAATCCAGTGGACACAAATCTACTGATGTCAGAGTACAATTCATTGGAAAGAAAAAAAAATAGTCAGGAGAGCTCTTGGCACAGCCACAGTAATTAAGAACTACTTGGGAAATGTCTTGCCCATGAAATTGACAGCCGAGCTACATTCTGCTCACTACACTTGCTAACAAGTAGAGAAAAATACAGTTTTTCATGAACATTTCATGAACAGTCTCCTTTAGCAATGATTCAATTTAGCTAGAATGTGAGAAAAACTGATTAAAACAGTATTTGGGAAATTTGTTCTCTTCTGAATTATAGTTTAGAGCTCAACTCAGGGCCAAGGTCTTTGATTTGTTATTACCAAAATTTATGAAACAGATGAAATAAATTGTTTTCTGTAGAGTCTTGGGTTGGAGAAACAGAGCATGATGGAAAAATGGCTAATAATAATATTTAAAATGATTTATTAAGTAATCTAGTAGATATTATTAAAAATACTCAATATTTTAAACTGTTGTGTATTTTTTCTTTCAATGAATTCCAATCACTTAGACCAATTACATATTATGAAATGAAATTAATATTATTGGCATTCCAATGAGAAAATACTTCTTCATAAATAATAATTACAACAAAATATATAGAAAAAAAGCTATTTCTTAAAAGAAGTAAAGTTATATTGGGACTATTACAACTTATCTTTAACATTTTGGGGCTTAATGAACCATTCTATAAGTATAAAACAATGTTTGCAAAAAATTGCCTTCCTTTGGATGCCTGGATCTGTGTACCAAAATACTATTGCAGTTATCTAGGAAAACATCAGTATCATGTTCATTAAAAATACAGTGGAAAATAAGCAGAAAAGAAAACAATGGATCTAGCAATTTAGCTTTAAAACATCAAAATAAAACAAAAAGCCTGAACTATTTAAGAAAGAACACAATGCAAGTCTAAGATTAGGAGAAATGGTTCCCTATGCAAGAGAACTACCTTTTAATCTAATAGCAACATTTGGAATTTAAGATAACGAAAAGAGAAATGTTACCTGGAGATGTCAGGATGTAAAGAAACTACCACATAAAATTAATAAACTATTTTCATCACTTTAGCAGGTAAATAAAAAAACACATCTCAGAGATTTGCACATATATTTTATGTGACAGAAACAGGTTAAAACATTGACTTTAAGAACACTTGTTTCATTTGTATTTTTTAAAAGGCCATATGTGTGTGTGCTTGCACACTTGTGTGTATTTTGTATTTAAAAAAAAAACAACAGAAGGAATTGTATGGTAGATCTCTGAATTTAAAAATAATAATATGCCACTCATTCTCAACTTTTCAAATATCAGCTTTTTTATGTTCTCACTTTGCCATCCGGATCATTCTGCTTTTCCTTCTAGTCCCTGTGGGTGGATAGAGGGTGACAGCTATACAGCATATATATTTGGATGATTCTCTACTCTGGTTCCAAATCCTGAGGAAAGTATATGACTGCCAAGGTTTGAGTCCAATATAACATACTATAGCAAACACAATATAGACAAAGATATAAGGACTTGCAGTATCTCATCCTCTGAGGGCAATTCAAATCCAATTATTTGACTTCTATTTGCCGGAGTAGGAGCAAATACAGTATCTGTAGTACTATTCTCAAGATGTGGACATATTGTACTTTAAAGGATAATAGGGTGATATGCCATCTCAGTAGCATTTTATGTAAAATATAGAATAACAAGAGTGAAACCCATTAAGAATTATATTGCTTTTTATCATCACCTCTGATTCTACACAATGTTCTTTGAAATTATTTCTGTCCACTAGGATAACCTTTTTTACCACTTAACAAAAATGAAAAAGAATAGCATTATGATACTTGGACGGGAAGAGAAAGATAATGTCTCTTAAAGGCTTTTCGATATTAACATTTCAGATTTTGTTTTGTTTTGTTTTTGTGGTTGTGGGGCTTGAACTCTGGGCTTGGGCACTGTCCCTGTGCTTTTCAGCTCAAGGCTAGCACTCTACCTCTTGAGCCACAGCACCACTACTGGTTTTCTGGTGGTTAATTGGAGATAAGTGTCTCAAGGACTTTCCTGCCTGGACTGGCTTTGAGCCGTGATCCTCAGATCTCAGCCTCCTGAGGAGCTCGGATTACATGTGGGAGCCACCAGTGCCAGTCTTAACATTTCAATATTAACATTTTAGTTATGGCTAATTTAAACCTATGCTATAGTGAATGAAAACTGGATCAAGGTATTTTAAAATATTATAGAGTTTCTATAAGTAAGAACTGAAGGAGTTAATGCAAGTTGAAAGAATAACAAATTCACAGAGTTTCTTGACTAATGGTAAATCATAGTAGCTATTTGGTAATTTAAATATAAACTATTATTACGTATGTAAAGAATAGTATTTCTGAATGCGAAGTTTTAAAACAGGTCAGAACCTTAATGTGATTTCATTTATTTTAGTTAGCAGGGGGTGGAAAGGTGATATACAACATTACAAAGCTTTCTGAAAGTGAGATGCAAATTGTAATCATTTTATGAAATTGAAGCCTAAGACCCATTGTTATAACACTTTAACATATCTATAGATTTTAGAAACTTAAGTACTTAGAATGTTCCTAATAAAAATATAGGTTAATTAGAGGTTGCATCAGAAAAAAAAAGTTTACTTCTAAAACTATTGCCTCCAAAACAAGTAAAGTTAATAAATAAGACTGAAATTTAATGTAGCATTTAAGCTTTTGAACTCTCTTACCTTTTTCATTTCAAAACTACAAAACATTCCATTTTAAAATCTAGTGCCTATGCAAAATTACACTGGATCTGTGTTTAGTACACGCCATTAGTTTCTGGATCTAACTCACCACACCTTCAGAAGAAAAGATTAGATTGTTAAATTCAAATAAAAAATAATGCATTCTTGATTAAGAAAGCAATCCTAAATTATCTAGCAGTAGAATTGTACATAAACAAAAACAAAAAAAGCAATGGCAACAACAACAACATCCACCACCACCACAACACTCTACATTCTTTTTTTTTTTTCCGGTGAAGCCAAATTTATTTATTTAATTTTTATTTTATTTGTGAACATACTGTACAGAGGAGTTACAATTACATGGGCAGGATAATGTGTACATTTCTTACCAAGCATTGCAGCCTCCTCCTTTGTTCTTGAATCTGGTTGTCTATATTTAAAAGGCATTCTTCCCAGATGCAGTATGTAAGATCTTTGCCACACCAGATAAGTAGTCTTCCCTTTGGCTTATGGTTCCCTGCTTCCATTAAATCAGTGCGCTGTGACATTTGTAAAATGTAGTCCCCTAAAGAAAACACACCGTGTCTGGACACTATGCTATACAAATGGCTGCACAAAACAATTTCTGGCGCTTTGGTAATCTGAAATTGTGTTTAGAAAATATATTGACAAATGCAACCATTAAATCAATAATATTGATTGAATTGTTGTTTCAGGTTTGGTTTGTTTTTGTTTTTCCACAAAGTGACAGTGTAAAAGAAAGGTAGATATGTAGTCTTCTCAAGATAGCATTAAACTGAGAAAGTTGAGTATGGACCCAAAGTGCTGGAAGACAAGAAAACTTACTGTTAATGTAGAACTACCCACTGTTAAAGGTTGACATCATACTGCTCCTTACATTTATACACATTCCTAAGAACTGCCAACTAAACAGCCATTCAGTTTAGTAAACAAAGAATACTGCCTGAAGAACCTGTCAATCCTGGTTAAAAGAGAGAGATGTTAGGTGTTATTTCACATCAAAACCACACTTATCTGTTTATTGAAAGATATTAACAAAGATGATTTTTTTGATAAGTAGTCAATTAGCAGAAACTTTGGAATGTTCACCAAGAATACATATTGTGCTAGGAACAAAGAACACTTAACATGTAGGAGTGTACAGTGTTAAACATCATACTTTAATTATCTCTGAATTCTTGTCCAGAAATTAAAGCTTAAGACTACTCCAGAAAGTTACAAACATTTATTGACTAGCATTATGTAATTACATTATGTAATTACTGTGATATGAATTTATTAAGCTCATCCTTGGCAGGAAGACAGATAGGTCACTTTTTCTTACTCCACTGAGCTTAAAGACATGTTTGAAAAAAATATAATTCTATTATTGAAAGCAGAATATCTTTTTGTTTCAAATATAAAATTCATTTTCCCCAATACTCCAAATTTCCAGTGATGATGAACTGAATCTACATACATGCTTATATTTGTTACATTAGAGTAAAAAAGATTTAGGGACACACACACACACACACATGTATATATACATATACAAATGTATATATTTCCTTCCTATGGAAACCAGATTTCATTCCATTATGAATAGCAATAATATGGATTTATTCAAAATGTACCTATAGCTGCTTTTCCCCCTCCACTGTCTTTCAATTTTTTTAAACATAGTAACATTTCATTAGAAATACCTTTCTAATTTGTGAAGAATACATTGTGAGTTGCATACATTGCCATCAATCATTCAGCACTCCATAGTAGGTTTTTAAGAGGCCTTTGGGTTTAAGCCCTCCTGTTCATTAGTTAACTAGTCACTGAGGAATACACTCATGAAAATCTATCTAAAGCATAAAACAATCCTGTGCTGCAAACAGTGGTAGAGCTCACCTAGAACACTTGAATTCTATGTAGTCAACATATTTTTCAAAATAAACTAACTTTGTCATCCCTACTCTTCTCCATTTGTCTCTTCCATCTTAAATATTTGTAAATATTTTCTCTTACTCTTATGCTGAGTTGTCATCATCACTGTCAGTGTGGTATTAGTGAGAAATTCATGACTGTGACAAAGTAAAATCTACCATAAGCTTGCAGTACGATCGGGTTTTCTGTTTGTTTAGCGCAAGTGTTTCTAACATGAAAATCATAAAAATCTCCAAAAACTCTTAAGATTATCAATATAGATTGGTTTGTCATATATTTATACAACTGCTTTTGTAAAAATTGCTAACCTACTATCTAGTGGTGTGCTGGCAAATGTTTAACATCTGACCAAATAACATTTCTGATTTCATTGGCATAAAGACTACCAACATTACTATTTTTGATTTTAATTTGCCTTTATTTTGACAACATTTCAGCATATTAATTTGTATTAAGTCTATGAATAAAGCAAGCTTACTCTATTCCATTTAAGTATGATGTTATATTTAATGCTTATTGGTCATGAAATTCCATAAGTGAGCATATACTGGTCTAGTTTCTTTGTCTGAACCTGCCTTAATTTCTTTTGGATCATGAGTTATTCTATAATATTCTCTGTCTGTTCATTGAACATGTAATTTACATATTCTTTTGTTTTCATTTTTATAATGGAAACATTGTATGCCTTGTTGTTGTTTCTGTGTGGACAAAAGCAATACAGATACCTGTTTTCTTAGGACAGTTCCAGTTATTGCTAGTTGTCTTAAGTAATAAGTAATAATTCCCTTCCCCTCTCAAAGTTTTTTGTGTCATGAATTGTGAAGTCTCAGACCAATAGAAAATTTGAAAATATTTTTCTCTGAATTATTTTTTCACGTTCCCAGATCATATCATTTTTATTGATGAGCTCAAGAGTTTCAGTAAAGTATGCTCAAAGATGATTTTTTTAATTTAATCTGCTCCCATTTGCTTAATTTTCTTATTTTTGAAGCTCAATTTATTTCATCAGTGGTAAACAAAAATATCAGCCATCATCTACTTTAAAATATTTCTTCACCTTCTCATAATTCAGACTTTTGATCATATGAATTGTCACTGTTCTTAAATTTAAATTTTTTGTTAATTATATTATTTATTATTCTTATACATGTACTTTCTAATTTACTAATCCTCTTACTACTACTAATTCACCATTAGGCTTTGAGTATTAATAATAATATTTTTGCTTCTAGAAAAATAGCTATTTTTCTGATTTATTTTAAAAACTATTTTAGCTATTTTATTTACTTCTTTTTAAATTGTGAACATAAAACAGCAGTTTTGTCTGTGTCACATAATCTTTCTGTTTGAAATCATCTTATCTACATTTCTCTTCCATCTTTTTCCATGTGTTCTCACCCAAAGCAGATTATTTTTCTATGCTGTTAAGTGATTGTCTTTTTTAAATAAAATCATATCATTCATAAAGTTATTTGTGCCTACAGTTGAATCCTTTGAGACCAAGCATTAAGTATAAGTGCAGAGTAATGGTACTTTTAATATTCTGTTTATAACTTAGAACTAACTTAAATTACATACTTAGATTCAGTTATTACTTGAGTGTTTCTTGTCTAGTCATTTTCATTTTATTTTGGTTTTGTTCATGCTAGTCTTTTTACAGGATGGAAATTTCTATAGTAAAAGAAAGGGGTTATGAATTTTTACCAACAATTTCCTTCTCAGTTCTATGTTTTGGAGATTTGGGATTTGCTCCTCCTTGGCATTCATGATGTAGAACTTGGTTGTGGTCATTTAGGGAGTAAATTGATGTCATTTTGTAGGTCTCTAGTTTTGTCTCTTGATCCCTATTCCCAGAAACCTTCAAATCTGAACTTAGCTGCCTTTTATTAAGCAAATAGACAGAAGACTTAAGCATGATATATCATTCCCTTTATTTCTCCACTCTTCTGCCTTTGCTTAGATTTTGACCTAAGAGGATTTCTTACTGTCTTACCATATCATTTTTTAAAAAATTGAGTAGTATGATTTCTTCCAAAGTTGAAATGCTAATCTTGTTATACCATAATGGAAAGGATTGCAGTTTTTCCAAAGATTTTTAGCTGTAATATCATAACTTCTTCAGTTTTATTTTCATTAAAAAATTAAATATAGCTGGATTAAACATACCCAAGTATATAATGAATTAACTACTTGAGTATCTCATATATAGCTTAAATGTCTGAATTAGTCTGTAAATTTATTTGGATTTGGGGAAGATATACTGATAATACATATTCTTGACAAATAATGAGAAATAGTGGTTTTTAATTAAGTGTGATTTTTGAGCTCTATTTGTATTGAAATAAAGGAAACATGATAATTATTTGATGGTTTCATCAATAAATAGAAAATGACAAGCATTAGAAAACATAATTTTTAAATGCACTGTCTATAAAAACTGATGATTGTGTGAACTATGAATTGAAAAATACAAACTATTTTGTGATATTATGTAATACTTTTATAGATTTTTATACAGGTATATTCTTTTATATACTTGCTTATTTTAGTAAGATTGACAGATTCTTTTCTTTTTATTATATATAGTGTAAAAATACTGTATGGAGGGGTTACAGTTACATGAGTAAGGTAATGAGTACATTTCCTATTGAGCATTATTACCTTCTCCTGTGTTTTTCCCCTGTCATCCCTTCTCTCCCTCCTCTCCAACTCCTCACTCCACCCTGAAGTTGTAAAGTTTGTTTTCAACATAAATATCCCTTTAAGAAACTGACATATAGTTAAAATTTTATTATTGCGGCATTTGGGCCATATAAATATTACAAAAATCTGTATAAAAGTTTATCAGAATTTGCATCACTTCTGACTTCTGTAGTTAATGCTTTGTAACAACCAAACTTAGAATGTAATTTCAAATTTCTTTTCTTATGAAATATACTTGTACAAGCATTACATGGCTTTGCAAAGGAATCTTTTATGTATGAATCTGAGTATGTTTTATAGAAAGTGGAAAATTGAGGGCTTACATGGATTAAGAAGGAGACTCAGATATTCAGAGGTCCAAAGTCATCACTATGATTTTATATTAATAAGAACATATTCTTTGCTTTTATTATAGTTCTTTGCAATTGCAAAGGACTGAACAGTGTATTCTGTTATTTTTTTAAGATTCTCTTCACAGGGTGAAATAATTAATGTATAAAACTAAGCCGTGGCTTTCCTAAAAGCAAACAGATTTATTTAGAAAGGTGATAAGATGGGGGCTGGGAAGGTGGCTCAGTGGTAGAGCACTTGCCTTGCATGCTCGAGGCCCTGGGTTCGATTCCTCAGCACCACATAAGAAAAAAGCCGGAAGTGGCGCTGTGGCTCAAGTGGTAGAGTGCTAGCCTTGAGCTAAAGAGCTGAGGGACAGCGCCCAGGCCCAGAGTTCAGGCCCCACGACTGGACCCCAAAAAAAAAAAGAAAGAAAGATGATAAGCTGATAACTGAGAAATATGAAATATTTACTTAAAGTTACGTCCTGGTTTTAAAATTACAGATTGCTCAAGTGAATGTTACTGCTGTCTTTCTGGTTATTTGTAAGTTAAGGATATTAGGTGAGTGCATCTTTTATCTTAACTTCTGAAGTGATTGTTTCCAGCTTAGTCTGTCTAGTGTCTAATTATAGCCAGTTACCTTAAAAAAGACAAAGCCTTTATCACCACTTTTCCGTTAAACATCAGGTAAGCGTCCACTGCTTACAGAAAAAAAAGTAGCAAGTGTTTTAGATTAGGAAGTAGAACAATCTACAGCTCCGAATTTGTTTTGTTGTGTTCGATTCATTCCATCAGGTCTCTACCATGTCTATGTTATAGTAAACTTCTTAAATTTCCTTTCCAAAGTGCACTTATTTTGAAATTAAAATCTTTTTCATATGATACTATATACCAAGTTATGTATGTGTGTATATATGTATGCATGTATGTATATATGTACGCACTTATGTATGTATGTATGTATGTATCTATCTATCTCTTTTCATTTATCTTTAAGTATAGCTAGCTATAGATTATTTTTATAATTATTTATACATTGTTTATTTAAATTATTTATTAATTTTATGTTTATTTACTTTTATTATTTTTTCTATAGCTAGCTACCTATTACTATCTCAGAGGACATATTTGCAGTTTGCTCTTCCATATATTTTAATTTGTCATATTTGGTACATGCAAAATGTATTTTAAATCATCCATAAATATTGAAATAATTCTCTAGAACTGTATATATATTTTTGGTTAAATAATTCCCTTAGTGCAAAAACACATAAGTAGATATACATGTTTTTGTAGATTGTGTGTACATGCTCCAGAGAGAACGCCACAGTTCATTCATATTTCAGATCTGAGACAAAGCATGAGATCTCCAGGAAATGAACAGAGCAGTATAATTTTCATTGACAAACTTTTGTATTTTAATAAGTAATTTTACAATCTACTGAGTAAAAGTATTAGACTATGAGAAAAGGTGATCCTGAAGTCTGGCTCTAATGAGAATGACATCATTGAGTACTAATGTCTTATCAGGGAAAGGAAATTTTGGCCTAGAGAAATTTTAATTTCTTCTACTTTTAATGTATAGTGATCTTAAAGATACTATATATGAAAAAATGAATGTCTTTCTGACAGGTAGTGAGATAGTCTAAGTCCCAAACAAACATTATAAATTTGTCATAGGCCAACGTCACAATTATGTCTTCTAGCATACCATCACTCTTATTAAGATGTATTTTGGAAAATTGTTATTTTTAATGATTGATTTGTGAACTACAATTACTGAACATTTGACTGCACAAATCAGTCGAGCAGTTGATTAAATCATCCTAGAGTGTCTTAGAAAGTAATATTTCTATGAAGTCCATGGTAGTGTTTTGTCCAATAATTGTGGCATTTAGGACAGATAAATGTATTCTGTGCTGCAATGAGTCTCCCTTGTTGACTTAATAGGTCAAGCTTTGTTTATAAAAATGTGAAAAATAAGCTAAGGAGAATATTGTTATTACAATGATGTAGATCAAATACGTAAAATCATTAATATTTTTATGTAGGATTGATTGTAACTACTCCTTAGCCCTTAGCTTAATATTTAAAAGCCCCAAGACATATTCATGCACCAGATTTTATCTTTTTGTACATGAGGCTCAGGGCCTGTGCACTGTCCCTGAGCTCTTTTGCTCAAGACTAGTGCTTTACAACTTTGAGCCACACTTCCACCCAGATTATTATTTTTTAATACTGTCTAAGTTTTTAAAGTAGAAGATGTGGTGCTTCAATGTGCTAGAACGCACCGTGGGTCTCTGGAAATAGCATGGAAATTGAAAGGTCTGTCAGGTCATTAATAGACAAAATAAACAAGTCTTTATTTTCTGCAATAAATTATTTCTACAGACTTCGGCTCCTCACCATAGTTTGGGAATTACCACTCCCTAGTCTGTTCTAAGTCAACACTCAATTGTTTTTCATCTGTCATTCTATTTTTTTTTTTTTTTGGTCGGTCGTGGGGCTTGAACTCTGGGCTTGGGCGCTGTCCCTCCGCTCTTCAGCTCAAGGCAAAAGCTCTACCGCTTGAGCCAGAACACCATTTCTGGTTTTCTCGTGGTTTATTGGAGATAGGAGTCTCATGGAGTTTCCTGCTCGGGCTGGCTTTGAAACGCGATCCTCAGATCTCAGCCTCCTGAATAGCTAGGATTACAGGCGTGAGCCACCGGCGCCTGGCTTCATCTGTCATTCTTTATGCTTTGATGGAAGGTACAGACTTATTTTAGTCATTTCTGAAACCCAAATTCTACACTTGTTTTCTGTACACATAAAAATTAACAAGTATTCAAAAAACAAATTAAATGAATGTCTTTTCACAGTGTTCATGTGTCTGTGTGTTTGTGCCCTAGCGCCAATTCTAAGGTTTCAATATACAGTTTAAGTGCTGTCCTTTCACTTTTTTTACTACAAGGCTTGTACTGTACTACTTAAGATACAGCTACAACTTTTCAGAGGTTAATTGGAGAAAAGAGTCTTATGGACTTTCTTGTCTTTGATGACTTTGAGCCATATTCCTCAGAGCTCAGTCTCCTGAACAGTTAAAATTGAAGGTGTGGGCTACTGGTCCACAGTTTTCATTTCCACAAAATATTTTACTGCACTATGTATGGGTGCATTGTGGTAAGGGATTTAAAATAATTAAAGCATCCCAGAAAGTTAGGAATTTTTATATTATATTTTGCATCTAAGTGTAGGAATAAAAAAATTAACTTAACATTCTCTAAAACCAGAAATGCCACCATAAATTATTTTTCTATGGTAGGGCAGACACATATAATACAAATGTACAGACAAATGAAGAAATGCCTACCTGAAATATTATTATCATGGTTCTCTTTCTGTATTTTTCAGCTTTAAAATGTTTTATTTTGGAAAATTTATCTCTCACATGCTATTCTGGGTTAGACACTGAGCTAGGCTCTAAAGATTGAAAGGGAAGGGCTAGGAAGGTGGCTCAGTGGTAGAGCGCTTGCCTTGCATGCATGAGGCCCTGGGTTTGATTCCTCAGCACCACATAAGCAAAAAGAAAAAAAAGCTGGAAGTGGTGCTGTGGCTCAAGTGGTAGAGTGCTAACCTTGAGCTGAAGAGCTGAGGGACAGCGCCCAGGCTCAGAATTCAGGCCCCACGACCGGACCCCCCCAAAAAAAAAAGATTGAAAGGGAAATCTGTCACCTTCCAACCCTCCTCCAAGGAGCTAGCACCTTTGCAGGAAAGGATCAGACATATGTTTTGCTAATGCCAGGGTGTACATGGTACTCCAGTGTTCAACCTGGGTCATAATAACTCACAATTAGCCATCATCTGAAAATGTTAATTGAAGATACAGATAAAAATGGTCCAATTTTCAAATGATTTTGTAGTTTTAATTGTTCAACTAGCTTATACAGAATTGACTTTTCTATGTAATATGATAATAGTTTTTTGGGGGGTCCGGTCGTGGGGCCTGAACTCTGGATCTGGGCGCTGTCCCTCAGCTCTTTAACTCAGGGCTAGGGCTCTACCACTTGAGCCACAGTGCCACTTCCAGCTTTTCTCTTTTTGCTTATGTGGTGCTGAGGAATCGAACCTAAGGCCTCATGCATGCAAGGCAAGCGCTCTACCACTGAGCCACCTTCCCAGCCCCATGATAATAAAATTTGAAGATATAAATATTAACCAGAAAAATATACCAATGAGATACTTTGATGAGTGTGTGTTTATATGTTGTTCAGATATCATCCTAATTGGTTATTCTAGAGGCTATAATCATATACTTAAGGATAAATTTGTACTTTTTTTTTTGTCGGTCGTGCGGCTTGAACTCTGGGCTTGGGTGCTGTTCAACAGCTCTTCAGCTCAAGGCAGACGCTCTACCATTTGAACTACAGCACCACTTCCAGTTTTCTTGTGGTTTATTGGAGCTAAGAGTCTCAGGGACTTTCCTGCCTGGGCTGGCTTTGAACCATGACCCTCAGATCTCAGCCTCCTGAGTAGCCAGGATTACAAGCGTGAGCCATGGGCATCTGGCAAATTTGTACATTTTATCTATTTGTTTGTTTTCTTTTGTTAGTGTTGGCAAAAGGGGCTTGAATTCAGGGCCTCCGCAATGTCCTGGAGCTTATCTGCTCAAGGCTAATTCTCTACTACGTGAGCCAAACTCACTTGAGGTTTTGTTGTTTCTGTTTTTGTTTGTTTATTTTTAGTTATTTTGAAATAAGAGTTTTACTGACTCTCTTGCCCACTCCATGTTGGCTTCAAACCTCAATCCTAAAACCTTGGCCATCTGAGTAACTAGGATTACAGGTATGAGTCACCGGTGCCTGGAAAAAATGTTAACAGATTTTTTGTTTGTTTGTTTTTCACTCGTGGGGCTTGAACTCTGGGCTTGGGCACTATCCTTCAGCTCTTCAGCTCAAGGAGAGTGCTCTACCGCTTGAGCCACAGTGCCACTAATGGTTTTTAATGGTTTATTGGAACTAAGAGTCTCAGGGACTTTCCTGCCCGGGCTGTCTTTGAACCATGATCCTCAGATCTCAGCCTCCTGAGTAGCTGGTATGACAGGCGTGAGCCCCCGGACACCTGGGGTGAATAGTTTTTATATTGATTTTTTCCCTAATTCTTGTAAATTTTGACACTGTATATCCTTTATGAGGGCATTCACAGCATTTGGAAGAGCAATGCATTTTTCTAATTCCAAATCATGTCCTGAGTATCTGTTTGAGGCTGTGAATGCCTTTGGAAAATTCTTGACACATAGCATCTAGGTTAAGATCAAGATTATATAGAACAAACTACAAGCACTTTAAGTCAACTTTCTATTGCTCATGCATAAGCAGATACCCTTGATGAATTGAATTTATGGATTCAGAAGGGCTTCAAGATTATAGCAAACTAAGGTAATCAGGCTCTATGTTTAATTTGAGACACTGTGACCCTGATTTATATGTATTGGCCCTGGACCAAGAATCTCTCAAGCCAAAGTAGAGAACTTCCTTGATGCAATTATCTTCTACTCTTTCTGCTCTATCTGCTCTATGTTTTATATCTTTTTTTTCTATTTCAAGACATAAATTCTGCTGCATGATTCTTAAAGTTTTCATGAAAATTGCCAATTTCAGACTTCCCATATGCCAAGTTCTGAAACATTATTTCAAAGCCAAATTCAGAAATTCTTTCACTATATATGAATTCATTTAATTCAAGATGTCTGATTTTAGATGTACACAATCTTGGGCTTGCTAATTTCAAGTGTATTGAATAAATAATGATTATAACATCAACAGATTGTAAAATAGAAAGTGTTGAACCAATGAAAATTATTATTGAGACTGTAGAAAACACTGTTGCCCTAAATGGACACACATCAGTTGGAGTTTGTGTTTCTCCTTTGATTCAATGTGTTGATACTTATTTAAAATGCATGATTATCTTATTTTACACAAGCATCAAATACAAATATTCAATATATAAAACATCTTTTGTATGAAAACTTCTGTGTGTGTGTGTGTGTGTGTGTGTGTGTGTGTGTGTTTGTGCAGGTTCTGAGATTGGAACTCAGAGCTAGAGAACTCTCCCTTAGTTTTGTCACTCAAGGCTGGTTTTCAGCCACATGTACCATACCTGATGCACTCCTGGCTACTTTTCTGGTTAATTGAAGATAGTAATCTCATGGACTTTCCTGCCAAGGCTGGCTTTGAGTCAAAATCTTCAGATCTCAAATTCTTGAGTAGCTTGAGTTATGTGCTGTCACTTGCATTTATCTTGAAATAGTCATCTTTTTTTGTGAAGAAAGAAATTCTATAATGTTGGAATTGTTTATTTCTTGAATGCGTGAGAAGCACTCCCAATGGTTATTTTAGAACCATACCTGGTCTTATGCATTGGAAGTCATTTTCTTCCATTATGAATGATTTACCTACTACTTCTTTGAAGAGACTGAATGACAAAGTGACTACTGAAGTGAGCTGAAATTAGGCAAATTTGAACAGAAAGAGGAGAGAAAAATACCTGATAGATACCCTGTAATATGTCAACAACTTTGGAGCCGACAGTAGTTTTTGTGACAAGTTTCAGTTTGTCTCACAGTTTTATAGGTTTTTGATCTTCTATCTTGAGACAAAGAGTGAAAAACAGGAGAAAATACGAATATGGTTAGTGAGTAGAAATCAACAAATATTCATGATTCTCCTATCGGTTTTCAGACAAAACAAAAAAAAAGTCTCATCAATAACATTAGCAGACTGCTATAGATATTAGAATTATTGGTTCCATCCAACTGAAAATTACAGCAGAAAGAACTTTCTGGAAGAATAGCTGAAAAAATTAACAGGAAGTTTGGAAGAATTAATTTATTGAAAAGGAATAAAAAGAAGTGTGACATACTTTTAATGGATAGTTCCCATTTGTGAACTGAAACATCAATATGTCTATTTTGTAATACAAATGTTCTTTTGAGTCAGGTGCTTCTGACTCTTCTCTATAATCTTAACTACTTAGGAGGGTAAGACAGGAATGTTCATAATTCCAGGACATACTGGGCAAAAAAAATTGCCATCACTACTTAAGAAAGAGCTAGATCAAGTGGCACATGTCTTTATTCATGGGACACATAAATAAGTGGATCACAGTCCAGTCTCAAGCTTTGGAAGAAGCTGGGTATGATTTCAAAAATGAAAAGCTTAAAAAAAAAGAGGTCCAAAAGTGTGGGTTAGTGATGTAATTATTTCTTAGAAAACACAAGGCTATGAGTTCAAGTCCCAAAATTTTCATAATAAAAAAGAAAGAAGAATCCAGGCACTGGTGGCACATGCCTGTAATCCTAGCTACTCAGGAGGCTGAGATCTGAAAATCATGGTTCAAAGCCAGTCGGGGCAGAAAAGTCCTTGAGATTCTTCAATAAAACACTAAAAAACTGGAAGTGGCGCTGTGGCTCAAGGATAGATTACTCGCCTTGAGCTGAAGAGTGCAAGAAAGAATATTATGTCTTGAACAAAATCTTTACAGTTTTTCTGTGTTTCTGTGTTTTTTGTTTGATCTTGGGGCTTGAACTCAGATGCAGGACACGGTCCCTGAGCTTTCCTTGCTCATAGCTAGTGCTCTACCACCTTGAACCATAGCGCCAGTTCCGGGTTTCTGATGGTAATTAGAGATGAGTTTCATGGACTTTCCTGCCCTGGCTGGTTTTGAATCATGATTCTAAAAGCAAAGCCTCTTGAGTACTTAAAATTACAGGCATGAGCTACTGGCACCTGGCCAGGTTTTTTTTTTTTTTTAATGAGACAAAAAATAATGTACAAAGTTTTGTGAAAATACAGTTCTCCTTTTTAAGGTAAAGACTTTGGTTATAAATTGTAGTGAGAATTTTCCTTCCTTCTTTGCTTACTTTCTTCTTTTCATTTTTTTTTGTTTCTTTCCTTCCTTGTCTCCTTTCCTTAACTACTTTCTCTCTGGTTTTCTTCCTTTGCAGGTAATGAAGCTTAAACTCAAAACTTGAGTTCTGTCCCTGACCTATTTTGCTCAAGGCCTAAACTCTATCATTTGTGACACAACTTCACTTCAGCCTTTTTTGGTAGTTAATTGTACATAAGTGTCACATGGACTTTTCTGTCCAGGCTAGATTTAAACTATAATAATCAGATCTCAGCCTGATGAGTTGTAAAGGTACAAGGGGAGAGCCACTGGTGCCCAGCTCATACATAATTTATTACTATTAATATAAGGATTTCTGAGGAACAAATCATTCCATGCTGTTTAGGAACATCACTACATAGACCTAGAGTCTTATATTATGCAAATATCAGAAAGTGTTTAGTATGAAAAATAAGACATACTTAAGGAGAATCACATATGTAAAAAATTACATGCTAATTCCAATGCAAACCTATTATCAACTAACATATTTTCAACATTTCTACAGAAAAAGACTAATTTCAATGCAGGTTATGAAATAAATCTTTCTGGTACTTAGATATATAATTATGTGAGATATATAGAAATTGGATGGGAGAGGTATAAACAGTAGTAAAAATTGGCTGTTTTATCATTTGGTTACATTTTTTTAAGAGTTTGAAGACCTATAGTACTGTAAATATTTCCAGTTGGCTGACTTTATAAGAACTGTGCTCTTGGAAACAACAGAGTAGAGCACACAATTAAATTAACACTCTCAGTGAACATGTATAAAGCATGTATTCCAACACATGCATTTGTTAAGTCCCAAGGCCTAAAGCTGTGGACACATGTGTTAAAGGATTATAACCTCTGCATTTACTAGGTCACTTGGGACATCTAGTGACCCAACTCTCTGACAACCTCTATCAGTAATACTAATCTGAACATTTCCAGAAAAAAAATATGCTTGGATAACCCTTTCTGTACTTTCTTTATTTCCTGAGATAACACTCAATGTCATTAAGAAGAGGTATTCTTGAGACATTGATATCTTATGTATCAAGATGACATCAGTCATGAAAAAGCAATGAGAGAATTGTGTCTATAATGACAGTATTAATTTTCAGTTACCTAATGTTGAGATACATGAAACACTCACAGTTCATTTCTCTGTGTTTCTCATAAATCTTTACAACTGCCTTATCAGAAAGAAGCTATTATCCCTAAAGGAGACATAAAGATGTTAAGTAATTTGCCAAGGTTACTCTACGAATATATACTTGGCTGCTAGAATTTAAACCAAGATGTTCAAAGTCTGTATGCTTTCTACCAGGATTTGTAGAGGTTAAAAATGACCTAATAGATTTCCTTGCCCAGCAGAGCCAGAAATTGCTTCCAGAGGCATGTCTATATTAGCAGCATGAAGTTGATCCCTATGTGATAATTGTACCATTAATGTAATAGAAATATTGAACAACTCAGGACTTGCTGACCCCAGGCTAAAGTGTAAAGGGGAGAAATATAATAGTCTCCTGCTAGTTTCAACTGGGGTCATTTCCAGGACATTTTCTAGCATAGACATTAAGAATCTGATACAACATTCTTATAATATTCTTTTATTCATGTGCTCAGCTTTGCACAAATGGGTTTATGAATTCTTTGTCTGTGTTTTAGAGAGTGTTTTATGGGAGCTAGATATGTACTTTTAGTACTTTTGTCTACAATAGTTTTGCCATTGAGCCAAAACTGCATGTGGTTTATAAAACTCCTAATTTATAATTGGATAGTCTTTTAATCAAGATATTCCAGGATATAAACAAATTCTTATGCAGAAACAAAAAAACAAAATCTGTTGGTAGTTCTATTAGAATGTTTTAGAAACTGATTTTATTAATGAAGTTAGTTATATATTTCATATTCAGTTACATACATCTATATGCAATTTGAAATTAGCATACAAATGTAGGCCACACCTCCTATTAAGAATAGAAAAAATTTCAAATGGTGTAGCCTTGATTTATTAATCAGACTGACACATTTTTTTATTATAATGTCTATTCCACAATGAATAAGTCTGCTTTTTAGATTTGTCATATCCTGTTGGTACAGCTGGTAATTATAGAATCAAGGTAAATTGTCCTCTGTTTATAAAGCTATAAAATAGATAGTAACCAATTAGTATAAATATACAGTCCATTCTTTGAACCAAAAAGAAATGTCTAATTTCAATGTCATTTTTCTATTTTCCTCCCCCTTTCTACTCTTCAGCATAGGGTTGTACATTAAAGCATATGATTCCTATTCTCAAAATGTAAAGAACCTGCTGTAATTCAAGAAGACAGAAGAATCTTGAATAGTATTCTTTTCCTATGATTAGAAAATTACAAGTTCTTTGGGAAGCATAGTCATATTTGGGAGCAATGCCCTAATTCACTCCCTTATAATGACAATTTGCAGATTAAATATCCCTCCTTTTACTAAATTGGTTATGTTACCAGTACTAGAAAATGGGTCAGGAGAAAAAAATGGCTGTTAAAACACCAAAATGCCTAACCCAGATTTCTCCCTTAGCTTGAACAAATGACTATCCATGGGTTAGTTCTGGAGATTTTGAACAAAATGTCTGTGACCTGTTGTCATCAAAGAAGGTTTAATCCATGAATGAATATCTTTGTAGATATTCCCTAACACTTTATATAATGTACGTTCTTAAATCACAGTAAATTCAAGGTTAAATTACCATAATGAGAAACTTGACATTTTTCTTTGATAGGAGAAGTCTGAAATATAAAGTCACATAAGCATATTACAAATAGTGAAAAAATAATAGGAGGGATTCTCTTAGAAGTTAATATTAACAACCTAGCATGAAAAGCATTATCCATTTTTCTATGAAGAACTTTCTTTTTGCCATATGAAAAAACTATTTTATGGCATTGCATAGGGCATGCTGTAGAAATGGCAAATCATTATCTCCCTTAGATTATTTTTAGAGCTATTATAATATCATTTTTCTGATTCATCTCTGATTTATAAACCTCTGAAATGAAGCCCACAATGCATAGAGGGAAGTAAAGACATGTAATGAGCAAGAAGCAATGCTATTCACTGAAGAAAATGTCATTGTGGTTACTATCACTATAACTATGTGTACTAGACGATGCTTCACCCACATTAGTAACTGCAGTCCTCTAAACTAGATAGATGAAGGAACAATTTTTACCATTCTTACGTTGCAGCTAAGGAAATGGAGGCAACTGCACATCATCTTAATTTGTGTCAACTTCTTGACTACAGTAATAATTCTCAATGCCTTTGCAGCTCTTGATGTAAAGACCTAGAATTCCAGAATTCTATGGATGAGAATTCATTCCACTTAGTACAATAATTACACAGTTTGCACTGACAAATGTCAAAGCAAGAATGGATGTCTGGCACTAAAATCCAAAGACGAGTCACAAAGAAAAGGATGATGAACTGTAGAAAATAGTTTTCTTGACCAATATCTAATTTGTCATTGACAAAAATAATGCTGATTGCAATGAAGCAAAGTCTCCATAGCAGATGCTAAGATATACTAACTCAAAACAAGGCTGCACCTTTTGCCAGGTGGTTACAGCAAAGAAAGATGGTTTTAATGGTGTCCATTAAAAACACAAGCAATTTGTGTCATTCTTGGTTTCAGCAGATATGGAGGACTCAAGTGATGTATTTTGTCCAGTGTTTGATTTTGATTTCAGGTATATCCAGGCCAAATTACTTTACAAGGTCGTTAATATATATTTCCTTACAAAGTGAGATGTTTTATTATTATGCCATATTGTATTATAAATCTGTAAGCAACATTTTTAATGTGTCTATTTTTGTTCTTTTACTTTTTCCACTAACAAGGTCTCCCTCACATGTAAGACATTAAATCTTTATTCTAGACTTGTGTCCCTTCAGTGGGAATCCAAAACTCTTCTGAGGATTTATTTTACTACTCTATACTTAATATTTAAGAGAATGAAGATACTTAAGACATATTTTGAGTGCTCAGTTTTGATGAGTCCATCATTAGCAAGTTACATACAACAATTGAATTGCAGTGTCTTGAGAAATTTTATGAGGTTGAAAGCCATATTACAAAACCTGAAATGACTTTGAAGGGGAAACATAAGTCATCTCTATTATTCTAATCCTTTAATTTCTGTTATTTCTTCATTTTTTCCTATCATTATTTGGTTTCAAGAAAATGAACTAGAATTAAAATTTATTAAGGCAATGATTTTGCAAAGGATATTAATTTTTTAACTAAATGATTTTAGGGTAATCATTATGTATGTATTTTATTCAGAAATGGACACAAACAATGTCATGCACACTTATGAGAGGCTTTAGGGAAAAGGGATAAATTTATAAGATTAAAACATGGATCTAAGATATAGAGTTCATTTCCTTTATAAGAATAAACATGGGGCTGGGAAGGTGGCTCAGTAGTAGAGTGCTTGACTTGTATGCATCAGGCCATAGTTTCTATTTCTCAGCACCACATAAATAGAAAAACCTGGAAGTAGTGCTGTGGCTGAAGTAGTAAAGTGCTAGCCTTGAGCTGTTGCTGAAGAGATGAGGGACAGTGCCCAGAGTTTAGGCCCCACAACTTCCAAAAATAATAAAAATAAAAATGAAAAACATAACAATTACTGCTAGGTTATAAGAACTAAAATGAAAGAACAAGTGTAATTTGTCATGATTGTGGACAATAGAATATATACAAATGTCTGAATATATATATATATATATATACATATATATGTATATATTGCTGCTTTTGTTACTGTTGTTGGTCATAGGGCTTGAACTCTGGGCCTGAGCACTGTCCATCAGCTCTTCAGATCTTCAACTCAAGGCATGCACTCTACCACTTGAGGCACAGAGCCACTTATAGTTTTCAGGTGGTTAACTGGAGACAAGAGTCTCATGGATTTTCCTGTCTGTGTTGGCTTTGAACCATGATCCTCAAATCTCAGCCTCCTAAATAGCTAGGATTACAGGCATGAGCCACTGGCGCCAGGATCAGTAGACTATATTGTAGATTACATTTTCATTTTGTGACTATGTATACAAAGAAACACAAATATCCAACCATATTTTACCAACAAACATATCTGAATCTTTATTTTAAAGTAAATTTTTGCAACAATGCTTGATAAGAAATGTACTCATTACCTTGCTCATGTAACCCCTCTGTACAGTAATTTCACAATAAAAAACTTATTAATAAAAAGTAATTTTTGAAAAAAAAATCCTTAAAGATCTATTTTATTTAACATATTCTACATAAGTAATTTAAATTCAACCAGAAAGCTGCTTACTTAAATAAAATATTTTTCTTCTAAGCATAGACTCTCACATTTTTTGAGGATTCAAGAGAAGTGTGAATTTTTCAAAATATTCACATACATAAAGTATGCCATTAAAATGCAGCTTCTTTCATTATAATGTGTTAAGAAATACCACCTTACGTGTATGAGAAATTATAAATTTTGAATCTGGAACTGATTGTGCAGTTTCAAAAGTAAGCCATTTGTTATTAAAAAAAAACATAACTTCCTGAAATAATACTTTCTAAAGTTACACACATGCTGAATTTTGAGTCTTTGGCTGGACTCTTCATGATAAATGTGAAGGAGGTAGTATTTCACAGGACTCTATCAAAGTGACTTTTTGTGGATTTTGTCAATTGATAAAATAAAAATGTCAACAATAAGAATGGAATTTTATTAGAGAGTGAAATAGCCAATACCAGGTATTCAAATAACCAGTGGAACTCATGTTACTAAAATACAGATAAACATTTAAAAATGTTAATGTGCATTGTCTCAGTTGTAAGACAAAAAAATATAATGTCCAGGCTCACTGTTCATTTGTTGTTATTCCCACATTAATATAGCCAGGATCTAGGGAAGTATCTATGATGTGTAAATAACTTTAAATCTTTAAAAATAACACAAAGTACATATGAATAACCTATAGTCTAACAGAGAATAAAATAATGCCTAAAACTTTGCATTTGTTTACTTGGTTCAGTTTTAGATGTGCCACCAAAATCCAATTATCAGTGAAGGATAAATGACTTATTTCTTTTCCTTCTCTTACGGTATTATCTTCACCTTGAAGTTTTCAGAAGTCTATATTCTTATTAATTCCTTTGACAAGGTCTTCTTTCCTAATTTTACTGCAAATGGAAGTGTGGCTTATGCACTCGGAAATTTAATTCTAATCATATTTACATTTTATCATGTTACAGGTGAATAAGAAGTGACAAAAGGACTGGGAATGTGGCCTAGTTGTAAAGTGCTTGCCTAACATTCATGGAGCTCTGGGTTCAATTCCTCTGTACCACATGAATGGAAAAAGCCAAAAATGGCTCAGTGGCTCGAGTGGTACAGTGCCAGTCTTGAGCAAAAGAACTCAGGACAGTGTTCAGGCCCTGAGTTCAAACCCCAGAACTGGAAAACAAAAACAAAACAAGGAGTAATACTAAAATTAAATCAAGAAACAAGAGTGTGAGCATCATTCTGGTATTTTGCATGTGACTTAAGAGAATTTTAATAAAAATATTTAGCAAAGAAAGTAGGAGGAACATTTGAAAACATAAATTCTGAAGATGTGGATTGAGTTAGAAACTAAGAAACTATCTAAGGTACAAGTGAAAGGAAATGTTTATAAGCACTAGAATTTGAAACCTTTCTGGAACAGTGTGTATTTTCCAGGAGGAATGTTTGCTTATAACTAGAGACCTACTTATTTAGTAGGATAATTTGAACATTCATTAGATGATTAATTTGGAAGTAAAGTTTGGAAGAAAAGTTTGATACATTTAATAGATTTTTTGTGAAAAAGGACAAGGTTTTACAAAGTAATGATAATATACACATAGGTGTAATACTTTTCTGCTCTATTTTATAAGCCAAATTCATGTAGAATGATTAATATGTTTAGAGACCTTCAAAGTAATCATCATAGTGGTACATATGCCTAATCCCAGCTATTCGGGAGGTAGAAGAGGAAGAATTTTCTCTGAGGACAGCATAATTAAAAAAAAAATCACAGATGAAAGATCACCTAAAAAATAAAGGCTGGGGCCTAACTCAAGGCAGAGAATACATGTCTAGAAAGCATGAAGCCCTGAATTCAGACTCCTGTACTGGCAGAAAAAGGGAAGAGACTAGATACTTTCATATTGCTATGAAACCAGAATAGAAGCAGGAGTATTTTATAAACTATCAAGTAAAATCAAATGATTGTATTGTTCTGACTTAGGCACCTCATGTGTTGTGATACTTAGTCTTAAAAGTCAATTTGATTGGATTGAGACACACCTACATTGGGGAGGTGCATCTGCATGTACCTGTGAAGATATAGTAGCTAAAGAAGTAGGACTTCTCTGAATGTTAGTCTATCCTTCCATTGGGACCTCAGACAGACTAAGAATAGGAAAAGGAGAAATCTTTCTTAGAAACAGGTCTTCTCTCTTTTTATGTCTTCTGTTCTTGCTTATAAGAGCTGTGTGCTCAGCTCTGTGGTGCCCTGCCCACCCTGATGAGCCATCTTAAAGCTTTCCGCCTTCAAGTGGTTTAGGTCAGGTATTTTTGTCTCAAGGAAAAATGTCCGTTTAGTATACATATTTAAATCTACATATGGCTAAAATGACACAGTGTAAAATATATGGTATAATATTAATATTATGGTGACTATAGAGAATATCATTGCCATAAGAGTATATTTTGTTTCAAATTTTCATTAATTTATTGATAAAATATATGGCTAATTAAATTCATTTTTAATCATTGCAAAGTCAAATTTATTTCCTATAAAGGTGAACAAAACAATTGCTTAAGAACATAAGTGCAGTTTGCAAAAAATGTATCTTTCTAACCTTTTGTTTGTGTGTAAGCAATTTATCGGAGTATTGGTCTAATGATAGAATTTTTTTCTTTTGTGACAGTGAAGGAAATGCAGCATATATATATGCTTTTTGCATACGGCATAATACATAGTATATATTTATAATATATACTCATACTTTACAATCTATACATTAAAACATATATGAATTTTAAAAATATATTTTAAAATAATTTTGTGCTTTCAAATAGTCTTTCCTTTTTGTACATATCTTTCTTACTCTTTCATATGTATACTTACACACATATGTCTATCTTTATGTCATACATATATATGTATACTTGTGTATAGATGCACTCCAATTTGCAAGTGTACATTTTATTCTGTTTTAATTATACAAACATAAATATTCATGGAGGATGATTTATTTCAACTCTTTCACTTATTATCATTTTGGATCTCTATAAAATATAAAAATAACCAGGTCATCCTGTCATCAGAGTCAATTTTCTATACATTCAATACAAGTTGAATGGAAGTATCTGGTTTGGAGGTATCTCTACAGGAAATTACAGATGAATAGCAACATTCTTATTAGGGCTATTTATTGTCATGCTCCCAGAAAATGGCTCCTTCCTTACATGTAGAATGAGGACCATGGATTGGGCTAACTCAAGGGTAAAAGCTTGTGGTCAGTGAGGCATACGATAACCTGAAAGAAAGTAAGCATAACTAGTAAGTAAGAAGTATTATTGAGCTATTATCTTGACTACTTATTACATCCTTAATGTATGACCTTTCTTCTTATTAGACAGGGAACAGTCAAAATGCAACTAGTTCACAAAAAAAAATGAATTCACCTCTGTAATAGACTGAAATTGATTCGTGAAATAGGAAAACTCTGTCGTTTGTGAAGTGAATGTTATTAATGTCCTCAAAGAGACAATTTTTTGAGTATCTTCTTAGAGCACCTAAATATTTGAAGGTTATCCAGTTTCATCTTCCCTGTATTTTTTACTTCTTGCCTTCAAATCAGCCAGAAAAAAAAAAAAACACTCAGTAGCAAAGGTATTTACAGAAGTGATCAGAATAAGACCAACAGTTGTATTAACAAAGTTTTTGTTTTTATAAGTCATATATGCTATCTTTGTCACGTTTTTTATTTTTAAGCAAAATTGTTTATGGTTACAATTTCAAGTGATGGAAAAGTGAATGAGGAATAATCCTGCTACACCCTATTGTACAAAGAGGCACCATTGTTGTTTTAACCAAGTTTCTGATGAATTTGTAACTGGTGTGATTCTTGGAAGGCAAGGGCAATCCTGTGGTTGTAACAGAAATCTTTAGTAGCAGCAGAACAAAGATGTCTTAAGAATAGAGAGGTGCCTTATCTTGTGCAGGTTTCTTTTTTGTATGTTTTTAAGAAGAAGATTTTTACATGAACCCCAAGATAGGGACACAATTTTTTTTCTTTCTTGTTATTGCTTCTCATGTATTTATGAGGTACCATGTGTATTTTTTGTTGCTTTGTATGTTCCTCCCCACAGTATAACCCCTGTTTTCACTGTGTTTGATGTTGGTATAATTTGGGGAGGGGAAGGGAAAAAACAAAATGTTTAAATAGTGATACAGGTTGACCCATTGTAACAATGAGATGTACAATATGCTATGTTGAACAATGAACTTTACAATTTAGGTGGGGTAAGTGGGGAGGAGTGTAGTTGTGGAGATGGGAGGGAAGGGATGGTAGGGGAAAAACAAAGGAGGCAACAATGCATGATAGGAAATATACTCATTACCTTGCTCATGTAACTGTAACCCCTCTGTACAGTATTTTCTCAATAAAAAAACTTACTTAAAAAAAGAATTTTTTGGAGAGTCAAGGCAATGTACCAAGGGGTTACAGTTACATAAATAAGGTAATATGTACATTTTTTGTCAAAAATTATTACCTCTTCCCTTATTTTTCCCACTTTCCCTCTCTCAGAACTACCCTCTCCCCAATTTGCACAGATCATTTCCAACATAATGTCTTGTGTTGCATTGGTTCCCCTCTTGTCATTTTTCTCACCATTGTTTGTTCTCTGTCTCTTTCCTAATTCAAACAAACACATATACAATACCAGGGTACCAAATCAGATATATTTACCACAGGGCATATACCATAGGAGGAAGAATACGTGAAAGAAACAAAAAAAATCGCATAGTATATTAAAATAAACAACAAAGAAAAGCCTATTGTGTCCACGTCTTAGAGTTCATTTTGATTAGCATCATCTTATATGGTCATATGTACACAGTATTTAGCTATTCAGCTCATCTGATAAGACTATCCTAGATACATGAAGAAATGCTCAACTTCTCTGGCCATACAAGAAATGCAAATCAAAACCACACTGATATTCCTCCTCACTCCAGTTAGAATGGCCATTATGATGCTGGGGGATGTGGCCAAAGGGAATCTTTCTGTACTGTTGTTGGGAGTACAAACTTGTTCAACCACTCTGAAAAGTAGTATGGAGTTCCTACACATAGACCTCCCTTATGACCTAGCAATCCTACTTCTGGGCATTTACCCAAATAATCACAAACAAGGCCATACTAATGCTACCAGCACAACTATGTTTATTGCAGCATTATTCACCATAGCCAAGATATGGAACCAACCCAGGAGAACCCAGTAGAACCAGCCCTCAGTAGATGAATGGATCCAGAAAATGTGGTTTATATGTGTGTGAATGTGGTTTATATGTGTGTGTATATATACATATTCATGTACACAGCATATATATATATATATATATATGTATACACACATAATGGAATTCTATGCTTCCGTCAGGTAGAATGACACCGTCCAATTTGTTAGGAAATGGAAAGACTTGGAAAAAAATCACAGTGAGTGATGTAAGCCAGACACAAAGAAACATACATCCTATGGTTTCCATTATTTGCAATTAGGATAAGTCTAGGATAATCTTGTGGAGGTTTATATTTAAATTCATGATGTTTTATTTTGCCTTTTAAGAATGATGTTACAGAAAAAAATGTCAGAAAATTGATATAAGGAAATAAATGTCTTTACATCCCCTTGTGATGAAAACAAAATAGAATATATATGTAAATTATGGTGGGGATAACAGAGTCATAAAAATACCTCAATTCATTATTCTCACTATTTACATCTTTAAAACTTTAATTTTTTTCCTTTCAACTTCATTCTTCACTTATACATGTCCATCCTTATCATAAAGATAAGTATTAATATAATATTGCATGACATATTTATATTAGTTGGTATATAAACATTGACATAAAACTATATTATATATTTTATATTTCATATAATTCATAAGAGTTGTCATGCTCAGCTGTCATATCCTCATCATATTTTGTATGTAAATTATTATTTATAATTCTTTTAAGTATATTACAGGAGACCAGGATTAATATTTAATTTCTTTCATTTAATTAAAGGCATCAAGAATATTCATTCAAAGATATCCTATATTTTTATCCCTTCCTTTTCATGTGGTGAATCAAGTCAACAATTCATGTTATTGCTGTGTTTATGGTATTAATAGTCAACCTAATTACAAACATGTTTGTTTTTTTCAGCTATTATATTTTTCATACTCAATCTCATTAATTGGTTTTTCTTATAAGTACTTGACACAGCTTGTTGTGCTAATACTTCTTTTATCTTTGTATATGTGTGATGCTCATTTAGAATCTGTGTTCCTTTATTCTATTCATTAATTTAGACTGACAGGTTATAGGTGTTTTTTTTTAATCTGTCTCTCATCTTTATGACTTTATTCACATATTATTTTGTGTCTCAAAGTCTTGCAATCTAAAGATGATTGGTCTTTATGGTAAAGTTTAGGGGAAGAAAGTCATTGACTCTAAGCAATGTATCTTTGATTTTGGCACTCATTGTTAGCTTTGTGTTTTGAAAAGGAAAATCTACACCTACTGACAATTTCCTATAATGTAACTTTGCCCTGTCTCATTCCAAACAGGGTTTTCTTTTGGCTGTAAAGAACAGTTTGGTTCTGTTGGGATGAAAGTTGGAAAAAAAAAGGCCCCAACAACATTTTTCTAAACCAATTGCTGTTATGTATCAGATGGTATTCCAATGTCAATTAACAATGTTGAGGCAATTTTTCAATCTTACAGAATCATGAAATTGGAAACTTTTAGACTCAAAAAAGAAAATACACACTTCTGTGTCTGCTAATGCCATGGGTTTCCTGGGTTTAACTGCCACATACTGTCTTTTTCAAAACTCAACTAAGGTCTAATATACTTGTGTGAATATCTTATACTTTTGGGTTTTTTTCCTGTTTTTTTTTTTAGTGTAATAAAATGAATGTCATATACAAAATGTATCATTTTAATTATATTGAAGTATAAATTTCTGTTTCTAATACATCTATACCAATATATAACTTTTGCTATTATCCAGCTCCAGAACTTATTTAATCATATGAAACCAAAACTCAACACTATGTAGGGTGTTCAGAACTTTTTCTCTACCCTGGAAAGAACTTTTGGCTGAGCTTGCAAATGAAATTGACAATAAATCCATTAGAACCAGAAAAGCATACACATTTACTAACCTTATGTTGTAAATGGTATAAGAATTTTCAAAAGGAAATAAAAACACAAAGATATAATTTGAATTGCGTACTTACATGCTAAATAGGATAAAGTATGTGAATTATAAAAATGCAACAAGGCAAAGGAGCATGGTTTTACCTAACTACCCTTATTCATTTCATGAGAAAATGCTTGAAAGTTATCAGTTAATCAACAATTTGACATGAATTTAGTGAGCTCTAAGTTGCCCTTATTCTTAACTTTGAGACTGTTACTTCCCTTCTAGTATAAGGAGAGCATGATACATGTGAGAAATTGATTTCCTGTTTCTAAGAAGCATAAAGCAAGGAATGTTAGTCTTGATTCAGATTTTTATAAAGTATTTTAAGTCAAACTATTCAATGTGGCATATTTTAAAATGGATGTATTCATGAAATGACCACCATCTTCATTCTCCCTACTTTTTCCAGTATCTCATGATTTCTTTTTCAAATAGAGATTATCTCCTTCAACCTCTATGTTTTGACTGTGGATTTTTGTCCATTAATCCAAACACATTTTCTGTGATTGCATCAGACAATTGATCTTTAATGATAAAGTGAGCTCAACATTTCTTAAGCATTAAAAGAATATTGACCCAATAAACACAATGATATTGTTGTTAGGTATCATTAAGTTCATAGCATTAAAATTTCTCTGGTGTTGGCATTATGTGTAATGATAAGTAGAATTGGAGATGGAAAGTTCTAGATTTTACCACATCAGGAAATCAATACTGTAGGTGGTCAGGCATTTCCATCAATCCTTTGCTTTTGAAAAAAGCAAAAGTTATTTAGAGATTACATCCAAGATGAAAATGAGCATGTTGCCTCATGTGGAAGAGTTATCAGTTTGGCAGAGCATTGTCTAAGGTCACTTACATCACTACATATTTCCTAAGTGTACTTGCCTAGAAGAGACAATTGTCTAATTCCTCCTTATCAAATAGTTGAAACAATTTCATTTTGAAAGAGAAAATGAACACGTTTTGAATACGTAGTCTTATTAAAGAAAGTCTATTAAAACTAAAAAAAAAAACCAGCATGTTCCCTTCTGACTTTTATGTACACAGAATTCATTATACACACACACACACACACAGAATATATATATTGTAGCCTCCTCCTTTGTTTCCCCTTCCCATACCTTCCCATCCTTCCCCTCCCCTCACCCAATCCTCCCCCCTCCCACCCCCCAACCCCACCCCCAACCCCCGCACCAAAGTTGTAAAGTTCCTTTTAGACATAACGACTTGTACATCTCATTGTTGCAATGGGTCCACCTGTATACCTATTTAAACAATTTGTTTTCCCCTTCCCGTCCACAAATTATACCTACATTAAATACAGTGAAAGCAGGGGTTATACTGTGGGGGAGGGACATACAAAGCAACAAAGAAATCATCTTATAAATGTGTTAGAAACAATCGTAAGAAAGGAAAAAAAAAACATTTGAATACATATCTTAGGGTTCATTTCCCTAACATCACCTTATCTGACGTTTTCTGCTTGACTCAGAAATATACTAGATATTGCAAATAAGGGAAACCATGGTACCTATGGTTCTTTGGGCTTGGCTTACTTCACTTAATATAATTTTTTCCAAGCCTTTCCATTTCCTCACAAATGGGGCAATGTCATTCCTTCTGATGGAGGCATAGAATTTCATTGTGTATATATACCACATTTTCTTGATCCATTCATCTACTGAGGGGCATCTAGGTTGGTTCCATATCTTAGCTATAGTAAATAATACTTCAATAAACATAGTCGTTCTGGTAGCTTTAGTGTAGTCTTTTTTGTAAGCATTTGGGTAAATGCCCAAAAGTGGGATTGCTGGTCATAGGGGAGCTCTATGTGAAGTCTTTTGAGGAACCTCCAGACTGCTTTCCAAAGTGGTTGTACAAGTTTACACTCCCACCAACAATGAAGTCAGGTTCCCTTGTGTCCACATCCCCTCCAGCATCTGTTGTTATTAGAGTTCTTGATTATAGCCATTCTAACTGGAGTGAGGTGGTATCTCAATGTTGTCTTGATTTTCATTTCTTTTATGGCTAGGGAGGTTGAACATTTCTTAATGTGTCTATTGGCCATCCTTCTTTCCTCTTCAGAGAAGTTTCTCTTTAAGTCTTTAGCCCACTTGTTTATTGGGAAGTTGTTTCTTTGAAGATTTGTTTTGGGGGATTTAATTTTTTGAGTTCAAGGCATATTTTAGATATGAGACCCTTGTCCATTGTATGGCTAGTGAAGATCTTCTATTGATTTTCAATTGATCTTGCTAGGCTTTCTATTGATCTTGCTAGCTATGTCCTTTGCCATACAGAAGCTCTGCAATTTCATGCAATCCCATTTGTCCAATCTTTCTTTGATTTGTTGTGTTTCTGGATCTCTATTAAGAAAATTTCGACCTGTGCCAAGGAGACCTAGGGTTTCTCCTATTCCATCCTGTAATGTTTTCAGACTATCAGCTTTGACTCTGAGGTCTTTGATCCATTTGGAGTTGATTCTGGTGTAGAGTGATATATAAGGATCTAGCTTTAGTTTTCTACAAGTATTTACCCAATTTTGCCAGCACCATTTACTGAAGAGGCTGTCTTTCTTCCATTCTATTTTTTTAGCTCTCTTATCAAAGATTAGATGGCTATAGGTCTATAGGTTCATTTCTAGGATTTCAATTCTATTCCATTGGTCCTGAGGTCTGTTTTTGTGCCAGTACCAAGCTGTTTTGATTACTATGGCTTTATAGTAGAGTTTGAATGCTTGATAAGAAATGTATTCATTATTTTGCCCATGTAATTGTAACCCCCCTGTACAGTATTTTCGCAATAAAAAAGAAATGTATTCATTACCTTGTTCATGTACTTGTAACCCCTCTGTATGGTATTTTCACAATTTAAAAAAAGAAAAAGAAGAAAAAGTATATATATATATATATATATATATATATATGCACACACACACCAAACACACACACACACACACACACACACACACACATGTAGCTCTAAAGGCTGAAGTTAAGACTTTCCATCAGAGACTTTCCATCTTTTAACTAGTAGTCTGCTGTCCATACATTATATATTATGATATTGAAGTTTGCAGTTATTTGATGAATGCCTAAATTGTATAAGCAAGCTTTAGTGAAAGCCTAAGTCATTGTAAATATTCCAAGTGGTATTTGATAACAGTCATGTGTTTGACGCATCCCTTCCATTATTGAATTTACCTGGAGAGTAATATAAAAAATGTGAACATGTATTTACATAACTAGATATGTATTGCTTTCTTTATAAACAAAAGAAACATCATTCCATGGGATTAAAAGCAAAATAATGCAAATTCCATTGTATCTTTCAATCACTGTCATATTAGCCAGTTTTACCATGGGCATAGAAATTTTATAAGCCAAGTATATTATGTTGTAATATGTTCTTTTTTCCTTTTTTAATCTCCCTATTACAATGGAAGATCCCTGAGTGAAGGAATATTATCTGTCTTATTTGATAGGTTCTCAGAACAGAACAGAACAGAACAGAGATTGCCACACAGGAAATTATTCAATAGGCTTAATTGTTAAGGACATACATATGTAGACAAGTAATGAAATTGTCAATGAATATTTAATAATATTAGTGATCATAAAATAACTTGATACAATGATGTAACAAATAGTATGTACTCTAGGATCGAAAATTTACATTTGTTTTATAACTTTTCTGTAAATAACAGAAATATTTATTTCTGAAATGTTCAGGTTTTCTCCTGTATTTGTTTCCATAATTTCTAGATTTGGTTCAGTGCATTTTGTAACTTTTGTAATTGAAAGTGATTAAAATTCAAGTTACAATACTTAAGTTTTTCTTTTATTCCTGTCTCATTTAAATTCACCCTTGTAGGTTATTAGGTACTTAACAGGCCCAGAAGGAAGAAGTCAAAGGAATAGTGAGTTTTAATTGAAGGTCAGGAAAATCTAGTTCCTCCCCAGATAAGTCTGGTTGAGGAAAAGCCAAGCCAGTTTAAATCCAGGAAACAAAAATGACCAGAAAATTACCCAGCCACGCTTGCTCGTTATGTGTTAATCTGAGGTTGCTTCTGCCTTGTAATGGTGCAAGAATTGAGAAGTTTCCACAGAGACCAGATGGCCCACAGGCCTTATAACACATTTTCTATCTGACCCTTTGTGTCAAAGTTTGAATTTTTTCCTCTAAGCTTTATAGAGATTTTAACTCACTGAATAATATACTTTAATTAATGTAGCTCCCTCCACTTTTTCATCCCTCAATGTCACATTAACACTAACACTCAATCTGAAAGGATTGTTCCTAGGTGCATATTTATGGTTCCATATACTGATGAAAAATAAGAACTAGGAAAGAGAGACAGATTAGTGATATAGAAACATTGCTTTTGAAAATGTGAAAAGGGGAGGTATAAATTTAGAAAGCTATATGGAAATGTGATGACTATACTGACTTTTAAAAATTATATTCACATTTGGATTTAAAATGGAGTGATGTGATTCTCTGAATATCAATATCCAAATTTTAAAACATGCAAGTTCCTAAAAGTAGTGATATTACTGAGCATTGACTTCTGTGTGAAACATGGCCTTTAATTTATATTCAAAATATATTATTTGGGATCGACATACCCATTAAAGTTCATTTTAATACTTCTCTGAAAATAATTAATTAAGATTCACTCAAATGCTCTAAATAAAGCAAATATGTAGTAAAAAAAAGTTTAACTTGATCCAAAACGTGACCCTTCTTGTAATATTCATTTGATTATATTGATTCTGAAATCATTAGTACTACTCCTGTTGAAATGACATATCTCTCTGTAAATAAAATCTATTTTGAAGGTACAAGTTCTTTAGTTGTTTTCTAAAGTTTTCCAAAGGGGCATGTGCATCTGCAAAAAAAAAAAAAAAAAGAACAATTTTTGGTGCTGCTATGTGGCTTTAAAATGGCAGCCCTCAGCTACCACTGGGCATGTTCTAATGATAAACATTTAAAAAGCTCTATCTAGTTTTACAAGATTTTTTAATACTGTGTAGGATTGAATTATCTGAACATTTCACAACTTATTTGCCATTATCTGTAAAACCACTGTAAATATCCATGTGTAAGTTTTTTTTTTCTTTCTTTATTTTTTCAATTTTTTTATTCTTTATTGTGAACATACTGTACAGAGGGGTTACAATTACATGGACAAGATAATGAGTACATTTCTTATCAAGCATTCAAACTCTACTATAAAGCCATAGTAATCAAAACAGCTTGGTACTGGCACAAAAACAGACCTCAGGACCAATGGAATAGAATTGAAATCCTAGAAATGAACCTATAGACCTATAGCCATCTAATCTTTGATAAGAGAGCTAAAAAAATAGAATGGAAGAAAGACAGCCTCTTCAGTAAATGGTGCTGGCAAAATTGGGTAAATACTTGTAGAAAACTAAAGCTAGATCCTTATATATCACTCTACACCAGAATCAACTCCAAATGGATCAAAGACCTCAGAGTCAAAGCAGACACTCTGAAAACATTACAGGATGGAATAAGAGAAATCCTAGGTCTCCTTTGCACAGGCCGAAATTTTCTTAATCGAGACCTGGAAACACAACAAATCAAAGAAAGGTTGGACAAATGGGATTGCATGAAGTTGCAGAGCTTCTGCATGGCAAAGGACATAGCTAGGAAGATAGAAAGCCCATGGATTGGGAGAAGATCTTCACTAGCCGCACAACGGACAAGCGTCTCATATCTAAAATATATCTTGAACTCAAAAAATTAAATCTCCCAACAACAAATTTTCAAAGAAACAACTTCCCAATAAACAAGTGGGCTAAAGACTTAAAGAGAAACTTCTCTGAAGAGGAAAGAAGGATGGCCCATAGACACATGAAGAAATGCTCAACCTCCCTAGCCATAAAAGAAATGCAAATCCATGTGTAAGTTTTTATCTTTATCTACTTTGGAACCATAAAGACAGTTAAAACACACATACATACACACACGTACACATATACACACAAAATGGAGCTCTGATATCAACTACTTTGCTTATGAAGATTGAGGTGAACAGAATTTTATTGAAATGTGGTCCTGTGTCACTGAAGATAATGTAGTAATCAATATGCTGTCTACAGAAACACAAAGCAGATATCTTCTCTTTTAGAACATATCTACTAAGGTCTTTTTTTTTTGTTTTTTGGCTGGTTATGGAGCTTGAACTCTGGGCAGGCGCGATACTTCCGCTCTTCAGCTCAAGGAGAGTGTCCTACGGCATGAGCCACAGTGCCACTTCCAGTTGTCTAGTGGTTTATTGGAGATAAGAGTCTCATGGACTTTCCTGCCTGGGCTGGCTTTGAACCCTGATCCTCATATCTCAGCCTCCTGATGAGCTAGGATTACAAACATAATGCACCGGTGCTTGGCTAATGTTTATTATTTGATAATGTTAAAACTTGGAGACTGAAGATTTATAAACATCAAAAAGAAAAGTTTAAAAATTAAGAAGGGAAACATTTGTCTGGTTTTGCTGATTCAGATTCCTGTACTTATAATCTCTGTAATTAAAACTTTCTCATAAAAGAATTGTTCAACATTTCAACTGCTATTAATATGAGAAAAATAAATTATTTGTTTCTAAAAATAATCTAGCATAATAGATAAAGAAAATTCCCACCATGACCACAGTTATTCACTGTGTATATTATGCTTTTCAGTTTTGTTCTTCAGTAAGAATATGAGATATGATATTTAAAATATTTTTATTTCAGTGTTAAATCTTAAAACTGTTTTATTACAAATGCATGTGTTATGTAGCCCTTTTATTACTTATTCTAAACACTACTCCTTGAACAAATGTAATTGTTATCCTGAGGATAAAAAGAGGTTAAACTATATAAGATGTAGTTATCTTTAAAGTTTATATAAACTCTTCTAAAGATGTGTATTTGAAATCATTATGTCCGTAATTGGAATTCTATAATTTAAAATTTATTTTCTAAAACATAATAAAATTTATTTTCTAATGCCATTAATTTAACTGTTTTTGGGATTTTTTTCCTCAGTAGATAACTTTCTGCATTCTATCTGATTCTATCTATTGAATACTTCCTATTTTTCACTAATAAACAGCTTAGAAAATGTAAAAATGCTCAATATTTCTTAAAAGGAAAAATTATGTAAGAAAATGTCTCTGTCTTTGTCTCTCTTTCATTCTGACTCCCTTTCCTGTCTCTGACACCATGTTTTCTCTTATTCCTCTCTATGCCTCTTTTGTGTTAAATCTCCAATGAAAGGATTTTATATTACATTGACATTTGGTAACAATTCTGTCACTGAATTTTAGAAGTGTTTTTAAAGAAAACTGCACTGTATTTTTTAAAGACTATTACTTTTTAAGATCAGTTTTAAATTCGCAGCAATATTGAGAGTAAGGTTCAGAGATTTCCTATAGACTCCTCTGCCTCATTACATTTATGAGCTCTCCACCAGAGTAGCAAATTTGTTAAAATTATGTTTGGCCAGGTGCCTGTGACTCATGCCTGTAATTCTGGCTACACAGTAAGTTGAGATTTCAGGACTTTGGTTCAAGGAAAGCCTAGGCAGGACAATCTGTGAGACTCTTATTTCCAATTAACCATCAAAATGTTGGAAGTGGAGCTGTGGCTCAAGTGATAGAATGCTAGCTTTAAGCAAAAAGGCTCAGGGACAGTGCCTAGTCCTTGATGTCAAGCCCTAGGACTAGAACACACATATAATCATCTCTCTCTCTCTCTCTCTCTCTCTCTCTCTCTCTCTTTCTCTCTCTCTCTCTCTCTCTCATCTATCTCTCATCTATCTATATATCATATATGTTTTTTTTTAACTTGGTACATTTTAATTTTCTAAGTTATATGGATTGTGTTTAGGTTTCTTCTTGATATTGTCAATTCTGTGAGAATTGTAAATTCTGGACAATTATATATGAAATATATCCTTCATTATGTTATCATCCAGGAATATTTTTCCTCCTCAAATTCGTTTGGGTTTTAGCTATTCATCTCAGTCTTTTTCTCTCAGTCTCAGGGAAATCTCTAACTTTATAACTGTATGTTTTTACCTTTTCCAGAACAATGAAGTATGTAGCGTTTTTAAACAATAAGATGTACAAGACACTATATTGAAAACAAACTTTACATCTTTGGTAGGGGAAGGAGTTGGAGAGGTAGGGAGGGAAGGGATGGTAGGGGAAAAACAAAGGAGAGGGTAACAATGTTCAATAAGAAATTGACTTGGTGCTGGGAAGGTGGCTCAGTGGTAGAGACCTTGCCTTGCATGCTTGAGGCCTTAGGTTCGATTCCTCAGCACAACATAAGCAGAAAAATTAAAAAAGCTGGAAGTGGCACTGTAGCTCAAGTGGTAGAATGTTAGCCTTGAGCTGAAGAGCTGAGGGACAGCAACCAGACCCAGAGTTTAGATCCCACGACCCGACCCCCCCCAAAAAAGGAAATTTACTTATTACTTACATATATAACTGCAACCCCTCTCTATAGTATCTTTGTAATAAATATATATATATATATATATTAAGAATTAGTTTTCTTCTTTCACTTACTGCTATGCATTTAATAACCATTCAAATTTTTATACCTTTTTATGATTTTAATACTATATATGATGGAATTATCTGAACATTTCACAACTTATTTACCTCATATCTTTATTGATTCTAACTTGCCATTATTAGTAAATCCTCTATAAATACCCATGTGCAAGTTTTTTATGTGGACATGATGTGAACTCATTTGAATCAATTTCAAGGCCAGTAATTTCTGGCTTATACTTAATTTTATAAGAAACTGCAAATATCCTCCAAAGTAATTGTACCATTTTGAATTTCCACGAATAATTAAGTATTCCTTTTACTACATACACAGTTACTAATGTCTGATACTGCTATTGTTCTATAATTTGAACATTTTAATGGATATGTAGTAGTGTCTCATTTTTGTGTCACTTGAATTTCAAAAGTGACATCAAGTTTCTCATTTTCTTATATATAAACTTCAGAAGTTTTTTGGTATGTAATTTAGATAAATATTTCACCAGATATTTCTTTTGCATACATTTTGTTTCAATGAATATTTTGCCTTATTCTCTTGACATTCTATATCAAGGCAAATTTTTAAAAATAAATTCCATATGTCTATTGGACATTCTTATTTCCTCTTCAGAGATGTCTCTTTTTAATGCTTTAGCCTACTTATAAATGGGGTTGCTGTTTCTCTGGGGATTGGTTATTGGGTGAATTAGTTTTTTGAGCTCTAGGTATATTTCTGATATGAGACCCTTGTCTGTTGTACGGCTAGTGAAGAGCTTCTCCCAAGCTGTGGGTTTTCTATTTATCTTGCTAGCTATGTCCTTTGCCATGCAGAAAAAAACCCACTCCTGGGCATTTATCCAAATCTACGCTACACTAAAGCTACCAGCACAGCTATGTTTATTGCAGCATTATTTACCATAGCTAAGATATGGAACCAACCCAGATGCCCCTTGATAGACGAATGAATTAAGAAAATGTGGTATATTTACACAATGTAATGTTATGCTTCTATCAGAAAGAATGACATCGCCCCTTTTGTAAGGAAATGGAAAGATTTGGAAAACATCATATTCAGTGAAGTAAGCCAGACCAAAAAAAAACAGAAGCTCTATGGTTTCCCCCATTTATAATAATTAGTATAAGCCTAAGTTAGTCCTGACAAAGAATCATAATACCTCAAGAAGTATAAACATATGACTATACAAAATGATCCTAATTGAAATTAACTCCAAGACATGGAAACAGTTTTTGTTTTGTTCTGTTTTGTTTATTTTTGTTGTTGTTGTCAAACTTTATGTTGCCAATGTATTGTATCTAGTTCTTTCTTCTTATTTTATTTCATTTTCCTTTTCCCATTGACTTATCCCTGGCAATCTCTGTCTTTGATTTGGGTACCTTCCATCTTGTATATGCATTTATCTCATTGGGGGAAGAGAAGGGATATAATAAAATTTTGAAAGAAGTAAAAAAGATGACCCATTGCAACAATGATACTCACAGGACACTATGTTGGAAATGAACTTTACAACTTCACGAGAGGGGGAGTAGAAGGGGAGGAAGAATAGTGGGAGAACAACAATGGAGTAAGTAACAATGTTCAGTGAGAAATGTACCTTACTCATGTAAATGTAACCCCTCTGTACAGCATCTTTACAATAAAATAAAATTCAAAAGAAGAAAAAGAAAGTATTCCAGTACAGATCCATTGATAAAATGCATAATATGTATGCTATTTTTGAGCTTTACATTTTTGTGTTTTGCATCTAGATCTGTAATCTATAAAAAATATAAGGTTTGCATATAAATTCATTTAATTCTATTTGCATGATATTTTCAGTTCTTCTGGCACTATCTGCAAAGTTCCATCCTACAAGCTATTCTCTTCTGGGAAAGGCTAGTGGAGGTATTTATGTTCTCCCTATTTCACCTCAGTGATCTATTTGAGCTTTTGCCAAATAACACATTTTTTGAATTATTTTTATTTATTTATTATTATTTTTTGGTCGGGCATGGGGCTTGAACTCTGGACTTGGGCTCTGTCCCTGTACTCTTCAGCTCAAGGTGAGCACTCGATCGCTTGAGCCACAGTGCCACTTCTGGTGTTCTAGTGGTTTATTGGAGATAAGAGTCTCACAGACTTTCCTGCCCAGGCTGACTTTGAACCGCAATCCTCAGATCTCAACCTCCTGAGTAACTAGTATTACAGGCATGAGCCACCAGCACCCATCTGAACTATTTCATATTTGTAGTGATTTTGAAGTTATACTGAGTTCTCCGGTGGTGATCTAATTATATCTCATGTTAGACTTTTGGGGGTCTTTTGTCTTTCTATACACATAATAGATTTACATGTGAGGACACTTGTAATTTAATCCCATTGAACTTCTTGATAGCAAAGTAGAGATATGTTTTTATATTTTTTCCCCTCTGTCCTATTTGCTTATCTGTACTGTGAGAATCAACAGCACCACTGGTGAAGCCACATTCATATGTGACTTAGCAAAAAGCACAATAGATCTTTGAAGAGTTGTCACTTTCCAACCTTTAAGTGGAAATCCCTATGTGCTTTATTTAAAAAATATCCCATTAAGTACAAACATGTACAGTAAGTGCTACTTCAAAATGTACTCCTAAATAGAAAGTATTATAGCTGACAATATTTAATATTTACACAAATGAGAAATTATGTTACCCTTTTAATATACTCAAATATTTACTAAAAAGTATTGGGAACATATAAAGAAAAAATAGTGAAAAATTGCTTATAGCTCTGTTACTCTATTTGATTATCTGATAGGTACACACTATCTGGTTTACTTGAGTGCATAGATTTTTTTCAAGATAGAGGGGCTGGGAAGGTGGATCAGTGTTAGAGCGCATGCCTTACATGCCAGAGGCCCTGAGTTTGATTCCTCAGCACCACATAAGAAAAGAAAAAAGCCGGAAGTGGCGCTGTGGCTCAAGTGGTAGAGCGCTAGCCTTGAGCTGAAGAGCTGAGGGACAGCGCCCAGGCCCAGACTTCAGGCCCCACGACCGGACCCAAAAAAAAAAAACAAAAGTCTTTTTTCAAAGTAAACATTTAATTATATGCTATTTTAATGTGAGAATTTACATTAAGTTATATTCGGAACCTTGTTATATTTTATTACTTGATTTGGTTTTAAATTAGATCTGTCCTTCAAATGAATATATTTCTCCTTCAATGTTGACCCTTTCTTCCACTCCTGATTTTCTGGTCCTAGTTATGGTGTATATACTCACAGATGTTTGCACAAACTTTTCATCCTCCTATACTGTTTTCTACCTTTCATATGATTATATAAGTCAAAATACTTTGGTATGCATTCTACTTGAGTATCTTTATGTTGACCAAATCTCCTCCTCATACATGACTAAGTTTATTTCTTAGTTACTCACTTCAAACCATTTCTGTCTTTCTCTCTCATTCTTCTGCTAGAACCTTCACCTGGCTGTTGCCTAAACTTCATAGGCCATGGCCTTCATAGCTATTACTAGAAAAAAAGAAATACATATTATGGCTGATTGGGCTCATTTCATATGGTCACAGATCCCAATGAGTCTTCAGTATTTTCACATACTCCCATCAAATACTCATAATAAATTCACTTTCGTAGTTTGTATTTTAATTTAGTCATCTTATTTCTGGCTTCCTCTACCATCTACATGTGCAGTCTCAAACATTCCAACAATTTCACTTACAGCTGCTTAGCTTGTAGTCAACTCTGTCTACGCCATGCAAGTCATCTGTTTTCTTAAGGATATTATTCTCTTTACCTAAGCATCAAGTTCAAGGCTCTGTGGGATTCTTTGTTGCAGCACAGAAAACTACCTTTTTTATCATTTATCTTAAAGAAAAAAATCATTTTTAAGTTCAGTTTCTCTACTCTCTTACTCAGAAGTATTAAAGATGTTGGTTGTCTCTATTCTATGGATTTTCATCCTGACTTCGCATTGTTCTCTATTTCTCTCTAAATTAGCTCTGTTAAGTGGATGCTCTTGAATTATTAGACATGCAAATAGCAGTTGAAAAAAAGTAACATGAAAGTAGAGGAGTATCAACATTGAGGGATGAGAGGTATGATGAAAAGAATGGATAAAATGCACAATGTTAATTCAGCTATGAAGAATGAGAGCTGTCATTCCATGACACAGTAGGACAATTATGCTTAACAATAATGCATGGCATCTTTCAAAACATGAGAGAATTTGAATTGGTACTTATGGCAGCTTAGTGTTCTGTCTACAGACACAAAGCAGACCTTGAGTTCAGGTTTGAATACCAAGAGAAGGAAGGTAGGAAGGAAGGAAAGATGGAAGGAAGGAAGGAAGGAAGGAAGGAAGAAAGGAAGGAAGGAAGGAAGGAAGGAAGGAAAGAAGGAAGGAAGGAAGGAAGAAAGGAAGGAAGGAAGGAAGGAAGGAAGGAAGGAAGGAAAGGAGGGAGGAAAGGAGAGAGGGAGGGAGGGAGGGAGAGAAGGAAGGGAAGGAAAGAAGGAAGGAAGAAAGGAAAGGAGGGAGGAAAGGAGAGAGGGAGGGAGGGAGGGAGAGAAGGAAGGGAAGGGAAGGAAGGAAGGAAGGAAGGAAGGTAGGAAGGCAGGAAGGAAGGAAGAAAGGGAGGGAGGGAAAAGAAAAAGGAAGGAAGAATTATGAATGTACTCATCATAAAAATTACACAATTTTAAAATAAAGGAGGGTATAACTATGCTCGATAGGAAATGGACTCATTACCTTGCCCATGTAACTGTAACCCCTCTGTATAGTACTTTATAATATAAAATATATATCTTATATATTTTATAAATTACATGTAAATCATATATAACTATATATTATATTATATATAAATATTTATTAAGAACAAAATAAAATTATTATAAATTTTAAGGTTATACTGATCACCCTACACAAGTATCTGATTCACTCATTCATTATATCTGCCACATAATCACAGCATATTTATTTTCTTTATAGAGCTACATAGTAATTAAAGTTGTTTATTAATTTGTCACAATTTATCTCTATGTATTTGATACCCTTCCCAACACTTGTGTAAAAATTATAGTCTCTGGGCTGGGAAGGTGGCTCAGTGATAGAGCACTTGCCTTGCAGAAAAAAAAAAAATGCTGGAAGTGGTGCTGTGGCTCAAGTGGTAGAGTGTTAGCCTTGAGCTGAAGAGCTGAGGGACAGTGCCCAGACCCAGAGTTCAGGCCCGCACCTGGACCCCCCCCCAAAAAAAATTATAATCTCTTTGATGGCAGAACTCATGTGCTTTAGAATCCTCCAACTGAGCCAGGAAAATCAAGTCCAATGCTACATACTGAAGGCCAGAAAAGACTGAACTACATAACAAGATTCTACGCCAAAATAACAATGACTGTATTTGATTTGGGTACCTTGCAATTTGTATATACATTTATCTAATTTGAGGAGGGGATGGGGAATAACAAAAGCTGAAACAAGGACACAGGATGACCCATTGCAACAGTGATACTCACAAGACACTATGTTGGAAATGAACTTCACAGTTTTTTGGTGGGGAGAAGTAGGGGAGGTGTGGGAGGGAAGGTAGAAGGTAGGAAAAAAACAAAGGAGGGTGTAACAATGCTTCCCAAGAAATTTACTAATTAACTTACTGAAGTAACTGTAACCTCTCTGTACCACATCGATAAAAAAATTCAAAAAAGAAAAAAATTAAAAATAAAACAAAACAAAAACAAACAAAAACGTCAGTAAAACTCTTCTAATTCATAATTTTCTCTTTAATCATCCTTACCAGTGCTTAATTATCTGCTTCAATAATACATAATAAACTGTATTGCTTAAATGATAGAAGCACAGTGGATTATTTCTAGTATAGGTTTAAATTTCATCTTTGCTGGTAGCTGTTGTTGTTTTTTGCTCAAGGCAAGTGCTCTGTTATCTGTCACAGCTTAATTACTGGCTTTTTGGTGGTTAATTAGTGATAGCCTTTCCTACTTTCCCTCTTGGGCTGACTTCAAATTGTAATCTTCAGATCTCACCCTCCTGAGTAGCTAGGATTACAGGCCAAAGCCACTGTCACTCAACTTAAATTGCATCTTTATTCAAAAATTTGACAGATGTTAAAATGTTAATTGCCATTCCTTGTTGGCATTTACTTTATTTTCCATACACTAAGAGATTCCCAATAAATCAAATTTTTGGTTGAGACTTTATTTATAGAGGCCTAATGTAGAGACCAAATCAAACATTTAAAATAATAGAATCACCTGAGGTTTTGAAAAGCTATTGCAAACACGTATCTCAGTTCTAGAATCCTAGAGTCTGATACAAATTTAACAAAGGCTTGTTATACGACACGGAGAAGTTACTTTATTTTCTGTAAAAATGCTTCTACTAATCTATAATATGGATTCAATTTCAACCAACCAAACCACACAGATAGTGATGTTTGATGCTTAATTAAACCATCCCTATAAGATTCTTTGATTTTTACATTAAAATCTGTGATTAAGGGAGGGAAAAATGGTTTACATGTTACTACTGTGTGGTACCTTTTCCTATTTTTTACTGCCTAGTTAATGTGGTCAATATTGGAGAATAATAACCCTGAATGTTTACAAAGACTAAGGACTTAGGAGCAGTCAGCCTCAGAAGTAGGCAATAAAAGAAGGTATGGTCTACATGGAATTGAACAACAATAAATCTGGGTATGAGTTAGTCTATCCTTTAATATCAATTTGTGCTAGCAATTGTTAGGATATTCTTCCCTGAAAGAAATAATTTCCTTCCTAAATTCTAACCCTAACTTCTAAACAATAATTATTGTTACTATAGTTTTAATAACCTATATGCAAATTTCAGATTACTCACTTTTATACTTTACCCTTTCATAATCTTTATGGCAGCTAATGTGCAGAACACCTAGTTATTCAGTAAGAAATGTCTATATTTGTTCATTTTCAGAGAAAATTCACGCAGACACAGAATCAATCTACTTTCCTGGAGGCTCAGTTTGCATGAGCCACATGAAGTTACATATACTGGCACTTAACCAGTAGGTTTGAAGTAAGTAACAATAGCAGAAGAATTGTGGAGAAGAAGGAAAATCATTTTACTATTTCCTATGAATGATTTGAGATTACAGATTTAAGATCACTTAGTCACTCATATAGATTATTGAAGAAATAAAATCAATTAAGTAATTTTAATTTCTAAGGTTATTGTGTAATGGATTTATAATTGTCTACTCAATTCTGCTTAAGATATCTCATGTTTTAGGACTTTTTCTAAATATATAATTGTATGTGTTGCCCCAGGTAAAAAAAAAATCTCAGAAATAAAAATTAACTAATTATGCATAATGTGAACAATTCCACGGGTTTTCCAACCAAAAATAAGCTCATAAAATTATTAACAAATTTACAAAAGCTAAAGTCAGAGAATTTCTTATGTTGTAATTATTTTTCTTGGCAAACGTTTGGTGCTCAAAAATAGATTAAAATTTAAATATTACCTATCAAAATAGTTATATTAACTATTTGTTGTGATAACTGCCTGACTTTAAAAATTCAGTTAAAGATACATCATTCTTTTGTATTTTATTGTTTATGTAATATTTTGTTATTTTGTTGCATAGAAAAGAAATGTAAAATGTGAATCAGTTTACACATGAAATATACTGGATTCTGCATAGAAATAAAACAGATATTTAGCATCACCCTTCTTTTTTTTTTTCTTAATATCTTTTTTTTTTATTGTGAAAATACTGTACAGAGGGGTTACAATTACATGGGCAAGGTAATGAGTACATTTCTTTTCCAGCAGTGTTCCCTCCTCCTTTGTTTTTCAGATACCATCCCTTCCCTCCCACCTCCACAACTACCCCCCCCCAAAGTTGTAAACTTCATTTTCAACATAGCATCTTGTACATCTCATTGTTACAATGTGTCAACCTGTATCCCTACTTAAGCATTTTGGTTTTTTCCTTCCCCTCCCCGAATTAGACAAGTGAATATACAAGAGGCAGGGCGCCCACATCAAATACAGAGCATTACCCTTCTTTTGCAACTTTTCCATTTACATGCAAATGTTTTCTTGTGGACAGATTTTTATTTTATTTTTTTACTAATTTTGAAATCTTTCAAATCCTTATGATTACACATTGTGCTATCGTTTGGTACAGATTGTGATAAATGTCAAAACCATTTTTATTTTTCATTCTTTTATAGTTCATTTATACTGAGCTTAAACATCTAAATAATTGTTCCATTAATTTCTATAATGAAGTAATTTATCCCTTAAGCAATAGATTTGTACTAAAATGTTAATCTCTTGATTAAATCATTTCCCTTAATCTTATATCATAATGTTTGAGTCCTTAAATTTTCCATTCATAAATATATGATTGATAAATATATATATATAAAGAAGTGATAGGTTATCATTTAACAATAAATATAAATAAAAATACTCCAGTGCAAGAAACAAAACCACTTTTAACATTGGAAAGCATTCATAATTCATTTTCCTTTTGTTAAAATTCATATTCATTTGTTCGACTTTAAGGGACATTATTGTCTATTCATTGAATCAGGTCAAATCATCTACTTTCGGTGGGGTGTTATAATTTATTTTTTTTTAATTTCTACCTTCTCTATTGGCTTACTTTTTTTTTATTGTGAGAATACTGTACAGAGGGGTTACAATTACATGGGCAAGATAAAGAGTACATTTCTTATCAAGCATTGTTGCCTCCTGCTTGTTTCCCTTTCCCATCCCTTCCCATTCTCCTCCCCTCACCCCACCCGATCCTCCCTCCACCCCCCCATCAAAGTTGTTAAGTTAGTTTTATGACATAACAACTTGTACATCTAATTGTTTATAGCATACTTTAAAACTCAGTTCTCCTTCTGAGGATCAAAGTTCAAATCCAGCCCAGGCAGACATACGCATATGAATTTCCAATTAACCACCAAGAAACTGGAAATGAAAGGGTGCCTCAAGAGGTAGAGTGCCAGTTTTTAGCAAAAAAATTAAAAAAAAAAGTCAAGCAAGAGAGTTCAAGCCTCAGTATGGGCACATAAAGTAAAATACAATACAAATATCCTGTTAGTATTAAATTTTGTGTGTGTGTACACTGAGACTCAAACCAATGGCCACACATTCTCAGCCTTCTTCCTCCTCCTCTTCTTCTCTTTCTTTGGCCAGTCCTGGAGCTTGAACTCAGGGCCTCAGTACTGTTGTTTAATTTTTCCACTCAAATGGAGCCACAGCTCCACTTCCAGATTTTAATAATTAGCGATAAGAATCTCACAGACTTTCCTGCCAAAGTTGGCTTGAAACCTCATCCTCAGATCTCAGCCTCCTGAGTAGCTAGGATTACATGTGTGAACCACCAGCACCCAAACCCAAACACTATTTCTGATGAGAATAGAGAGCATAAATGTACTATGACTTCTTTCCACCCATTACTTCTCAATTTTGGTTAATCAAGTTAATCCTTTTTTGGGGGAGGGAGGTGCAAGTACTAGAACTTGAAATCAAGGCCTGGGTGCTATCCTTTAGCTTTTTCACATTTACTTCTCACTCCAACATATAAATATATTTAGAACCATCATTTAGACTTACATTTAAGTGGTTTTAGTGTTCACTAGTCTTTCAGGATGGGACTGATCTACACAAACTGTTTTCCCTAATCTCTACATTGATTAAAATTTAATAAGTTGCTTTTCTTGAGAAGAGCACATAGGTGGTAGGATTTCTGAACACTTACCTGTCCGGAAATATGTTTTCCTTACCTATAAAAAAATTAAATTTTTTCCTTTTTGTGAATTCATATTTATTTCTGGAATTCTACCTAGCTTGTATGTCTTATCTTGTAGATTAATGATTTTTGTTCTTGCTTTGACCTTACAATTTATTATTTTGTCAAGATGCACCCGATTATAGGACTTTTTCTCATCGATTTTTCTGGGAAGCTTTGTCTATACATGCAGCTCTTTCTTTAACTAAAAAAATTTACTCAACTCTGTCTTTGAACACTGCATTTGCCTCATTTACTCTGTCCTCTTCTTCAGAAACACCCTTTGCTGGGGTACCTACTATCCATTATCCAAATAGTTAAAGCAGTTAAAAAAGGGTACTTTTGGACTAGGAGTGTAGGCTCAGCAATACATTGTTTGCCTATCATGCAGAAGGCACTGGGTTCTATCCCTAGCCCTGCAAGAAGTAAAAGTCACAATTTTTTAAAAAGCAAAAAAAAAAAACCACAAAAAGCAAAAACAAAAACTCAATTCTCCTGGTCCTAACCTATAATGCAGGGAGACATGTAGGGAGAAAATACATAGCATTCTCTGTTTTTAAATCCTGTCTTCTATTTCTTACCATCAGTCACTGAGGTTTTCTATTACTTTACTTTAACATTTTTTGGCAGTTTATATTACATTCTTTTGCTGCATGAGAAAAAAAGAAGGAAAAAAAGGAAAATGCCCTTACTACATTTAGACAGCCAGCCAGATTCAAACAAGTAACTTGGTGAATATTCATAGATGGGCTTTGAAGAGTATAGCCATGAAAATATATACCAAGGAAAACTATTCTATTTCTTCATTTTTTTAAACTAGTTGATATGTCTATTCAGAGGATGAGCTGGGATAAATAAGGGAATAACCATAAATTTGAAATTCCAACAAGTTTTCCCTTCAAATCTCTTTGTTTCTCAGGGAAAAAATTAGTTTAATTTTTGGAGCTGTCAGATTCACAGCAGGGAACAGTTGGAACAGTCAAAGTCAAATCAGAAAGAAAGAAGTCTATTTTTAAAAGTTCAGGTTTAATATAAGGATTTATATATAATTCTAATATAATAATTTCACATGTATATATAAAATATCTAAACTCAAAACTTTTAATTCACAAGGTGATTTGGGACTGCAGGAAATGATTTAGCAAAAGGTTTATTTACAAATATTGAACAAATCTTTTAAATCAAACTTGGATTCCTGAAACTGCTTTGAAACTAAGTTTTAAATTATTATGAAGGTGAGAATAAAATACTCTATCACTAACATTTAAAAGATTAGATTTTTCTTTTGAAAAATATTTCAACATTTCTTGAGGACTACTGAGATGCAAAGATAGAGTTGTTGATTTTTTTTACAACTGTAAATATGAATCAAGTACAAACATAGCAACCACATAGCATATGAACAAATAGTACTTATTCAAGGACTGTTTTCAACACTTCAGTTGAATTTCTATATTTTTTGCACTATAGCACTATAGATAGTGCTCTTTTTTATTGAACGGATAAGAATTGGAAGTACCATTTTAATGACTCATGATTTTCAGTATCAATTGGACTTAAACTAAATCAGTCAATCATAAATATATGTCATAGAAAGCATTCTGGCACTTCAGACAGCAAACTTTATGTCTCACAAATTGCCATATGTAATTCCAGGGAGTGTGCTCATCTGCTCAATATTATCATGAAGAGAAACCAGGTTGTACTTTGTACCTCTCAGCCCAGTAAGACATTTGACTGCACAGTCAGTACAATACTGTCCAAGCAGGTGGTAGAGATTTCACTTAAAATGCAGGGAGTTGTCAATGAAAACTCAGGGGGTGGCCAGATAACAACAGTGCATCAGGGCAAAGCTTTAGTGTTTTTGAAAATGAAATCCATAGCTGAGACACAGTGCCATATTTTTTTATATTATTCTCTTTTTTATATTATCAAAAATGAGTATTTGTTTTTGTTCCATGTACTATTTTCCAAAACAAAAAAGCAAAAACAAAACAAAACAAAGGGATATGAAGACAGGAAAGGGCAAAGAAAATAGATTCAGAAGCTTAGGTCTACAAAGTATACTATTTGCCTGTGCTTTCCCGAAGTAAAGAGACAAGTCCAATTTATACCTGTAAAGTAGTGTTGTAATTGGAAATATTTCAAAAGCTAGTTCTCACTGAATCCCAGAGGCCCACAATGTTTATAGAGAGTGCTGCTTGGTCAGCTTTCATTTATAAACGTGGCAATTTCTTCTAAAGCAAAAGTAGGCATAAAATCAGGTGTATGATTCCAGTTGTGAAGAGTTTATTTAAATAGTCTACTTTTCTGTTGATTGTGAGAAAGGTGTTTACCATACCTCATGCCATATAACAGGGCATTTTTGATTCCTTAGAAATGTTTATGTTTGGGAGAAGACAGGCTTTGGGAACTAAATCTTCATTAAAGCTGTGATTTAGCAAGCAGATTTCATCCATGTAGATGCAATCTCAATTAAAGTTAGATGAAAGCTTTTTATTAGCATGTCCCTTCAGATTTCCAATAAATAGTATCTCTTCAGTGCCACCTTCATGTATATTAACATCAAATAATTTCAGTTTCAATTTAGCATCAATATTTTCGAGATGATTCTTTTAAGTAATTCATTCAGCCCTCATAAATCATGAACACACATTTCAGTGATTGAGAACAATTTGGCTAACGTATTTCTGTGCAGAAGGCAGTGGCCTGATAATAATACAGTTGGACAGTGGGCCTCAACAACTTTTTGAATAGATGGCTATAAGGCAATAAATTATTCTCATTTTGAAGTGACAGGGTTGCACATCTTCCATGCTGAGCCTCACCTGGTTGTTGTTATTACAAACCCTTTTATTCTGTAGCAAATGATGGCAAATAAAAAAGGCTTTAGAGTGATGACATGCAGGTAAGGTCTCCTGGTAATAAAGATGTAACACTTGCTACCACAACAATGTACTTCCTGCTGATACATTTCATATGATGTCACCTGTCATTTCTCTTATTGCCCTTAGATGCAGGAAGCTTGCTTGTATGTTCTGACAGGTGGACAAAGGTAATATATCCTGTGGAGTCCTTGTAATGAGAAAAAATGTATCTTCTATCATATGTGAATTTGGATTTGTTTCATTCTCATTTTCTTATTCCTGGTATAATTAATCTTTTACAACTAAGTGTCAGATTGATCATTGACTTTTAATCAGGACAATTTACCACTTTAAAAGAAGATTAGATTTGATTTTCTAGCCCATGAGTCCAAGATTTGACTTGCATGAGTTGAGCTAATCTCAAATACACTGAAATATTCTCAACTTGTGTTGTTTTTGCCACCCAATGAAGCTCTTTGAAGCTCTGGGCATGCTGCAGGAGGCAGAGTATATGACTAACACCTGGTTCCATCACTTCCTGGCAACTTTCAAGGGATGCACAGAGAAATGCCAAAGGCACTGGAGCACAAAGACAGCATATCAAAGTTTTGTTTAAACTAGACAAAAAAAAGCTAGAATTTGATCAGCAAATCCCAGAAGACAAGGAATATGACTTGTGTCATATGGAAAGAAGGTAGAAATTCAACAGATCAAGCAAAAAGCTTAACCTTGTATGACTGTGTGCGCCATATGTTTTCATTTAGTTGCTTTGAAATTGGATAGGAGGTGAGCTATTCGAACTGAACCAGCAAAGTGGCCACATCATTCAGAAATCATCTATGGGATCCCAACTGGTACCACAGCATCAGGCTATAATTCACATGCATGTGTGTGTGCGTGCGTGTGTGTGTGTGTGTGTATGTATGTGTGTGTGTATGTGTTGCACTTTCATGTGATATTTTATATATAGCTAATGAAAAAGTAAAATGTTGTTTTGAGAAACATTTTGAAATATGTTCAGGTTTACTTTGAATAAGCTGAGCTAACATCATATTTGCCAAATAAATACATACATTTTAAACAGATGGTAAGTTTGTATCACCCAGTTTTTATTACTTTAAAAAGCAGCCAGTCTAAGTTCCTGATAGTTCTTTGACATTTTTGATATTACTAATGTACATAAACTAAAAGAAACTGGGAAAAATAATGTATATACATATGAACAGTGCTCTGTGGACAAGTGTAGAGCTGGTGCTTATAGGAGACAGTTGAACTTGTTTAGTTATATACTTCTATTCAACTTATATTTAGCTTTATGAAATATTCAGCTCACAAATTATTCTGTCTCATCTGGTGCAAAAATTAGATATTGCTGACTTGGTTTTACTTGATGAGGCAGTATCAGCCCCAAGTAACATCTTCCATGCTGATTTTCTTGCAAGCAATCAATGGGCCAGCCTAGACATCTGAACAATTGAGTGCTAGCATTAGCTGCTTGTTTATTTTATTTTGTCTCATTCTACTTTTAAACTCTTTTTTCCCTTTGCTTTGTCTTTCTCTTGAATGGCCTTTTTCTTTGTATGATGAGAAGAGCTACTTCAACTAAATAGTGTGGACTTTCACTGACTTTCATAGATCTAAGATTATATTTTAAGGTGTGAGACTTCTTTCTAAATTGTTTCAAATTTCTGATTACAGAACAGGTTACCTATTCTAAAAACACCTAATTTTGTGCTGATCCACAAAAAGCTGGAGTAGTTCTGCTTTGTTTGGGGCTTGTGTTCTAATTTGTGATGGTATATATCAAGAAAGATTGATTAGTGAGATTACTTAGTTTCAGCAGCAATAATAATTTATCAAAGGATGGATGCCAGCATTGTGACTATATCTACTGCCACCCACAAGACAAGTTTTGACAAATCAATTCCTATTGCTTATATTTATCTTAGGAACAGTTTTTTTTAATAGTTTTAAAAATCTGGTTAAAAATGAGTGTAGAAATCATTAATTTCATAGTTCACTATGATAACTTACTTTTAGCTATGTAAATAAAATATATCATTAGGAAATATGGCTAGCTAATTCCCTTGTCTGTATTTCTAATAGCATTTATGATAGATTTGGTAAATTGCATTATATCTTAATAATCTTGGACTTAACATGTTCTACTTATACTTAATGAAGTGCAAATATTACCATGTTGCTCTATACTTACAAAAATTGGAAACATTTGTTAGGATAAGATAAGAGAAATGTGATCAAAGTTTACTGTGGAATCTATGAAAATATCAGAATCTAAACCCTTTGTTCAATTAATATACTAATACAGATAAGACTAATAAAATATAAAATGTATTGAAACTAGAACAATTATACCTAATAGATAATGAGTGTTGTGTCTTTGGTAATATACTCATAAGAGGAGCCACATAATTTAAGGGAACTAATTCTATCTGTGGCTTTAAGGTAGAGTTAAATTGAATTGTGTTGTAATTGTTGCTTGGATTTTATTAAGTGAATAAACTTTAACTACTTTAAGATTATGACTAGTTTAAGTTTATATGTGGCTAAATAAAATGTGATTAATAATTATTTTAAACACTTGAGTATACTAAGGATTTTTTCCGTTAAGACTTAAGTAGAGAAAACTCTTCTGCATGATATATAAGTGATACAACACTTCACAAGTGTTTTTGACATAATAGGCATTTGATGACTATTATGCAGTATTTGGGATACTGAGAAATAATGTTTAAAACTTCAGTACTATTCTAATAAAAATCCAATATGTGTCCTGGCAATAAATAAGGACAACATATGAGTATTCACACTCTGAATATTACTTCTTGAGAAGTTTCAGTGAAACTAATTGGGATGAAGTGAGAGGCCTTTTCTTTATTTTACAAAGGGCCAAGCAAACAATTTAATGTCAAAATACGGTCCTCTACTTTTAACTCATGGTTAATGTTCAGGATTACTTCTTGGTCCCTTCCACATTAACAAAAATTCACAAGATTCTAAATGGTTATATTTACTTTGACACTTCCATAAATTATAAATTGGATACATATAGAACCAATCATCCTAAAGGCATTTTGTACAGTAAAAAAAAAAAAAAAAAAAAACCTATATGCAGATACTCCAAGCTAAGCAAATTCCTGCCTCTATGACTACATTCCTTTTACAAAAACTAGCAATGAAGTGACTTCTTAGCTAAGTTTTTTGTTGTCATTTCTCAAAAGTTTAGTGTGATAATTAAAACAAACAAACAAACAAAATAAAACAAAACAACAACAAAACATCCAGGCTCTGGTGGCTCATGCCTTTAATCCTAGCGACTCAGGAGGCTGAGATCTTAGGATCATGGTTCAAAGCCAGCCCAGGCAGAAAAATCCATCAGACTTATCTCCAATAAACCACTCAGAAAACCGGAAGTGGTGCTGTGGCTCAAGTGATACAGTGCTCACCTTGAGCTGAAGAGCTTAAGGACAGTGCCCAGGCCCACAGTTTAAGCCCCATGACTGACAAAACAGAAACAAAAACAAAAAGAAAAAAAAAAAGAAAAAAAACAATAAAAACATTGAATTATAAATTACAACAAGATAAGCATATGTGTCAAATCACTAATCCAAAATTGGAAAACTACTGAGTTACAAGTATAATTGAAGAAAGTTTTGATTTTAAATTAAAAAAAGAAAGTAAGTCAGACTTTCCTAACAATGTCTTAGTCAGAAGAACAGAAAATAAAATCAAAGATGTATTCACAATGTGACCCCCGAATGTATATTCAAAAAGTAAAGTTATGAAAATAAATAAAGATATAAATATGTTTTCCAATTGCTAAAGCAAATAAGTTAAAAATTCTATGACTCAAGTTTATCGGATGTTAATAAACCTCAGATTGTCATATGAAAGTGGGAATTATGTTTTCAAATGTATCTGCAGGATTGTCATATCGAAGTGGGGATTATGTTTTCAAATGTGTCTATAATTATCATGTGTCTAAATTTGTCAATATTTCCACAAAACTATAAACTATCAGTTTTATTAAACAATTTGAAAGGTCAAAAATGTAATATACTAAAGACAAAGTTCATTGAAACTTCTTACTTATTCATCATTTTAATCTCCAAAACCATTTTTTTTCTTTTTTAGATTACAAACCTGTAACATAAGCAACATAATATCTTCTCTTAGAAATAGAGAATGAAATAATAAGTAGCATTTTAGTTATTCTTTTTATATGTGTTAGTCATATTAGCTTCAAGTCATTATTTTGTATTTCAGAAAAAATATTGTTTTCCATATTGCCAAGTCTTGTCTTGGACTCTTTCATGTGAACTATCTCTTGCCTTCATCTCCCTAGGATACAGGTACCTACAATTTTCTATCATTTTTATTCATACATTTTTTATTGATGTGTTCTATGAAGACAAATGATCCCTATATATTCTTATATTCTGGGTGGGAATCTAAATACATATATAGTTTAATTTTTAATATAACATTAACCTCTATTATATATATATATATATATATATATATATATATATATTCCTAAGTGCATTTTGTTCTCGGCTTACTTCGTCATGTTTGATATTTAATTTCTTATTCTTTGTTATGTTTGGCTCATGTGAAACAGTTTGTGTAAGCAAGCTACAATGATAGATGTCTTTACTTAACCAAGTAATAATTCATTTAATAATGTTTCATAAATTCTTATGCTTAAGATTGTTTTTCTAGGTCAACACAGTTTTCTGACTATTAATATTTTTTTCAATGATAAACTTAGTGGGTATAGAAAAATTTTTAAAGCTCATTTTTTTCAAAATACTTTCAATGGACCTAAAATCACATATTTGTAAATTAAAATCACCCCTGAATGTGTCTGTAGAGTAATACAGGAAAACACTAAGAATGAATTAGAGTAGGAAATATAATATACATTTTTATATTCACTAATTTTTACTCTGAGACTTATTTATATAGATTAATACCTATATATTATTAACCACAGATTTACTTGAAAATGTTTTTTTCAAATAAATATCTTATTTCTAGAATACATTGGGTTCTGGCTAAGCAACACTTATCTACATAAATGTGCTATATCAACATGTCCTACTTTATAGTAAGATATTCTGGAATCAGTACAACTTTATAGATTTATTGGAAAAAAAGATAGAAGAGATTTTGTTTAAATTATGTTTGTTCTCTGTAAGAAATATACATGACACTTTATTTTTTCATTGATTATATTGTGTTGATAGAACATAGACTTGAAAATACAGATTAAGTGAAAAGCATGTGGAAGATACAGGGACACATCTAAGAATAATAAACAGAGGACATAGGTGGTTACTCTTAGACATTGTGAATTTGTGGATCAACAAATGCAAAACAACTGTTGCTCAAATGGATACCAGGTTAAATATGCAATATCTCAACCCAATCCGTGGTCTAAAATGATTATAACCAAATGCTTGTGGTTGGCAGAATTATTTCTCCAAAATTTCTTTGTTCTTTTGTTTTCCAGTTTATTTCTGCCTAACACACGGGAATTTTGATTGCAATGTTTTTCATCTGGCAAAAGGTATTTAAAAAGGAAAGGAAAAGCAAGAAAGGGAGAGTTTTAGTGAATATTACACTCAGTGTCATATTGTAAAATGTAGAAGGTTAGATCTCAAGAGAAATAATCTGTCTTGACTACTTTTGTCACAAGTCTTGACTTACTCAAATACAAAGTCATTAACCCTTTGAATGGCTGCTCAGTCCCTACCTTTGAGTTACCTCTGTTTATATAGGCGATTCAAAGTTAGGTACAAGTTTATGCAGCTGCTTTCAGTAAAAATTCATTAGCCATCACTTTGTAATATCATGTTCACAATTTTTTATGGCTAAATAAATCACTGCTGGTTCATGGAAAATTTGTTGCAATGTTCCGTGGAAAGATTCCCACAAGTTCCATAAATGTTCTGTAAGTCTTATAAAATACAGGGAAAATATAAGACTATGAGAGAATCAAATTCTAACATGGTCAATATAATTCCTGCCTTATTTATTAACACATTACTACTTAATGAATTTAGTATCAGCAACATATACTGATAATCAGGACAACAGAATCCATCATTTCTGTCCTGGCATACTTTTTGTATGTGGGTAAGAATATCGAATATCCATTGTTGCTTGTTTGTTTGCTTTGTTTTCCCAATCCTTGGTTGGTGAGATAACCTGCTGAGTAAAACCATCATGGCTTCCACCCTTACCAGCAATATTTGGCCATTACTTGGGTTAGTATTTAAAGCCAATAAACACATGTAATTTCAAGTCAGCCTGGATTTATTTGCTGAGCATCTCTTTTGTGATTGGTCTTGTGCTAACTACTCACAGTGAAACACAAACAACATAACCATGCCTGCTGGGACAGGCTCTACTCTGATAGCTTACAAAGCACTGAAAGTGATGTTTGCAGAAACAGTAACCAAAGTGAAATAGTGTAATCAATGCTATAAGTTCAATAAGTCGATATTAAAAGTGTGTTCAAGCACACAATCTAGGGAATGCTTTCAATGATAGTTTGGTGTTAGTAGTCAGTGAAACAGAATGGCTAGAGGTAGATGGGCAGGAAACAAAACTGCTAAGGGTAATGTATCTGGGAAAGCTAGCTTGTACATTTATGAAAATGGAGAAGCAATGGTGTTTCCACAATACACTGAGTGACATCTGCTGTCTTCTGTAATAATGGAGATGTATTCCTAAATAACTTCATATCAAGCTGATACAAGGAAACAATGTTTGCTTTGAAATGACTCCATTCCTGTTTTAAATGTTCTAGTTTTATTTCTGCTTTATACTTCCTGACATTTTTAGAGATAAATACAGTATCCAGCTTCAATGGTTTATTGTTTAGAAATTAGTCTAATTTTGATCACTGGGCTAATAGAAAACAAACACTATTCATGAGAATAAAAATTAACACATAGAGTAAGATAATCACTGTGATAGACCCTGTAGAAATACTAAACATGGTCTATACTCTGTTCTTTTCAATTTCTACAATATAAAGGTTTAATTATTCCTATTCTTTACTATTCATAACACTTTTTCACACTCTATGATAGGTATTCCTACAAATAGAAGCCTTTGCCACTTATTCTCTTAAAACTCATGGTTATTTTTGCATGCCTTCCCAAAGAACTGTTAATTGAAATAGTCTTAATTGATTCCATATTTCATATTTCCTATAATATGTTTATTTCATTTGGCAATCCTGACTTTTATAAAGAGAAATTTGCATGAGAAGTTGCTTCATGTACTGCAGCAACTAGACAGGAAGACTTTCATCCAATACTCTTCTAAGTTACCATGCTAAGACTTTTTATATTCTAGTATATCCCCAACCTCATGCTTTTCCTAGCACTTTTCAACTTATTTATGATATTAGTGCATTAACGTCTTTGCAGATTAATGCTTAGATTCCTTTCCCAACAGGAAAATATCTCTGGCTGGCTGGCCCTCAGCAAGCTCCTCCTTTAGTAACATAGGAATATCATTCAACTGAATACTTTGTATGCAATCTCAGGTTTAATTCTTACTCTCCTCTTTCTCATTTCGTGCTTGCAGGCTCAAAATTTCTGTCACTTTATGGAATTAGCAGCTTTTCTCCTCTGCTCTAGCCTCTTCTTTTCTTTTTTTTTTATTTTATTTGTGAAGATACTGTACAGAGGGGTTACAATTACATGGGCAGGATAATGCATACATTTCTTACCAAGCACTGCACCCTCCTCCTTTTGTTTACCCTTCACATCCCTTCCCAGCCTCCCCCCTCCCCCCCAATACCAATCTTTCTCCTTCCCCTCCTTCCCCCCCTCCCCACACGGACGTTGTAAAGCTAGTTTTGGACATGACAACTTGTACTTCTCATTGTTGCAACAGGTCCAACTGTATCTTTAAACAACTGGTTTTTCCCCATCTCTTCCACAAGTTATACTGACATCAAATATAGTGAAAGCAGGGGTTATACTGTGGGGGAGGGACATACAAAGCAACAAAGAGATAATCTTATAAGTGCATTAGAAACACACGCATGAAAGAAAAAAACATTAAGATGCATATCTAAGGGTTCAATTTCCTGACATCACATTATCTGACCTTTTCCGCTTGACTCATAGATATACTAGATATTGCAAATAAGGGAAACCATGGTTACTTCACTTAATATAATTTTTTCCAAGTTTTTCCATTTCCTAACAAATGGGGCAATGTCATTCTTTCTGATGGAGGCATAGAATTCTATTGTGTATATATACCACATTTTCTTGATCCATTCATCTACTGAGGGGCATCTGGGTTGGTTCTAGCCTCTTCTTTTCAGACATGGGCGTAAGCCATACTCCATATTTTGTGAAATTTTAGTGACATTTTACCTACCATTTTACCAAATATAAGACTTTTCTTGTTATTTTATCAAGCACATGTATAAAGAGCAGACGGTCTCAGATACAGAGCTCCCAAACACTGATGAGAATTTGGTTTAATCCTCCCTGTAAAACTGGTTGGCTGAAGATCATTGTGCCATGTTCGCACTGATGTGCTATTTAAGACTTCATCTAGTTGTAAGACCTCAATATTTTCTACCAACCTAAGCTCCTCTCTTCAGCCTTTGTTAAGGAACGAATGAGACATTTGATTTTTCAGCTGACATAGTGAATGTGAGGTAGGCATGGAGGTTTTTGTTTTTTTTTTTGCCAGTCTTGGGGCCTGAATTCTGGGCCTGGGCGCTGTCCCTCAGCTCTTCAGCTCAAGGCTAGTGCTCTACCACTTGAACCACAGTGCCACTTCGGGCTTTTTCTGCTTATGTGGTGCTGAGGAATCGAACCCAGGGCCTCATGCATGCAAGGCAAGCACTCTACCTCTGAACCACCTTCCCATCCCTAGGCATGGAGTTTTGACTTGAAACTACTAAGATGCTACTATGTACGATTCTGGGTGTGTACTTGGGATGACATAGAAAGAGCCTTCGCCTTGTAAACACAATGCAATGTAACACATACTCTGTGGCTTCTAAGGAAACTTTGTATTTACAAACTGAGAAAGTTAGTTGACAATTACTATTATGCAGGTAAGCATATTTTACACAAACCCTGATTATACCTGTCCATTTCATGGGAATGAAGACATTTATGTTTTAAAAAGTCACTGATCACTGGGTAGAGAAACTCTTACATTCCAGTTATATTCTGATTTATTATATAGATGGTACTATATGAATATGTATATCATATATATGATATGTACAAAAGCTTTATACTATACCTCCATGTACTTCTGCATTTTAAAAAAAAATTTGTTATTGTTGATTCTTTGGGATTTTCTACATCAATAAGCATGTCATCTGCAAGCAAACGTTTATGTGTTCCTTCTTAATCTGTCTACTGCTTCTTTTCTTATTATATCAACTGAAGCTCCTAGTATGATGTCTAAAAGTCATATTGAAAATGAGCAAAATTATTTATTATTCATTGGGGAAATATAAATATTTTTTCATCTTAGGTTTTTAAATGTATTAGCAAAATCCTGGAGCCAGTTAGCTTCATATGGCCCTGCTTCCTTACCACCTAAACAATAACATAATAGTTATGGTGGGAGGGGAGCCACTGACTTCAAGTATTATAAAAATTGAAAACTTTGCAAGCCGGGCGCCAGTGGCTCACTCCTGTAATCCTAGCTACTCAGGTGGCTGAGACCTGAGGATCATGATTCAAAGCCAGCCTGGGCAGGAAAAACCGTGAGACTCTTATCTCCAATAAACCACTAGAAAAAAATGTAAGTGGCACTATGGCTCAAGTGGTAGAGCACTTGCCTTCAGCTGAAGAGCTGAGGGACAGTGCCCAAACCCAGAGTTCAAGCCCCACGACCGACAAAAAAAGAAAGAAAGAAAGAAAGAGATTCAAATATAGGAGAATAGTGATAAAAATTTTCTCTAGTAACATATATATATATATATATATTCACACACACACACACACACACACATATATATATATATATATATATATATATATATATATATATATATGAGAGAGTGTTAAAATGCTTACCTAACAAGCGTAAAGGCCTGAGTTTAATAACTAGAATCTCATTTTTTTCTCTTTCAAACTAATAAAACATATCCATATTAATGAATATCGTGTTTATGTTTTTATAGACATACATATTATATACTATTCATGGATCTCCTCCAACACTTTACCATTTGCACATTATAAAAATGTACAAGATCATCTATTCTAGCTTTGTGAAAAATACAACATGTACTTGGTACCCATTTTTACCCTATGATGTAAAAGCATCTAAAAACTTCTAATTCATGCAGACCTGTAGTTTAGTATATGTTAACAACCTTCCCTCTGTTTTTCTTCCCTTTAGTATCTTCATCATCTACAAAACACTACTCTGTCTTTAATATCTGTGAATCTATTTTTTATGTCCCACATAATGAGATCATCTGGCTTTAGCATTTAAAAAGAATTTTATAAGAGTTTCTTTTGGAAAGTCAAGTGTACATCTTTATCCTTTTCTAGATTTGCTTTGTTGTGTTTTGAGATGATAAAGTACTCATCAAAGACACATGGTTACAAAACATGGTACTTTGACTGATTTCCATGGCAAGCAGAACTAATCAAGAATATGACTGTTTCAATAAGTTATGTTCAATATCTTCATACAAATGTCTTTACTGAAGCTATTCAGCTATAGAAAAGATGAAAGTTAACATTTCTCAATGGAAGAGAATCTTAATTAGAAGTACCATGGACGAATTATACAACTAAGTATAACTAAACTTTCTAGTACTTAATATCTTTGCTTTTCAGCCAGTGTCCCACATTGAATTTCATCACCTCACTCATATTTTGACAACTTAAACAATACTTTTAAAATATGCTGACTGTTCTTAGTAACAGTACTAATTTACTGAATGCAATCAATTTGAACACAATCCAATACCTCTAGAAAAGTCTTAGAATGAGGAATAGTTTATAATGAGCAAGTAGAATTCCACCATTCGCAAAATTTCAAAGTATGAATAATTGTAGGATGCCACTCAGCCAGAGATTCAATTTCGGCAGAATAAAAATCAATGATCTCTTATATATAGGCACATAGACAATTAAAGAAATGTGATTCACTCTTATTAATCAACTCTCATCCCAGAAATAGAACTTGTAAACATTTTTATATTATTTCTTAATTTTATAGTCTTTATTCAACAACTTTATCTTAGAATTTTTTCTAATGTATAAGATGGGATAAAGGCTAAAGTATAATATATTAGAGGAATTAGAGGAAAATAATGGCAATAAATTAAGGAATATTAACTTAGTTTCAATCAGATATGGTGTATGTTTGGAGTCTTCACATTTGAGAAGCTGAAATATGAGGGCACAAATCTTATCTAACTTGGGTTTGTTATGAGTAAAAGCCCTATAAGGTAAATACTCTTTATTAAAAGTGCCCAAACAAATAATCATTAATTTAAAATTTGTAGTTCATATATACAACAAGTATTATTTCAGTGATAAAGAACACACTTTTTCTCTGCAAGAAATAACTGGACCTAGAGATTGGCATATTAAGCAAAATAAATAAAAGAGAAACATAAATATGGAAGTTTCCAGATGTAAAACCTACACAAAATTATGATATTATGGTATCTATACTGTAGGTAGAAGAAAACCAGTCAGTTGGAAAGAAAAAAGGAAAGAGTAACAGAGAATGAGTGTATAGGAGTACATAAAACACACACAAATATACATACATATGCATATATATATATGTATGCCAACTTAAGATTTTTTTATTTTTATTTTTATTTTATTGTGAAAATACTGTACAGAGGGGTTACAATTACATGGGAAAGATAATGAATACATTTCTTATCAAGCATTGTAGCCTCCTCCTTTGTTTCCCCTTCCTATCCCTTCCCATCCTCCCTCTGCCCCCGCACCAATCCTCCCCACCCCCCCCACCAAAGTTGTAAAGTTCGTTTTTGACATTTTTAATTGAAGTATGAGAAGAATTTCAAAAGCATAGTAGTATAAAATGAATATTTTGACCAATGTACAACATATATGGGTGTATACATATATACATATGTAAGACTGCTTTTTTAAATTTATACTAAGAATGAAGAGAAAAAGAAGAAAATAATACAAACTTACTTTAGATATCATGTAAATGTATTTATTTAGTTATTATTGAGTTAGTTCATGATTTATTTATGTAGTATTAGTCTCTGTGCTTAAATTCGGGGCCTGGGCACTGTCACTTAAAGGTTTTGCTCAAGGCTACTGCTCTACTACTTAAGCCACAACTCCACTTACTTATCAGTGATTAATTGGAGATATTTTCTGCCTGGGCTGTTTTCAAATTGCCATTGCCATTGTCAAATTTTAGCCTCCTGTGAAGCTAGGTTTCCAGGTATTAAAAAAATCTGGTAACTGGATCATTTTTAGTTCAATAGAAAAAAATATATATAAGGGAAATGTCTTTCTTAAAGTGGGAAAATAGGAACAATTTTTTTAATGTCTTTTTTTAATTGTGAAAATACTGTACAGAGGCGTTACAATTACATGGGCAAGATAATGAGTACATTTCTTATCAAGCATTGTAGCTTCCTCCTTTGTTTCTCCTTCCCTTCCCTTGCAACAATTTTTTAAACTCTACCAATTCCTGAATTACACTCATGTCAGTATAGTCATAAAAGCAGGAAAGATTGGTGGTTGGTGATTGCGGATGCAAGCATATATATTACAGTGCCCTTCTAAAATATCACATACAGACTCTTCAGAGACTTTTTTCAGATTTAATTCATGTTTTTAATTGAAACAAAATCTCTGATCTGGTTACCTTCAGTTGTTGCATCATTTTGTCCTTATATGATGATCTACAGCAGAGTGGTACTGATGATCCGGCCCTAATCTAAACACAGGATTATATACCTTCATATATAACTTATGCTTTGTGCATACCTTATGCTTCTTGCAACAGCTACACTTTACTAGTTGCTCTGAACTATAAAGTCATTCGTTCACTTTTCTGAGCCTAGATTAATCTTAAATTCTTTCAATTAAATTATAATACCTATGGGCTGAGAAATAAGAGATAAAAGCTTCTCTTGTCCCCTAGGCTTTTATGCTTATTTCCACATGGAAAGTCATCCACTGTGACATTATATGATCATCTATTCACAAACCTGTCACCTGTCTACAATGACACTTTAAGGGTCACATTTTAAGAGTTCTCCATTATAGACTGCCATCTCTTATTGGTAATACTTGGCTTAATAAAACAATATCATAATTGTGTCTATAATTCTTCCATTCACCTCAAACAACAACAACAACAAGAAAACTATCCAAAGCTGAAAGTTGAAAGGAAAACCATGAGATCATATTTTTTCTCCCTTTATATTCTCTGCACCATATACATACTCTCTATTTATACAGCTTTTAATTTCAGCCTCAGAATCTTTCTCAGTAATGTCTCAGTGCAAAAACCATCTCCAATATAAGTATTCTATGTCTGGCAAGAGAAAAACCTTCATTCTTTATGATTCCACTGTGTAATTTTCTGTTATCTATTCTCTTTCATATTGTAAAAGAAATTTCAATAATAACAAAATGAACTAGGCTGCTATTATTGTCAATTTAAAAGCAATATTCAGATATACTTCATAAAATTATATTTTATAAGCACATAACAATTTAAATATCTAATATGAAACCTTAATATCAATTCATAAGCATATAACAATTCAATATTCACTGTGAAAATTTCATATTGACCTGACTTGAAAATGAGATACCAACCATAGCATAACACATTGACCTTGTAAAATTTATCAACTGCTTCCTCTCAGCTAATCAATCAATTCAAATATATTTTCAGAGGATTCCTTTTTTTCTGATAAATCACTTCCAAGCTGGTTTCCTTTTCACCAAGTTGGTGTGACCTTAGAGATGATTTGCTGTTTCTTGTAAATGCATGTTAAAATATTTTACAGAACCTGGGTCTATGAGTAAGGTCTTGGGGCATTATATGATTTTTCAATGAGACTAATTTGAGAGTAATGAAACTTATTCCATATCTGCACCACCATTGTGCCTTTGGGTTATGATATTGCAAACAGATGATAAATTCATTAGGGCATGAATGGTGGTTAACATTTTAGCAAGCAGTATTTCCAAAGATTAGTCTGATAGAAATCACTGTGAGTGCAAAGAAATCCTTTCTTCTCACATAATATCTAGTTAGTGTTAAAAAAAAAAAGAGGATGAACAAGAAAACACGTGCAAAGATGATTGGAAAGTCCCTGAAGTAAATCTTTTCCTTGGGACATAACTTTCTAAAGTGTTTTGTCATTTATTATTTAGAGATTTTTATATGTTTTTATTGTAAAAATACTGTTACAGTTACATGAATAAGGTAATAAGTACATTTCTTATAGAGCATTGTTACTTCCTCCTTTGTTTTTCCCCTACTATCTCTTCCCTCTCCACCCAACCTCCACCAAAGTTGTGAAGTTCGTTTTCAACATAGTGTCTTGTACACCTCATGGTTACAATGGGTCAACCTGTATCCTTAGAGTGTTTCAGATGCAGAAATATTAACTTGATCACATAATCACGTATTCAAAAGATAAATTCTCACAAGGGACCTTGTAATTATAAATGTAGACTATAGGAAAAAAAATACATCCTAAATTGAAGTGAAATACCATGTTGTTTTGAGGAAATACAAGGGGTTTGTTCAATTTCAGCCATGCAAATTTTCATGTCCACAAAGATATCATAAGAAAAATATCTATTTACTTGAATTTGGCAACACAATTAAAAACTCTTTTTCTTCCTGGTGACTGAAATTCTTTTTGTTTTCTTTTTAGCCAGTTTCTAGTAATGATGAGCTTGAAGTATGATGAGACTAAAAATAATTTGTTTTAACTATTTCAGGAGAAGAATCATTTTTTTTAATACTTAGCTTTTTTCCTGTAGTTGCTTGAGTCTCTGGAGGTAAACATGGAATATTTCCTTTTATAAAGATTATAGTAATTTTGAATCATTGCCTCATAATCCTTCAAATCTAACAAACCAGCAATATTTCTTCTTTTAAGTTCTTTATATTTCCTCCACGTAATTCAAGGAGATGAAGAACACTCTTCAGTTCCCACTTTCTGCTCCTGCTTAGATGTCTTGTAGTGCAGTTATAAACACAAAAGGCATTGAAGCAAATAATTGCAAGCTGTTGACCTATAAATGTGTCTTTGTGAAAATCTTAGGAAAGTACTTCTTCCTATTGTCCAGATAATTTTGAGACTACTCGGGCACGGGATTTAATACGTTGCAGTAATATTAAGCTTGGCAAGTGTTATAATGCTAAGTATTTGGAGCACACATGGAAGTTGGACTCAGATTACTTTTGTGCCTCATCTATTATAACCCAAAACAGGATTACTTTTCATAGCTTTGTGTTTTACCCATTATGCTTGAGGGCAGACTGCTACTAAATTGGCCAGATGAGTATTTAGCATTTTCATTTTCATGTTTCACACTCTTAAAGTAAGCTTGACTCATCAGATAATGGAGTTTTGGGGAGATAGGAAGAAAAGGGATGGTAAGGGAAAAACAAAGGAGGAGGTAACAATGCACGATAGGAAATGTCCACATTACCTTATTCATGTAACTGTAGCCCTTCTGTACAGCACCTTACAATAAAAATATATATTAATTTTTGTAAAAAAAGAAGACACTGTACCAAAGGAAATATACTCATGGCCAGACTCGTGATAATAATCCCTCTACACAGTACTGTCATACTACTAATAAAGTAAATTAATATTTTAAATGAAAAAAATAAAAATATTTTCATGTTCTTGATTTTAGAGTCTTCACTCATCATCTTAATCTTAGACATTTTTCTATTAATGGACCATAATTCTAAATCAGTTTGGGATCCGGTTTCTGGAAAGCAAAGGAATTTTATTCCTATAAAATGTTTGAGTCCCCGTGCCCCTGCTTTCACTGTATTTGATGTCGGTATAATTTGTGGAGGGGAAGGGAAAAAACAAATCGTTTAAATAGGGATACAGGTGGACCCATTGCAACAATGAGATGTACAAGTCATTATGTCAAAAAAGGAACTTTACAACTTTGGTGGGGTGAGGACCGGGTATGGGAAGGGGAAACAAAGGAGGGGACACCAATGCTTGATAAGAAATATACTCATTATCTTGCCCATGTAATTGTAACCCCTCTGTATGGTATTTTCACAATTAAAAAAATTAAAAAGTAAAATAAAATGTTGAGTCAACCATAAATTGTTCTGAACCTTAAAATATAGACTTAAAATTTTTCAAATTAATATAATCATGATTTTAAAACTAGAAAAGGTATATCCTTTTCCTGGGACTGTTCATTTTAGGACTATAAATATTTTATGAACAAAGTAGGCTTCCAGGGCTTGTGACCATAAAGGGCCCTGTTGTTGAAAGTACTCAGATTAGAGTCAATGTGCTGATTTCATGACACCCATGATAATACTCTCCATGAATTTGTATTTATAATGGAAGTTTAGTGTAATTGTATTTACTTTTGTCTGAGTTCTACTCCTTCCTACACAAGGCTGGCTGATTTCATATGTCTCATCGACTACTTGAGTAACACGCACCCTATCTCCATGGGCATGGCAATTGTTCATTACTTCACAATGTAGCTGAGACAATTAATAAAAATCTGTTGAGCTAATCATGTGTAGTATTTCCTGAAGCCTCCCACATATATTATATACTTTATTAATTTAACTTTAATATTGGCATCTTCATTTAGCTAGTAGGCTGATTCCTAGATGATTTGAGTTTTTAACAATTCATAATTAACTAACTTTGTAATTAATTGTATGTTTATAATATATAATTAAAATGTGTACAGTATCAAGGAGAGCTTATTTAAGAATTATAAAGAACTGATGCCTTTCGTTCTTCCTTTTTTTTTCAATTTTAATTCCAGGCACTGAGTCCAGGAAAGGACACATCTAAAGCAGGTGTTGTAGTATTGAGCTACACTCCTGCATCTAACACTATACAAGCCTGTGATTGTATGAACTTTATAAGTAACTATCTTGTTGCACATAGTTAAATGAAAAACAAATCTTCTCTGAGCTTGAATTTCTATTCTACAGATATATAGTCATGCTTTCTTTGAAGTTAAGTTTTGTAGTAGTTACCATAGAGCCTTGAATAAGTTCCTGAACAAATGTCACTCTAAATTGAATCCTTAACTAAAGTCAGGAGATTTTTTTCATTCTTACTCTTCTCTTCCTTCCTACTCACAGATTTTAAAATAATTTCCATCACTTGCTGGTGGAATATTAATGTATTTCAAACCTGCATTTACTCTCTGTACCAACCTCAGATAGATATCTGCATTCTCCTTCCCTTTTCTTTCCAGCTTCAGCAATACCTTTGCTGTGAAACTCTGGAAGATAATGATATATATTTTGCTGATATATTAATTAAGTTTCCATGATTTATTTTTTATGGAAATCCACTAAATAATTTTTCCTTCTTAGGAAAATATAATTAATGCCAATTTAAAATCATGTATACACTGGATCTTTATTCCAGATTTAGTGTCATGACCATTACATCATTATTGTAGTATAACAAATCTAATTTTCTTAAAATCATAAAGCTTAACAGTTCAAATATTGAATTCATTCAGTTTCTTTTTCTGCCATTTTGAATCAAACCCAGAATATTATTTTCATAATTCTAATACATTCTCTAGTTCATAGTTAATATGATACAGTAAACATTTTATGCTTTATTCACAACCAAAATTATCTGTAAAACAGAATCCTAGCTGCTAACTACAGAATCATACCATATAAATACTGCAAAATTCTAAGTAAAATTTTTGTGGTTTAGAAATGCATGTCATTAACTAGTTTTCATAAACCACACCAGTACTAAAACATAACATATTTCTTAACTTATCTAAATATCTAATATCTAAATATCTAAATATTGAATGGATACAAAAAATCAAATACATATTATTTATTATTTTCAATTTTTGAAGATATTTTGCATTTTTATCTTCTGATGATTGTGTTTTTTATTCATGTAAAATTATGTAAATGTCATAAACATTTTATTTAAATATGTTTTTATTTTACTTGCACAAATGCCACATAAAAGTGAAAAATATGAAAAGTGATAGTGTTATATTTTTAGAGTTAACAGAAAATTATTGTTTAGTTTAGATGTTCATATTTTCAATTATTCCATTTAATCTCTTAAAGCCATTCATATAATTGACATGTTTTGTTAATTTTCTTCTTTATGCCAGATCATTATTTATTATTTTGTAAATCTTGAAAAGGAGAGTAAATTATTCTATCTAGAACTCATAATCCACCTGGTTGTAGGTAAGAAAAATTGTACTTAGAAATCACTCTAAATTATTTTACCTTCTCAGTTAGTAAAACAATCTGTTGAAAGTGACTGTGCCAATGTCCAGGGTAAATCAGCAGAAATTACTTATTTTACAAGCTGAATGCAAATTTTAAGAAAAAGACATTCTTTTTCAAATATGGTCTGAAATAACTGATATTGGAAAATATTGTTGAACAATTATTTTAAAATGATAAAATTTTATCTGTTTTTGGTTCAAACATTGCGGGTACATTGTCTTTACAAATGTTGACATAAAGTTCTTATTTATCACATGGAAAAGGCAATTCATCCTTTTATGACAAAGTTGATGTATTAATATCTTTTGAAAATATTATTGTAGATATCAGATCTATCCCTGTTATGGAATAAAATTTTAAAAATCCACTGTTTAATTTTTTCTTCTACCATACAATATTGAAGTCCTACTACTTTCTGCAGTAGGAACTTACAAATCTACTTTATAACTTTTCTTATATAATTACATTCTATATATTTGTAAATACTCTTCTGATTTGTAGTATAATAGATAGCTGACTATATTTTTAGAATTTTCTTTATAATTTATTTAGTTAACTAAGAAACACAACCATAGTAATTCCGTTATAGATTTAAAAAAAGATGTCCTTGCCAGTATACTATACTTACCACCAGTGCCAAGTTTCTTGCTCTGTATCTTATTGAAATTTTATGTCTAGGAAGTGTGGTAAGTCAAAGAAAATACAAAAACCTATTTTAAAAAGGAGTTATTATGTTCCTATATCCTCAGAATAATTATAAAATGATTTTAAGATAGCATAATATTCATAGGCTTAAATGTAATTTGGTTGTTCATTATTTCACATTTAGAATTTGTAAGCATTTTTCGTGTATTTATTTATGTTGTTTGTCTATAATGTACTGTGAAATTTTACATGTACACACAATAGTAATTTATTTCCTCTCTGTATGTAGCTTTATTATAAAAGAGGAAATTAAAAGAGGAAATATAACTATCTTGATTTTTAACTGTACTGAACAGGTATTGTTCTTTTGCTCAGTTTCCTTTCTTTGAATTTCTCCCATCCTTCATTTTATTTATTGTATACTAGTAATTTACCTATTTCAGCTAATCCAAGTGTGACGATATTAAAATATGATTCTACATTCTTTCTTTACAAATTCAATCTGTTACTTTCTCTCATTCTCTTTCTCTCTGTATATATTTTGCTACTGTCTTAAAATCTGCTTTGTGTTTGAGAAAAGAAAGAAAGGGGAAAAAAAAACAGAACTCTTTTACAGTTGTTTACCCAGAAATAACCTGTTCAAATTCCTTTGCATCTTTGCTGTCTTTTTAACCCGCTCAACGGCTGTGGTGAGTCTGATTGTCAGCTCCAGCCTGAAGGCGCATTCTAAATTGGTGTGAGGGAAAGAAGTCTCTATTTTATTTTATTTTTTGGAAGATGCAGGTTTGCAGAGGCTTTTAGGGAGGCATTTTTTTCCCTCTGACTTTACCACTATTCCAAAACTGAGTTGTTTGCTGAAAAGCTTATTTTTGAGAATGCAAACATTTGAGGGAATGTCAAAACAAATTTTGACATATGCCAAGGAGTATGGGACTTCTTTCTCTATTTTCTTAGTTAAAAAAATGCTTCTAAATATATTATGTTATAAGCCTTGCCGCACAACTCTAGTCTTATGTTTTACTTTGGAGATAACTGATCATATAACTACTGCAATTGTGTTGAACTGTACCCTTTTGTGAAAAGTTCTATGTGTACTTATTTTTTCAGTTAAAAAATTACCATTTTTCTCTAGAAATTAGAAGCTTCTAAATTCAATTTTCCACTCTTTCCACCATGTTAAACATTTGTCATCAACTGGTGTATCATATAAGAGTCTCACTTTCAGGAGATTAACAAATTAGAATTTTGACAGAGTAACCTGTGAGGGTGGCTAGCCATCTGGAGATGTTTTATTTTTTTTTCCTCACAAAGTAATTCTGTTGCAAAATAACCTTCCATTTTGTAGCTTAAAGGCTTCCAAATTCATTCTGAAAATGAGGAGAATATATATATATATATATAAAGGCATATTTGTCCCTTTATTCCCTGACCTGCAATTGATTGGTGTCACTTCCAGCGGTCATATTCTAGTGGTCAGAAGGAGTCCTGTAGAAGCTGTTGTAATTTCTCTGCAATAATGGCACTGTGTCTATGAAACATTATTAAATTCACACTAGATACTACATTATATAATAACAACAAAATATACCTTTACATTAAATTATGAGAAGTCTAAATAAAATATAACTTTTCACATTTTGCATAATTGTATAGAGGACTTCACATAAATTTATTAAGTTTTGACGACATGGTAGATTGCAAGCTCTGTGTCATAGTCTACAACTATAATTTCAATGAAACTCTGAATAATTCTTAAAAGTTTTAAATTTATATAGTGTTTCATTAAAAACAAAGTATGTATTGTCTCTTCTTTCCTATTTTCATTGCAATTTATGGAATGTTTTAAAGAGAAAAGTCTTGCTATCTCGTTGAACACAGGGCTGCTGGGTCCTGACTCTATAATATTGTTTGTCTATGGCATAGGTAGAATTTGATAAAGTAATTATAATTGTAATTGAAACTTGAAGTCCTATTTTCAGGTGTAGACATTTGTAATTTGGGAGGGAGGACAGTTGTCATAGCTTACTAATTACCCTCCCATAATGACAAATGCATAGGTAAAGCAAATGTAAGAAACTGTGACTTATATGTCATACTAACAACTTTGTTTTTCATTTATCATATTCTCCTAACACTCAGAACACTGTAATTAAGTCATGGTGTCTACACAACTATAAAAAACTAGTGGTAATAATCCACGTTAAGAAGCGCAGAAAATTAATGGAGCATATAGAAATAATAGAATTAGCCCCAGTCCCTGTGAACTGAACTTTTGTGGATGTAGGAAGTAACTACATAATCTGCCACACCTCCTTTCTCCTGATGGGAATAAACTAAATTAATATAAACTACAGTCCACTTCACTCTCAATTACTCAGTATTTCCTCAGCTTTATTTGGTCAAGACTTTTTTTTTATTTTGAAGTTTAAACTTAAAACATCCTGAAGCCCAAAACAAAAGTAAATTCTGTATTTCTGTATATGTTTCCAACTTATAGTACTCAAAAAAGCAGATAGAAGAATATGCATTTTACTAATACAATAAACAATGTGATCCTTGTTAATTGCGTCGCTTCTATGTCTTAATAATTTTTTTCTTTTTCATCTGAGTTGTGGTTAAAATTTGTTCTGAAAATGAAATTTGCCATTCAATGCCTGTATTAAGTCAATAATTTTCTGTTATATATTCTATATATGTTTATTAAATGTTAAGAAAAATTTTAATCAACTTGCTCACCTGACTGCAGCCTGATCTTCTGAACACTAAACATGTTCTTACAAATAATTTTGCATACCTTTGATTTTTCATATCCAAAATTATCCTCCATTCCAGCATAGTCTTTTCATGCCCCACAAGATTTCTTCATGAATTATATCCTACAATCTTCAGTATATAAAGAGGATAAAACCATATACACGTGCATTCAGCATTCACACACACACACACAAACACACACACACACATACGCTATGTTTTTCTTCAGTCATGAGGTCTTACTGATCTTGAATTCTAATCTAAAACAAGAGGGATTCTCTGCCCTTTTCCATGTTTTATATTCTTTTCTACCACGATAAACACTCTTATTTCCAATAATATCAATGCTATTTCTTTATTTTGTCTTTCCCATGAAACACAGAAAAATAGGCTTAGATTTACTCTTCTAGTATTACTATCCAAAAGAAATCTACAGAAGACACAAGCCTGCAATTATTGAGCTCATTTTAACTTTCATTTTAATCTTTTTGTCATTATTTTAATGAAAATGTCCTCTATGTTATCAGAAAGTATAGTAGTGTATTTAGTGTACTATTATTTTCAACAGCCCCACTTTTGCTTGGGCCATAATTTTGAAATGAATACAATAATTCTTCACTGTTATTTATTTGATGAATTCTTCTCAAATGTGTTTTAAATATGAAATGCATGTTTTCTAGCGGTTTTATCAGGAAAATTAAAATTTCTGTTATTCCCTGAATTCTTCCATGTGTAAATGTGACTTGTAGTGATTGGGAAAAGGAAGGAAGGAAACACAGCCTCAATAATAAGGTCATGTATTTTATACATTTAAACATTTTAACATTGTTAATCAAGTGATATATTGCTTTGATTCTTGCTATAGAGGCCTGTGATATCTACAGAATTTCCATAGTTTTAGTCATGATTAGTGATTTTACTGAACGAGTCCTGGTGTTTTTCTGTATATTAATACCAAATTGTCTTTTAGAGCGATGTCTCAGAATTAGTCATTCTGGGCCAGTTTCACCATTTACATCATAGGCTTTTTACATATGTTAAATTGTAGACTTGTTTTTTAAAGGATATTTTTTAGATAGATATGTTAAGTAGAATTGCCTTTATTTTTTTTTTATTTTTTGGTTTTATGGAACCACCTCTTGGCTTTTTAAAACATGGTATTTTGTTCTTGTTGTTTCTTTTTGTTGTTCTCTGTATTGTCTCTATTGTGTCACAATGTGCTTTTCAATAGTTTTAATGAAATTAATTTTACTTTGGTAACTTAAGGCTCCCCCCCCAACTTTTCTACTTTAACTCACTCAATTTTGTGTCACAATCCATTAGTTAGATTTTCATCACAGTGACATGTATCCCAAATAAGCAGTTTACAAAGAACAAATATTTCTTTGGCTGTGTTTAGTGGTTTCTGGCTTCATTGTTTTGAGGCCTGAAATGAGGCAGAGCATCAAGGGAGAATTCATCGGTGCTACAGGGCTGGTTGCTGACCTCATGGAAGCCAAGAATCAGAGAATAGGTCTGTGCTACTGAGCTTCTTGGATCTTCCACGTCCATTCTATCCAGTGCATGGAGTGGTATCACCAACATTCAGAGCTGGTCTTCTTCCCTTATTTCATCCTCTGGAAAAGCCAGCTCTGATACAAACGTGTTATTTTCTAACCTCCTAGACATCTGTCAAACCAATGAAGTTGGTGATCAGGATTAGCCATCACACCACATTTTCCTTTTCTTAAATAAAAAATGGTTCTAATATTCTGAATTTCAGAGTAATAGATGTAAACATATATTAAAATGTGTATTACTTACATTGAGACTTGGGAATACATTAACATTCTCAAAAATAATTTTGTTTCCAAAGTTACCTTCTCTCTGAAAGTAATGCTTGACAAGATGATCCCTTGTTAGTTTGTGTCCTTTACAACCCTTTTGGTTGCAAAGAAGCAACCTTTTCTATACTCCACACTTGGAATATGTTCTCTCCAGCTCTGGGAATTTTTTTTTCCTTAATGATCTATGTTCCAGTTGGTAGACACTATCTCTTTCTCCTTTCTTCCTATATTCTCTGCTTTAGCGTGAACTTGAGCTTGAAGATGCTGCTTCTCCTACCTACATATTATTGAAAGTGTTTAGGATTTTGTTGTTGTTGTTGTTGTTTGTTTGTTTTGCCAGGCTTGAGGTTTGAGCTCAAGGCCTGGGCTTGCCCTCGAGTTTCTTTGGCTCAAGGCTACAGCTCTACCAACTTGAGCCACAGTGTCACTTCCAGCTTTTTCTGTTTTTGTGGTACTGAGGAATCAAACCCAGGGCTTCACGCATGCTAGGTGAGCACTCTCCTACTAAGACACATTCTCAGCCCATGCTTAACCTCCTAGTTATTCAGTGGTATGTTAGAGGTGGTTGTATTTTATATTCTTGTAGATTATATAACATTTGGAGTATGTGTAAAACAATTCAGACCTACAGGGCCTCTATTATCTTACATAAACATTTTTTAAGAAGATTAAATTATGGATTCCTGTATTTTAGCTTAGAATATTTATATATGCATACTGTGATAAATTATATATTATCCTGTTTGATTTAAAAATCTAGCAATCATGTAATGAAAATGAATTAAGTAGAAAACATATGGATCCTGATATTTCATTGAATTTTTCAAGTCTCTTGATATATATGGATCTTTAACCTAGAATAAGGCTTATTATTTTTTTCTTTTACTTTGGGACTCTCTCTCTCTCTCTCTCTTTCTCTCTCTCCACAATTTTGTAATTTCATATTCTGTGTTCAAGCAATCCTCCCTAATGAGTAACTAAAACTATAAAATTAAAGTATTTTGAAATAACTTTATTCATACTACAATCACCACTAAGAGGAATAGATTTCTATCTGTCAAAATTAGGAAAACATGTAAAGTCTGCAAGTGGAAAAATGGAAGAGATCAATTAAAAAAACATTCCTATTACAAACGGAGCTTGTGTGAAAAATAGAAAAGAGACACAACTCAGAAAAGATGTAATTTAAAGCTCTAGGTGTCTAACAGCCTTCACTTATATGAAAGAGAGAAAATTGAAGCACATGGAACAGGAGAAAAACACAAGATCCTAATTACATGCTATGTAAACCTCAACTAAGTCTAATTTAGAAAGAATGAATCCCAAGCTTCATGGTGATAGAAGGATTGTATTTGATAGCAATTTTTTAAAAGATAAGTATCAGGTGACCAGAATAATTTATTCACGATTTAAATCTAGAATGTTTTGTGATTATTTATTGGAGACTGGGGAATTGGTTTAAATAGTATGTATAATGTGTTTGTTGTATGAAGACTTTAGTAAGCTGTGTGTGAAACATCCCAATTTCCCGGGGCCCATGGGACTGGAACCCGCGATCCGCGGAAGGAGTCACCAACACTCAGTCAATAGAGCTAGGCAACTCACCTCTATTATACCAAGACAGTGAACACCAGCAGTAAAGTCAAACACCTCAGGGTATTTAAAGGCAAGATCCATGGGGGAGCAGGGCGCCACTTGCAGTGGTAATTTCATGATCAGCCCAGAAGCAAGTTACAGAAGCAGAGTTAGCAGTTACTGATTACAAAATGGTGATTATAATTCCAGTCATTCCAGTAACCAAGGCCATGTGTCACAACCCAACGTCCTTATCCCAAATATTTCCATCAAAGAAGCAAGTTAGTAAATTCGTAATTACGGTCTCTAAAAAAAGTAATGTCTTCGAAGCAAAAATTACATTCCAAATTCCTTATCACACCTCATATCAAAACACCTTCCAGGTTTTCTGGCTTTTTCTGAATTTCACTGTTATTTACCGAATTTCAGTAACCTGATAGTTAGCTCTCAATATACTTAAAGCCTTTATCTTGGAGTTTTTCTCTACAGGAAGATCCTGCCTTTCAAGTTTGGCACTATTCTTACCCATTTTGCAAATTTCAGTAAATGCCAGGCCTCAGTTTTTGTTTTTTGGTTTTTTTTTTCCATTCCTAGAGTCTGTGCTTATGTTTCTCAGGTTACCTGGGACTTGTTTGTCTCAGTTAAACTTGATGTTTCCTTGGTCTAATTAATACTCTGATCAATTTAACCAGATTCTAACAATGTACTTACGACATGAATAACTAGAAACTATATCCCAGTGAACACACTGAGAACCAGCAAGAATTAACTTCTTGATCTGGAGAGGAAAACCATTTGTTAAAGGAAAAGACTACAGACATTTTTCAGCCACAACTCAGTAACAACGTATGACAGCAATATTTTGTAAGATTGACACCTATAACTTTTGATTCTTATAGCCAAAATATAAGAGGTTGCATTTGTGTTTGCAATTTCTGTTCCTCCAAGTTCAACTGGATTTATTTTCCTTTATACTCTTGGGGGAAAATGCAAATTGAATGAATGATGATCCTACATCTATCTATCATCTATTTATATAAATGTGCATATATCTATATTTAACAGGTAAGTACCATTCTTATCTAATTGCTCTATGATATGAATAATTTTTAAGGTGAGAATAAAGCAGAATAAAAAACTGTAATTTTTCTCTTAACATATGTAATTGTACAAAGGTGTTTCATTATAAAATATGGAATGTTCCATATTCAGAAATGCATGGATATAAAAATGTTGGTCAAATTTACCCCTTCCCCTGATTTTTATTATGGCCCTCTTCCCTACAATTTTGGTTTTTATTCATTTATTACAAATTTTAATAAGTTGATAATTCTATTTGTAAATGTAAATATAAAGTTCTTTCATCATAGTCACCCTTTGCTTTTATGATATGAATAATTTTTAAAAGAAAAAAATGTTTATTTTAGTGTGATTAAATTTACTCAGACATTATCTGTTTTACAAATGAATGCTAGTGATCCTTTACCATTGAACTGCCTATGACATCAACAATGTAGTTTCCTGGTGAATTGAGATTGTCAGCTGATGGTTATTCTTATAATCTAGATGAGATCTTTAGAGTAAAAATGACATTTGTGGCATAGGACAAATGAAAATGACAGATTTTTAAAGAAAAATTGGTAAGTCACAGAAACTGAATATGAGGAAGAGGTAGTCTAATTTGAAGCTATTTTCTGAACTTCAAATAATTGTTATTATTACAAAATCTTGAAATCTAAAGATAGTTATTACATTTTTATGTGTCCTTCTTTCAATTAGTTATTAAATCACTAGTATACCGAAGTTGCTGTTCTAATCATAAGTCCATCTTCTAACCAAGTAAAGCAAACAACAACAAAAAAGTATACTGTTTTAGCTAGATATCTATTCCTTTTAAAAATTAAAATCCAAGGGGCTGGGAAGGTGGCTCAGTGGTAGAGTGCTTGCCTTGCATGCCTGAGGCCCTGGGTTCGATTCCTCAGCACCACATAAGCAAAAAGAAAAGAAGCCGGACCTGGCGTTGTAGCTCAAGTGGTAGAGCACTAGCCTTGAGCTGAAGAGTTGAGGGACAGTGCCCAGGCCCAGAGTTCAGGCCCCATGACAGGACCCAAAAAAAAAATTAAAATCCATCTAAAATTTCAAAATATTTGTACTGCTTCATTCTCTCTGAAATGTGGAAGTTTTATATATGTAGAATCTATTTTGGGGCTTTGAGAATTGGAAAATTGTCTAAGAACATTTTGTTTGGATTTCTGCCACATGCTTCTGTGTGTGTGTGTGTGTGTGTGTGTATGTGTGTGTGTGTGTTGTTTTTAACATTGCTATAACATTGGAATAATTTAAAACTCTCAAATACAGTGAAAATAACAAATATAGTGAGTTGACAACTAGCCTATGCTGGCATAGTAAGAAATTATTTGGCTGTAAACTTGAATACAGAACCAATTCTGTTTGCAAAGGTGCTCTACTAAACAATCATTTTCTTTTAAGACCCATGGCATATGTCACATAGGCAGTTTTCTTTATTTGAACCTCCATGACACTGAAACAATTTTAAATGTATTGGTGTGAAGGTCAGTCATGCGGCTTGAACTTTAAGACAGAATGCTGTCCTTCAGCTCTTAAGTTCAAGGGTAGTACTCTACCACTTGAGCCACTGTGCCACTTCCAGTTTTGTGGCTTATTGGAGATAAAGAGACTCAGGGACTTTCCTGCCAGGGCTGGCTTTGAATCAAGATCCTCAGATCTCAGCTTCTTGCATAGCTAAGATTACTGGTGTGATCCACTTGCACTAGGCAATAATATAATTTTAATGATATATTTTTTCTTTGAAATTCATGCATATATTAAGGTCATTATTTTGAACTTTAGTATATATTATAGAGTATAGAAAGTATAAAACTAGCCAAGCATGTTGGTTCTTGCCTGCAATTCTAGCTACTCAGGGAGTGGAGATTGGGATGATCTGGTTCAAGGCAGTTAGGGCAAAATGTTAGTGAGAAGCCATTTCTGCCAACAAGGCAATATGTCATACCACTAATGCCAGATGTGCATGAGTCATAGGCAGGAGAATCATGGCCCAACACACAAACCCAGGAAAACACACAACAGCCTATTTGAAACAAATAAACTAAGAAACCAAAACAAAATAAGAATGCAAAAGAGTTTGAAAGGCATAGCTGAAATGGAAGGGTACTTGCTTAGCAAGGAATGGAAAAGACCTAATTTTAAAGCTTAGTACCTATTTTTTAAAAAAAGGAAAGAAAAACAACATAGAGATAAAAATTTGATCTAATATAATTGTCATTAGTTTCACATGTGGTTATTTAAACTATTGAACAATTAAAATGAAAAATTTCCTTGTTATTGAACTAGCCACATTTCAGCTGTGCCATAGCTACAGATCTCTCTAAGCTCCTAAAGCTTATTATGGGGGTAAAGAACAACTCCATCATTTCAGGATAGCACTGATATAGAATATTGGATTTGATGAACATGAATGTTGGTCAACAGACTGATTTTCATTTCTGGAAATTTGATTAAATTTCCAGATAGCCTTAATTTCTTATTGTCTTGTCTCCTTCAAGAGGGGTTGAAAAAATCCAACTGATGCTTCCTGTTAATTAAAATTTAATTTTATGTGTAATTCTCAGTTATCACATTAAAATTAGGTCAGTAGGTTTCTGACCTCTTGTAGGTAAAATTTGCCTCCACCAATGATTGGTTTTGAACATGGTCCTCGATTTTACTCAGTATAAGATTGTTACTTTAGCTTTCATTTTTCTCTTTGTATACACCTGAAGTGATTGCTAGTTTCATCAACTTATAGACCTTTAGTTCTTGGATTCAATATAATATTCATAAATATCTTTAACCAATGAGGGGAAAAGTAGTCATTTTATTTTATTTTATTTTAATTTTTGGGTCCGGTCGTGGGGCCTGAACTCTGGGCTTAGGCGCTGTCCCTCAGCTCTTCAGCCCAAGGATAGTGCTCTACCACTTGAGCCACAGCGCCACTTCCGGCTTTTTTCTTTTTGCCTATGCGGTGCTGAGGAATCGAACCCAGGGCCTCAGGCATGCTAGGCAAGCGCTCTACGACTGAGCCACCTTCCCAGCTCAAAAGTAGTCATTTTAAATAATTAATTTGCTTGACTTAATAAGTCCCATTTTAGGGAAGCAAAATTACATTTCCAAAAGTCTCTCATTCTATAACAGATAATAGTATGGACAGTTCTTCATTACTAGTAGGGTTACCAAAATCATGTAAGAATGCCCAGATCATAACCTCGTAAATAAATCATTCAGTTGCTATTGGTAGTTTTACCAAATTTGGAACAGCTGCAATGAAGGTGAAACAAAGGATCCTATGAATACTAATTCTGCAGAGATATGATGTGCAAATTTTGATGCTAGAACAGACAAAACATAGCACAGTTTCAAAATTGAAATTCAAATAATGAGTCACAAGTGCAGATGGTTGAAATTGTAAAAGTAGTTTTGGCCAGTGGACTGCAGCTGTTTGTAGTATATACTGGAGTTAGCAGCCCTAAAAAGTTGGCTATATAATGGTGTACAGAGATTTCCAAACATCACTTATTTTGTATTTACCAAAACTTCTGAATTTAGTCATGATAGAGGGAGAAAAGGCAGGAAATCTGAGCCTTAGCACTTAAATTAATATGTTTGTACAGAATTCCATAAGGTTTTTGCAGTCAGTAGAGATGTTAGCAGGTGATAGTTTACATGATTGAGAGACACCACACTAAATTACTGACTACTAAGAGGTGATAAAAGAGAACATCTGTAAGCTAATCTTTTGGCTATTCCTTAAATCAGCTGCTGATTCACTGGCAAATCCTATGATTTTTCAAGTAGCCCTTGTTTCCTTATACTTCACATGCTGACTTAAACCTCAGTTTGTAAAACTTATCTTATTTGCCCTTCATATCACCTAATTCAATTTAAATGTACTGGTGAAAATTGAATTAGCTTCCTGAATTGAAATAGATGGAATGCATATAATGTGATGTGCGCTTCTATGAAATATGATGAATATCATAACCAGAAAAGGGATTTATTTTTCTACCAGTGATATTGTTGTATTAGTCATATGACAAGATAACTGAGAAGCAGTACATCATGAATCTTATTGTAAACATAATGCTGATAAAAATGTAAATGCTGACATTTAAAACTTCTATAGTAAATGAGTGGGCTATCTTATATCCCTTCTAGTCTTCTCTGACTTATAAGATCTTAAGAAAAGAGGGTGCAACAGTAAATTTAAGCCTCACATAAGTTTTTAGCTTATGCATTTGAAAATATTCAAGAAGCTCAGCCAGGTGGTATAGGTCTTTGATATCATTGGTGAAAGAGAGTGACAGAGAGACAGGCAGAGACAGAGAGCCAGACAGAGACAGAGAGAGTCAGCAGTCATTTCTACAAAAAAGAGTCCCCAAAGACAGTCATTTCTACAAAACAAAACCATGGCTGCCCTGGGACACAGATATACCTCCTCCTCATGCCCTTCTCTCACCATGCACACACGCACACACACACACACACATACACACACACACTAAAAAAATCAATTGAGTACAATAATTGTCCTTTTGTCTTCTCATAAATGAGAGAAAATAATATTACAAAAATGAATTCTTGCCAGGAGCCGGTGGCTCACACCTGTAATCCTAGCTACTTAGGAAGCTGAGATATGAGGATCTCAGTTCAAAGCCAGGAACATCCCTCAGACTTATTTTCAATTAGCTACCAGACCACTGGAAGTGGTGCTGTGGCTCAAGTGGTAGAGTGATAGCCTTGAGATCAAGGACAGTGCTCAGGCCCAGAGTTAAGACCTAGGACTGACAAAAAAGGGAAAAAAAAAGAATTCTGCTTAAAGGTATATTTTTAAACTGGAAATGAATCTGATAATTTTAGGTGGACATTATCATTTGAGAATAGAAACCCCAACTTCAAAGAGAGAATAATTTTACAATATAGTATTTTTTAAAAGTCTATCAACATTGTTGGAGCTGAGTCTAAAAGTGCACCTTTATTAGAAGAGGTCATTGAACTTTGTTCTAAATTTGAAACTTTCCTGTTATGTCCTTTAGGACACGGGTAGTTCTTAAGGATTAACATAAAAGACAGTATATATTTTAGACTACTTCTTCTGTTTAGCTAAGGGGATTAAGGGAAGTTGGGATTTCAGAAATCCCTACTACCGTCATAGTATCCATGTCAACCCTTCTGCAGGTATCCTATGGCAAAGATGTTTCAGAATTTCCTGTGACTCTGTGCATGCACTTCCTTTTTTCCCCTGCTTTCCCTGTATTTCTTTTCATTTCACTCTCTATTTCTTCTTTTCTCCTCTTCACTGACCTTCAACTTTATTTCTTCAATTCTTCTCCTTCTCATTCTTTTCTTGCACTCTCTCCAGTTCTTTCTCATCTGTTAGATTCACTTTACCACTGAGTATTCTGTTTCTGTAAAGAAAAGACATTTCACAGTTGCAGAGATGGTAAGTTGGACCCACACTGACTCAGGTTCTGTTGGGGATTCTGTAGAGGAGAAGTGTATCATTGTACAGTAGAGAACATCATGGCATGAGTGAGTACAGGAAATTTCATGGTGAGACAGAAAGCTAAACTGATCAAGGACACTCCTTTAATAATATCGTGGAAAGCAACAAGGGCTTCATAAGAATTACATGATTCCATTCTAAGAACAGTGTTCCCCATGTCCTAAACATCTAAAGAGCTGCCTCTTCATGCATCATGCTGGCCAAAAACCACAGCCAAGTCATAACATGGCCTGCTAAGTATTAAAATATGAAGAAGTCTCCTTTCTCATAGAATTAAAATTTGAGAATTGTTTTGGAAATTTTGAGTTCCTTATGGGAAAAAAAATTTCAAAGAAAACAGTTGATCCATAAAGTCATGAGGAGATGGAGAAGGTAAAAGCTGTTAGAGAGGTCATTCCGATAAAAATACAGAATATGCACTTCTGAAATGCCATGTGGGGGAATCTTTGGCAATCAAAAACTTAAAAAAGTTAATGATATAACACTAGAATAGACTCTTTTGCCAGCTGATTATCACTGAGGTAGGTGGAGGAAGGTGAACAGGGTGGATGAATGAGGATGAATATGGTAAAAGTGCTTTATTGGCCTATATAAGAAAAGAAAAATGAAACCTACTGAATTTGTTTTATTATTTATTTATTTATTTATTGTGAAAATACTTTACAGAGGGGTTACAATTACATGGGCAAGATAATGAGTACATTTCTTACCAAGCATTGCTGCCCCCTCCTTTGTTTCCCCTTCCCATTCTTTCTCACTCCCCCCCCCTCGCCCCCCCCCACCCTGGGCCAAAGTTGTAAAGTTCGTTTTTCCACATAAGTCTTGTCCATCTCATTGTTGCAAGGATTCCACCGTATCCCTAGTTAAATGATTTGTTTTTTCCCTTGCCCTCCACAAATTATACCAACATCAAATACAATGAAAACAGGGGTTATACCACGGGGAGGAACATACAAAGCAACAAAGAAATAATCTTATACATATGTTAGAAACAATAGCAAGAAAGAAAAACCATTTGAGTTCTTATCTTGGGGTACATTTCACCTAAAATCAACTTATCTGACCTTTTCTGCTTGTCTCATTTATTGCAAATAAGGGAAACCATGGGACTTATGTTTCTTTGGGCCTGGCTTACTTCACTTAATACAATTTTTTCCATGTCCTTTCATTTCCTAACAAATGGGTCGTTCTTTCTGATGGAGGCATAGAATTCCATTGTGTGTATATATATATATCACATTTTCTTGGTCCATTCATCTACTTAGGGGCATCTGGATTGGTTCCATATCTTAGCTATGGTAAATAAAATGCTGCAATAAACATAGTTGTGCTGGTAGCTTTAGTATGGTCTTGTTTGTGATCATTCAGGTAAATGCCCAAATGTGGGATTGCTGGGTCATGGGGGAGCTCTATGTGGAGTCTTTTGAGGAATCTCCATACTACTTTCCAATGTGGTTGAACAAGTTTACACTCCCACCAACAATGCTGTTATTAGAGTTCTTGATTATAGCCATTCTAACTGGGGTGAGGTGGTATCTCAATGTTGTTTTGTATTTTTTTTTATGGCTACAGAGGTTGAACATTTCTTCATGGGTCTATTGGCCATCCTTCTTTCCTCTTCGGAGAAGTTTCTCTTTAAGTCTTTAGTCCACTTATTTGTTTTAGAAGTGGAGAAATGGACAAGGGAAATGATCTCAGTTTTGAATGGGTATGTCACAAAGGAAGTATTTCATGCAATTAATGTTTGCATATATATATATATATATATATATATATATATGTATTTTTTTTGTCTGACATACTCTGGGCCTAGGTGCTGTCCCTCAGCTCTTCAGCTCAAGGCAAGAGCTCTGACTCTTGAGCAACTGCAACACTTCCAGATTTCTGGTGATTAATTGGAGATGAGTCATACTCAATAAGAAATGGACTCATTACCTTGCTTATATAACTATAACCCCTCTCTATAGTATCTTTACTATAAAATATATATTATAAATATATATAATATATATTTATATATAATACATATACTTATATATATATAATATATATTAAGGAAAAAAAGTTTCATGGGACTTTCCTACTCAGGCTGGCTTTGAATCATGATCCTCAGATCTCAGCCTCCTGAGTAGCTAGGATTACAGGCATGAGCATCTGGAGCCCAGCAAATAAAATATTTTTTTAAAAGGAAAGTCAAAAGAATAGAAAAGGAAGCAAAAATTCTCAAGTAAGAAGGATATGGCCTGTTTTGCTAAGAAAGGTAGCCTTATATACTTCAAATGGGCATATATATGTATATACATATATATATATATATATATATATATTAGCAACATAAATTATTTTAAAAATAATCAATAAACTAGACACCAGTGGCTCAAGCCTGTAATCCTAGCTACTCTGGAGGCTCCCTGTAGTGAAAAGAACATGAATCAGACAGGCTCTGGTTTCACTGAATGCTCAGTGTACAGCAGTCACTTGATCTTTTGGAAACCCAATTTGGATATCAACAGCTCTGTCATAAGACTCAAGTTCACTATCTGTCAAATTGGGGAAATTTGTTTCAGACAATAAAAAAAGAATATACTTGGATTTTCCATCATGAAATAAGACAGAGTTTATCCATACAAACATAAGTCTTAGGCTACTAGAAACAATAATTAACAAATGCATATTATAAGTAAAATTTAAAGCATATATTATAAATGAAATTTTGAGAGTCATCTGATCTCATCTCACTTTGCTGCTCCTTACTACATCTTACCTTCACCAATCTAGATAAAGAACTTTTGCTGGTCCCTAGGGGCTCACACTTGTAATCCAAGCTACCCAGGAGACTGAGATTTGAGGAACTCAGTTTGAAGCCAGCCCAAACAGGAAAGTCTATGAGACACTTATCTCTAATAGAACTACTCTAAAATTGCTAGAAGGGGCTCTGTTTTCAAGTGGTAGAGTTTTAGTTTGAGCATAAAGAGGCTCATAGATATTGCCCAGGCCCTGAGTTCAAGCATCAGGACTAGAAAAAACAATTTCAATCAAGCTGTGATGTAGCTCAGCTGTAAGCCTGGCCTGGCAAGAACATGGGCCTAGGTTTGATCACCTTCACAAATATTAAATAATAAAATCTGGAAAGGGTGTGTAGGTAGAGATGGGTAAGAATATTGTAATGGGTGATATTGATCAAATATATTCATAAATTGCTTTGTTAAATGGTTACTCTTTGTAAACTACTTTAATGTTAATAGAGGTGGCATTAATAATGTTAATAGAGGTGGCATTAATCAATATATCAAGATACATTGTATTCATAAACTGCTTTGTTAAATGGCAACTTGTTTATATAACTACTTTAATAACAAGTAGTAGTAGTAACAATAATAGCAATAATAATAATAATGCCAAAGGTTTTGATGTTCATGCCTATAATCCCAGCTACCCAAGAGGCTGAGGTCTAGTGGATGACGGTTTGAGGCTAACCCAGGCAAAAATGTCTGAGAGATTTTGTTGGCAAATTAATTAGCAAAAACCAGGCTAGTGGCATGTGTCTCAGGTGGTAGAGCATCAGCTGGCTAAGCAAAATGAACAAGTGAAAGTCCTGAATTCAATCTATAATACTGGCACAAGAAAAATCAACTGAACAATAAAAAAAGCACACACACAAATACTCATTTGACAACCTACTTACCATCCTTTATTTTTGTCACAATACATAGAAGCAATGATGCCTCATACTTGGGTTGTAATTATTCCTCTTTAGAAGATAAACTCTTTGAGGGCACAGACTGTAATTTCTCCACTATTTTGCTCAATGCCACCAGCTGCAAGGCATATTGGAGGGATAAATAAATGCACTGCTCAGAATCTGTTAGAAACGATTGGGTTTGGTGATACAGTATTACAAATATGAATATTTAAATGAAATATATAAATATTTAAACATTAGCTAAAAGTAGCTTCCAATTCAATGGGCATTAGAACAAGTGAAACAAACACAAGGAAATACAAATAAATATATTTACCACCATAAACAAAGAGCAAGGCTCGTCAACACAGAGAACAGGAGACAGCCCAGTTATAAGTGGGTTTATTTAGTTGACACTGGACTGTTAATGATGATAATTTAGGGTGATTTTTCAGGACTACAGGCTTCTGTTTTTTGAACTCTATTCTGCAATTATTGGAGTATAAGTGGGTATAAACTCTAAACAAATGATTTAATCATGTATTTTAATTTTGTTATATCTTCAAATTTAACACAAATGCACATACCTATATGCACATACATATACGTATATCTGTATATATGTTTATGTGTGTATATGCATATATATATCTTAAAGCAAAAATTTTTTACTTGACTTTTGTATTTGAAATTTCATTTTTAATTATGGTAACAACTCTTTCAATTTAATTCTGCCACAGAATGAGAAAATGTGATAATATGAATAATGTTTAAATGATACACATTTAACAATAGCCAACTGAAGAATACATGGAGTTTCTTATAAGTTTTCATAGAGAAATTAGAGGGATGTATGTTGGTGCAGGTTTAAGCCGTGAAGAGAGCTGATATGACGGAAGCTAGTTCATAATTTCATCACTAAGTAAGACTGTGTGTCATCAATCCACTGCTGTTTTGCATGTTGCAGTATCATTATAAAAGTTTTATTTTACATTTGTTTTGGTTTTATGTGATTTTTATATGTTTGAATAGCTATCAGCAGCTATTGCATAGGTAGTGCTATGTTTGATAGCTAAGTAACAATATGATTCTAAAATTTAGGTCATAAATATCTGTAATTTTTTTTCTACTGAACATCTTTTCTACACTTATAACTTTTGAGACACGCTCTTAGGAAACTCAGACTTGCCACTATTTTCTTTCAATATCTAACAATATTTTACAAATTTTGAAGACCCAAACTTTGCTGTTGTCAGTGGGGAACATCATGAAGATTTGACTGGTTGGCCTGGTGTGAGGTTTGTCTTGGACAGTTGGGGAATTATTTGCCCATCAACCTATATATATAGCACATATTTGGGGACTTAGGCTACATATTTACTTTTGGTATCCGGAATGTGGGAGGTCCTCATAGTTTTTCTAAACAGAACTCTTGGATTATAGTTTTAGGATTCAAGAGAGAAGAATTCAAATTTCAATACGCTTAGGAAAATTGGGACAAGAATGGGTTGTAACAGTGAGGGAACATATGAAAGCAGATCAAAATCATAACTTGGATAAGACCTGTACTTTTAATAACATGGAGGAGAAAAGGGAGAGTCAAATTGTGGGGTTTCTGGATCAGAACTTTTCCACTTCAAAAGATATAGAAAATAAAAAAAATCTTAAATATCTGTGAACATTAATATTGTTGTTATTATTATTATATTGAAAAATAACATCCATTGGCACAGAGGAAAGCAAGGGAGATATTCAGTATAGCTGTAAGCAAGGGCCTTTGGTTGGAAAGAATATCATGCACCATGAGAAAGGAGCCAAAATCTGAATAGGACACCTGTACCATTCATGCAGAGCAGAGCTCAGTCTTTAGTGACTCTAGGGAGTTTTTTTCTCTATAGCATATAAAGATTCTATAGAATGTTATAATACTGGGAAAATGGAATGCAATGATATGTACCAAAATGCTCTAGAAAAACATAAATATTTGTTCCTGTTTTCAGTGTTCAATCTCTTTAAAATGAATATATTTATTTGCAAATATTTTTCTTATCATTTATTATTTTTATTCATGTTTCTATATTTATCATCTAATTACTTGTTAGCATTTAATATTCATGAACATCAAGAATATTCTATATCATCATCTGCTTTTATTATACAGACTACACAATGTGAATTATGCAGCCTGATGAAACCATTAACTTCATTAACTAGAAAATCAGCTGAGTATAGATAATTTGCAAATGATAGGAAGAATAGTAAAGGTGAATTATTTTCATTTGCCATCTTCATAGAGCTAATTCAGAGTTTCCTAAAAATTATTTAAATAATTTAAATATTGAAAATCTTTTAACCAAAATGAAAAATCTCATCAATATGATAAGATTATATAGAAACTTTTCATATACTGAGCATAAAATGCAAACAAAAATAAACTAATAATCTAACTTTACTGGAAAAATAGCAAACTTCTGGGATAGAACAATTGATTTGCAATTACACAAACATATACTTATTTGCAAATGACCTCCATGTTTTGTTTTGTGTTTAACATTTGATGATTGTTTTGCCACCCGAATAGATAATAACAACTTCTCACTGAGCATCGTGGCAACTGTTACCTCATATGATATCAGTAATAGATCAAAAAGACAAAAGTTGTAGAGACAGAATGCTACTTTCTAGGTGTGTGGCATATAAATTGAAGCGCAATTTAAAAAAAACAAATGAGAACTCAGCCTTTTAAAATTATTTTCTTATCTTCAAATGATAAGGCTGATTGTATAATGTACATTGCAACTGAATGGTATATAGAAAAATAATACTTGATTAGAAACTGTCAAATTCTTTTCTTCATTTTATGATGTGGAATTTAGATACAGAGTGAAAATGCAATTTATGAGTGTATATCAACCCCTGTTATCACAATTTACAAACTAAATTTTCAAACTACTTGAAGACAGTAGCTTGCATTTACATTACCAAGTTACTCATGTTTGTCATGCTGAAGAGGGATCAGTAATTACATCTATAGCCCATGACCTTTGTATTGATTTTCTTTTGGAGCTAGAATAATGCTTTCCTAATCTCCCAGAGGACTTTCAGGAAGTGGAGATGTGACAAAAAAAAATGATACTGAGGTTACTCTGCCTCATCTTTCCCTTTTAGTAGTACAATACTTTTCAAAGAATTCATGTGCTCAAGAAAAGGGAAGGAAAACAAAATTCAATAGGCATTAGGAATATTAAAAGACAAAATATCTACAGATAATTAAAAGACAATTAAGAACTATTTTGTTTTTATTGTTATTATGATCAGGGTGGTAGAAGGATTTAAAAATAAAAACAACTAAAACATTTAAAGTACATCAAGATGAATTTAAAGAAACATAGTGGATGAGGGCCACTTTGAACAGCTGGCCAGCTCCCACTTGAAATTTCTAAAGATTGTTTTTTCACAATAATCTTTCTTCTCAGTCTTTCTGGCCAAATTCTTGTTATGTTCTCCTCTTTATACTCTTGTCTATCTAATAATAATAATAATAACAATAATATTCTTCATTTCTTAAATTCATGTCAATTTGACAGGAATTCTAATCACTTAAAATTCAGATTCATTATCCATAAATCTACATTCTAAATTATAACAAGTTAGTTGACCAAATTATGTAACACACAGAATATAGTAATGCATATATTTAATAGGTATTACTTACTAAGCATTGGGTAATAATCTATAATAATAATTATATATAGTATATAGTCATAATAATATATAATATATACAATAATATATAAGATAATAATGTAATAATATTTATTATGTATCATATATTATTCTTATTATTCCTAATGTTATTTAACAGTGGGGTAAATCAATATCCAAACTAGAAAGAACAGCTGTAATTTTTGACATTAAGGGTTTGAGGTCAAGACTGAGAGGAAATAAAAAATATATACTTAAGTTTATTGCATTCCCTACTTCTGTATCTACAAATTACTCAAAATCTGTCTCTTTCATGTAACTGAGCTAGATTGATGTGAATTCATCTATTCAGTAATTACTTATTGAATTACCTATATTCAAGGGGGTGATAAAAATTGAAGATACAAAGGAAGACTATTTACAACCCTATAGTAGTTACAGTTTAAAATTCAGCACTAGAGAAATAGATACATCTGTTACTTAAATGGAACTCCATATGATGGCATTCCATAAAAATAGTAATGGGTATACAAAAAGGCAACCTTACCTGAATTGTAGGCCCGTAGTAGAAATTGAGAGTAAATATCAATTAGGAAAATCTTGCCAGAGGCAACATTTTTAATCTGAGTAAAGAAAGAAGTTGGCTTTCAAAATATCACCAAATGCACTCTAGATTATTGTAAGTATAAGAATTTGTGAAAGAATAAAGTTCCAACAATTAGAATAAAGGTTTTAATGAGGTGGTTTACCTGGATCATTTCTAACTATATCTTATACTTAGATGTCAAAATAATGTCCTGTTTCAAAAAAAAAATATCAGCCAGCATTTGTTTTATTTATTGCTGTAGGCAAGAAATTGCTTAAGGGATGAAAAGATTAAAAAAAAAGTAACATTTATTATTCATGCTTCTCTAACATGGAAAACATGTATAAATAATGTTGTTTTACATGTAACATTATACTAAATGTGACGTTTTATTTTCTTTAGATACAAAGGAAAGGAATAACATAAGTGCAATGGCAGACCCTATAGGAAAAGGACTTTTTATGATATGGGGTGGAAGGGCCAGACCCAGAAAAGTAGGCAAGGAGCTGTGTTGTCTAGGCCTATGCATGTCTAAATACATGAATGTCATATCATTGAAATAAGATTCCATTTCAAAATTGGTTTATGCTTCAGATTTTTTCTTCTTTGTTCTATTTTATTATTTTTTAAGTACTTAAATAAAGGTGATACAATTCCACAAGTCAGGTTATAATTATAATGATTCTTGATAATGTTACACCTTCCTTGGTTTTCTCCATTCCCCACTCCTCTCCTTAAGATATATAGTTTTTATTACATATTTTAGTTTTTAAGAAGAAAGGTGATATGGTATCTTCATTTTGCAAAATGCAGGAAGTAGTAAAAGAAGGGGATAGATAGTTAAGAATCTACTATAAATATCTAACTGTGCAATAGTGGAAGTTTGAAATAATTACAATGAAATTGGAAAACATAACTAGTTGGAGTGTGAAAAAGAGGAAATGAGAAGGGTTAATTTTCTTACTTCCTTTGGTAAGTGACAAGACAATAGCTCCTGAAGGAAAATCCAGGGTGGAAAAATAAATCCAGTTAACTTGTCATGAAACAGGCCATGTGGATGAGATTTAACACATAGTTTTTAGACAATTTTACAAATAATCTAAAAGTGCAGAAAATAATTTTCTCACTTATAGTTCAGGAAATTATAGGTTAAGCTATACAACTAAAAGAGATTAAAATCCATGCTGTTGTCTTCAAAGTCCTTTCTATAAAAACAGAATTTAAACACCTTTAATAAAATTAATACAATCTAAATATAAATGAACAAAATGCTAGATTTAATTAGAAATTACTGAAATCATTAAAAATCATAACAAATTACAAATCAGCATGGACATCAATATTCAATGTAGAGTGCTACTGTGCCAGAAACTAAACTCATCAGATTAAGAGGTTTTCTCTATTCTAATATGTACCACATTACCCTTTTTATGTTATTTTGGATGCTCTGAGTTTTTATATAGAAAGTGCTAGGAAATAAATTTCAATTCTCTGAAAAATATCACAATTATAGCCAAAGTTCAGATAACCTGATTCTCTGAGAAAAGCAGTAAGAATTTATGTTTACCTTTGAGAAGTAGCAACTTGGAAGGGTTCTGTTTATTGCTTTTGAACACTTTGGTGGTTACTGGTTAAAATAAGGTAAAAAGTGACTCCTTAAAACACAAACATGAAAGAAGAAACACTCCTCCTAATGTTTACAATCATTTACACAAATGACTGTAGGGAAATTTTGGATCCGATTGTTTCCTTGAGATCCCTTCCAGCGATACTTGAAAACTCTGACTTGGAATTACTCGAATAAAGTTATTTCATTTCTGAACAGTCAAGTATATGTTTTATATGGAAGATTTTTGCATAGATTATTCTTTACTTTGCCAAAACCAAAGAAGCTTGGTATAAATTTGTAAACACACCAAATGTAATTCATGAAGGTTGCATAAAATGAAAAACATTTATCACTGGAAGACATTCTTCATGCATGGTGTTTGTTTTTGTATAGCTTAAGCAAATTCTCTTTTAGATAGAAAATGAAAGCACTTAATATAATTGTCTTTTCATTTACATAGCATCTTGATTTAAGACATCTGGGGGTTCATGCTATTATTACTGGTGTCTTGTTTTGCTTAAAATAACTATTATATTGTATAAAGTATAGTTATCATTAGAAATTTTAAGACAAATTAACCCAATAAGTTTCTTCATTTTATAAATTGTTATGAAGTCTTCTTTTTAGTCATTACTTCAGTGAATACTTTTTAAATTATATATTTGCCAAGAGACAATATAAGTAAATACATTTTTAAATCTCCAACTTAGGGTGTGGAGAGCAAAGGAAATTGCCTTCTTATTTTATCCAGAAAAAAATTACCTTTACCCTTTAGCGTCTGGCCAGTGTACACCTTCAAATCTTTAACAATCTCTTCTATTCCTGAGTGCGAGTATGGTGGAAATGACTTTAAAAGATTAGTTTTGCAGGGTTTTATTCACATTAAAAGGTCTTATATGAAGTCAGTCTTCTAAAACACATAATCCTGAAATTGATTGCTTCTGTGAATGAAAATGCCAAAAAAAACCCTCAATAAAAGCTGATAAATAACAGTGCATAGTGGGGGTGTAGAAAGTGAGAATAAGAACAATAGCAACAAAGATAAACCTCACGTGTACATGTAATATACTGTGTGATTTTTTGTTTCTTTTGTATGTTCTTTCCCCATGGGTTATAACCCCTGTTTTCTATGTATTTTATTCCAGTGCCCTGCATCTTATATATATATATATATACATTTTTTTTTAATTTGGGAAGGGGAAGGGAAAAAATGCTGAAATAAGGATACAAGTTGACCCATTGTAATAATGAGATGTACAAGACACTATGTTGAAAATGAACTTTACAACTTTGGGGAGTCGGGGAGGTGGAGGGAGAAGTTGGGAAGGTGAGGAGGGAAGGGATGGTAAGGGAAAATTAAGGAGGGGGTAACAATGCTCCATAGGAAATGTACTCATTACCTTACTCATGTAATTTTAACCCCTTTGTACAGTATCTTTACAATAAATATACATACATATATCTATATAATTAAAAAAGAAAGTAAGGGGCTTGGGAAGGTAGCTCAGTGGTAGAGCACTTGCCTTGCATGCATGAGGCACTGGGTTCGATTCCTCAGCACCACATAAGCAAAAAGAAAAAAGCCGGAAGTGGCGCTGTGGCTCAAGTGGTAGAGCTCTAGCCTTGAGCTGAAGAGCTGAGGGACAGCACCCAGGCCCAGAGTTCAGGCCAAAAAAAAAAAAAGAAAGTAAGAATAAGGTCATTCTAATTCATTTGTGAAATGTCAAGGTTAGAACTTAAGTACAAATATCAGTCACATAAACTAGGTTCTGGACAAATTGAGGGTAATAATAGCCAGAGTGCAGACAGGCTAAGTGAGAGGGTGAAAGAAGGAGAATATGGTAAATACATTACACCTCTGTATAAAAATGGAACGATGAAACAATGGAACTTTCGGGGATGAGTTTGGGGTGCAGGGTAAAGAAATAGGATTGATTTCTGTACCTTGGTTTTGAATATGTTTATCTGATTTGGGGAGTGGAAGGGGAAGCATAGAAACGGGTGTGACAAAGGGAGAAGCAATTCAGCAGTGAAACCCACTAGACTATATGTTGGAAATGAACTATACCACTTGGGGAGGGGAAGGAAGTTGGGAGGGGAAAAACAGGGAAAGAATGAGTGACACTGTTCAAAAGGAAATGTATTCATTACCTGACTCACATAACTGTAGACCCTCTGTAGATCATCTTTATAATAAAATCTTTTAAAAAATTAAAATTAAAAAGAGATGGGATTGAGAAGATGAGTCTGATCACATCCATTGTCTGCAAATATGGGCATGCCCAGTGAAACTGGCTTGTGTAACACTTGATGCTGAAAAAGAAATATGGAAAAAAATACTACTGAAAATCGCTCACACTACACATTGGTGAACTGTGCAGATTTTGTGGATGGCAGTGTACTGAACTTTGCTTATCTCAGTAACCCCAGAGCTGACCGTCCTCTCATGTTCCTATGCCATGCACAACAGTATTTTTCAATCTCATTTGTTTTTTTTTTGTTTTTTGTTTTTTGTTTTTTCCCAAAGCTTCACATCTTGTTCCAGTCAAGGGTTTGGAAAAGAATTACCTTCCATTGAAGGTAGTTCCTTTAGTAAAAAAAAAAAAAAGCTAAAAACAAACCTGTCCAAATGTCAAAGTTTTAACTAAATGTTCATTTTGAGTCAAATTTGGAACATTCGAGTGGTGGTTTTATTTTGTGCAGCTATTCTTTTTCATTATTTTTATTTATTTATTTTTATTAATGTATTTTATTATTTTATTTTACTTTTTGGTTGGTCTTAGGGCTTCAACTCTGGGCCTGAGCACTGTTCCTCAACTCTTCTGCTCAAGGCTTGCACTCTCTGGAGTGAAACACAGCACCACTTCCAGTTTTCTGTTAGTTAATTGGAGATAAGAGTCTCACGGACTTTCCTGCCTGTACTGGCTTTTCTCGGTGATCCTCAGATCTCAACCTCCTGAGTAGCTAGAATCACAGGTGTGAGCCACCTGCCATTCCTAAAGGGCAAGTAATATGATCACTAAGAGGGTTGCTCACCCCTCGCCCCTCTACCCATTCTACTTCACATCTTGACTCCCTTTTACTTTGCAAAATAATGATACACACACACACACACACACACACACACATTCACTCACACAAACTTAGGTATTTTTTTTTCTTTTCCTCTCCTGAATTGTAATTCATTCATAACTTTCAGTATTACAACATGGTTGTAGCTTATCTAAGCGGCAGTTTATTCTCAGCAATTATAAAGTTTGAGAGCAATTTTTTCAGCTGTTTTCATCTCTATCAATCAAATGGATATGGGACAGACTACAATAAATATAGTATCATATAAATATATTTTACATATAAGCTTCTAAAAAGAAAATGGATTAGAACAGATGTGTAATGCAGATGTTAATCATCTACATTTTTGGATAAGCTTGATTTTAATTTTCATCTAATGTGTTGATTGCTTATGAGTTAGTCATGTGCAATGTTTGAAAAAATTTGAAATTCTGCTTAATCCATTTTTAATTAAGAGTAATTTAATAAACTGCTTTATAAAATGGCAACTCCTTTGTACAACTATTTGTAGATAATAATAAAAGAATAAATCATCACATTTTAAAGTGATGAAATACTTTCTTTTTTTTTTTTTCTTTTTGGATAAAATGACAATTCTTTACCCTTTGCTTTTGTTACACAAAAATCAGCTTAGAGGGGCTGGGAATGTTACTCAGTGGTTGAGTGTTTGCCTAGCATTCATGAAGCCCTGGGTTTGATTCTACAGTACTAGGTAAACAGAAAAAAGCCAGAAGTGGCTTTTTTTTTTCAAGTGGTAGAGTGCTAACCTTGAGCAAAAGAAGCTCAGCGAGAGTGCCCAGGACTTGAGTTCAAGCCCCAATACTAACAAAAGTAAAAAATAAAAATAAAAGTGAAAAATAAGCTTAGAGGTTTGGATGGTTCGAGATTACTGGCAACAATTATGATAGCATACTGAGTTAACATTTCTGTTTTTGTGAGATAGTATAAACTTGCTGATGCTTTTTAAAACTGTAAATGGTTCTTTGATATTTATGTTATTTACATTATTCATGATGGATATTGTGAAATTCATTATTGGAGTTGTTACATGAATGTATCATTATATTTCTTTTGTGCCATTTGATTGTGTGGTTATGTTTAATAATTTTATAATTTTAATTTAATAATTTAATGTTTAAAGCCTAATTAATTAATTTCCTTGCATTATCCTATAAATGACCTGAAATGAATAATTCTAAGACTGTCTCAACGTAACAAATACACATAAATCCTTGTATTTGATAAATATCTTCCTCAAGCCATACCAAATATGCCAAAAATCAGGTGTTATTCTTGAAAGATAATTATCTCTTCAATTTATGTTTAATAGTAAAAATTTGCCTTGAAAATCTGTCTTTTCATTCAATAGAATTTTTATATTTACCCTTTGCATAAGTAGCTACCAACCACTGAAAATATTGATCTAATAAGTAAAAGGATAATTTAGTAATACTATTATTTTCATTGAAAAATCCTATAATTATTGTTTTTCTGTTTTATTTATCTTAGTTTTAGTTATATATTCTGTAATTCTTATACTACTAAAATTGGAATTAAACTAATATATCTATACAATGTATATAAAAGTGATAGATTGAGTTCCACTATATGCATTCTTTTAATATTACACTGAGCACATATCTTGTCTAATACAAGATTTGTTAATAGCATTGTGTTGTTTAATATTTTAAGACCTAATTTTATTTAAAAGTTTAATTAAAATAATTAAAATATTTAATTCATTAAATTTCTTACAAAAATATAGAATAATTCTTATTTATTTTATTTTTATAAATTTTGCTTAATGTAGCTTTAAGTTCTAGTTAATTGGACTTACAATGTGTAATAATTTATGTTTTCTAAAATGACCCAAGCACCCTTTTATATGACCTAAATATTTGACCCTTTATCACTTCTATTCCACTCCATGACCTATTTATCCTTTACTTTATTTCTGAAATGAGTTACTTATACTTAATATTTTATAATTATGTGCTTATATTCTATTGTATTACATATGTTGTCATTACTATTTTATTGCAGTTTTTTGTTGCTGTTGTTTGTTTTGTGAAAATCATGGGGCTTGAACTCAAGATGAGCCCTCTACTGCTTGAGCCACTTACAGTTTTCTAGTTGTTTATTGGAGATATGAATCTCACAGTCTTTCTTACCTGGGCTGGCTTTGAACCATAATCCTCAGATGCTAGCCTCCTGAGTAGCTAGGATTACAGGTTTGAGCCACCACCAGCTCTTAAGTATACTTTTATATTATTTTTATATTAGCACATATTTTTAAAACAGTACAAAGATATAATTTTCAGTATTAAAATATCTATCCATTTAATAACCAAATATATATTAAATATTCATATGACTAAAAGTCATTTGAAGCCATGCCAAACTAACTTTTCAGGCCTCAGAATATGATGGCAGATAGTTTATAATTGACAAAAATCAACCTTTTGTAATACTATAAGAATCTATGGACTTATTGTTTTATTGATTTTTGCAGTATAAATGTTAAATTTTGGAATTTTCTTTTCTTTTTTTATTTTCTTTTTTTTAATTTTATTTGTGAAGATACTGTACAGAGGGGTTACAATTACATGGGCAGGATAATGCGTACATTTCTTACCAATCATTGCAGCCTCCTCCTTTTGTTTACCCTTCACATCCTTTCCCAGCCTCCCCCCTCCCCTCCAATCCCAATCTTTCTCCTTCCCGCCCCCCCCCCCCCCCCCCCCCGCACATCACCAACGTTGTAAAGCTCGTTTTGGACATGACAACTTGTACTTCTCATTGTTGCAACAGGTCCACCTGTATCTTTAAGCACCTGGTTTTTCCCCATCTCCTCCTCAAGTTATACTGACATCAAATATAGTGAAAGCAGGGGTTATACTGTTGGGGAGGGACATACAAAGCAACAAAGAGATAATCTTATAAGTGCATAAGAAACACATGCATGAAAGAAAAAAAACATTAAGATACATATCTAAGGGTTCAATTTCCTGACATCACATTATCTGACTTTTGGAATTTTCTAGACATTCTAAATTCATTTGATAGGATTATGACTAAATTCTTCTACTGAATTTTATGGTCAATATTTTAAAATATATCTTGTGGTCTGGCGCCAGTGGCTCATGCCTGTAATCCTAGCTATTCAGGAGTCTGAAATCTGTAGATTGTAGTTTAAAGCCAGTCCAGGCAGGAAAGTCTGTGAAACTCTTATTTACAATTAACCACCTGAAAACCAGAAATGTTCTGTGGCTCAAGTGGTAGAACGCTAAACTTGAGCTGAAGAGCTGAGGGACAACACTCAGGCCCAGAGTTCAAGCCCCATGACCGACTGCATCAATAAAAACATCTACCCACTATACCAGTTTCCAGTTCCCACTGTCATAGGGAGAAATGGATATCTTTAAAATTAGAATACTTCTAATTTCATTTACAGAAGCAAATGGGTTTTTGATATACATTTCTGTCTGAATATATCATGATTGATCTTCCATGTGGGGAGAACTCCTTACTTTAATGCAAATTCCTTATTGTAACTCCTTGATACTTAATTGTACATTAAAAACAATAACAATGGGCCAGGAAGGTGGTTCAGTGATAGAGTGCTTGCAAGCATGCATGAGGCCCTAGGTTCGATTCCTCGGCACCACAAAAGCAGAAAAAGGCAGAAGTGGCTCTGTGGCTCAAATGGTAGAGCACTAGCCTTGAGCTGAAGAGCTTAGGGACAATGCCCAGGCCCAGAGTTCGGGCCCTACGCTGGAAAAATAAAAACCAAAACTAAACATAAAAACAAAACACACACACAATAACAAACTCTTATCCAATTCAAAACTATTTTAGAGCCTCTGAAGATACCAAAGTACGGTTTCCTCATGCCCATCTGATGTTTTTACTACTTTGTTTGGTAGGCATATTTCCTGGGAAATCTAATTTTACTTTTGCATTGCTAATTAATTTCCTTTCAAGATGTGTTTTGATTTTTTCAAACCAGTAAACTTTCAAGAATCTAGCTATATTACTTTAGATGAATAACTATAAAATAGTGTCTGATATGAACATCTCTTGGCATACCTAAGTCAGTATATATCAGGAAATCACAATTGTGAAAGATTGTCAAAAATATTTATGGAGAGTGTTGTTGGTATTCCACAAGCATATAGGTTTGTTTATTAAGGTGACAAAGGACTTATCTTTGTAAGAAGTTGGCGTAATACATTCAATTTCTCTCTTTTTGTTAAATGCTATTATTATCAATTTAACATTCATATATTCCTTTGGAAACCGGATTTTAACATTCTTATATCTTTCAAACATTTGTCAAATGAGTATATAGCAGTAATTTCCATGCATTTTAACCCACTTATGTGATGTTCAAAATGGCTAGAACAAGGGAACTAAACTTGCCTCATTAATCAAAATTCATTGTTGAAGGCTTCCAGATTTTTTCTACTAACCTCTCACTCCTTGGGAAGGGATTTTATTGTCAGTAGTTAATATTTTATGGGAATGCTGTCAGCTTCCTACAGAGCCCAAAGGGGTTATATATTTTTCTGACATATGATCATAATTCCCATCAGTATGTTTAATGTCAGCATCTGTAGGAGTCCTTTGATTTTAAGGAGAAAAAAAAAATAAAGAATTCCAGAGTCATCAAATAAGAATAACTGTGCATGCTTCAAGAAATTCTTATTACTCTGGGTGAATGCTTTGGGACCAGAGGGACAGATATGCATTGGATGCATCTTAATGCTTGACTGGTTAACCTATTTTTTCCTCTGCCTATTGAGTTGTGCCAAGAATGAGAATTTTGAAGAATAGCTTTGTACACAAACACACGTAATTTATTCTGAGGCAGAAGTATATCTATATCTTTATATACGTGTAAATATCTATCACTTACCCATTTGTGCATATTTTCATGTTTATTACAGATATTACAATATCTGATATTTAATATCAGTAGTAATATTAGCAGTAATAAGTAATAGATCTTTTTATAAAAGGACTCTGTAAGGTAAATCTGTGATATATAGTATTATGAATGCTGGAGTTCCTTGAACAAGTTCTAGTAAATATTGCCTCTGCAGGATACAACCTATACTCCAACACATAAGACCAGAAAATAGTCCTGAAATGCATTCTTAACACTGTGACAGGCTTTAAATCAACTGGAATCTAATAGATTTGTTTTGTACTGATACTTTTTCATTCTTCTTCATAAGAACCAGTAAACAGAAGTGTGAGAATGAACTCTGTGGGACAGTTGAGCTGATAATTAATCTGTACTAAAGATACCAATGGATTTAAGAATGAAAAAGTATTTGGTTTACTTAATATGACTGACCTTTTAGCAAACTCAAATGGCTTTGGCATCAAGTAATATTAAGCATTGAGCACACACAAATTCTCAATCTGTTGCTGATTTTTTTTTTCTATTAAACATGAATATTGGACCCCTCTCAGTATTGGATTTGAAAATGATTTGGAAAAAAAGCAAATAAACAAACACACATATAACAAACTTACTCCATCATTAGGTAGATTCTTGGTCATTGTTTGATAGAATTTTTTTTTTATTTTCCTAGGCAAAAATCTTTAAGAACTTATTATCGCAAATCACCTATTATTACAATTAAGATTCTGATAGAGTAAAAGATATAAAATGATTAATAAGGGATAAAAGTTTCATTGTGGGTAGACAATATAATTATGCACAGAGAAAGTTTGAAAGTAACTGCTGGGAAATTTTTAGATATGATCTTAAAATTTAGCTAAGCATTGGGCAAGAGAGATTGTACAATTGAAGAATTAAACAACTGCATTAACAGAAAAGGAGCAAACTAAGCCTGCAAATTAATCCTCATAAAGTTTTTGGTGTTTTAATCTTTTCGGTAACTTTTATTATAAACTAACCCAATTAAAAAGAAAGAAACAAAATTATGTGCTTTTTAATTATCTTTTTTTGTAGTATTTTTGGCCTAGAGAATTTATCTGATTATAATGTTTAGCTTTCACAAATTTTGAAGGCACTGTATTACCTAGTCATCTGGACTTTCTCTTTATTTCACCATCTGCCTATGCACTGACTTTCTGAAGTTAACTTGTGTTTCGTGCTTTTTAAATTTCAACTGTATTGCTCAGCTAGCAAGAGTATCTATTAAAAATTCTGTTCTGGCCTGGGCTTTGTTGGCAGCTTAAACCTGTAATCCTAACTAGTCAGGAGGTTGAGATCTGAGGATCACAATAAGAAGTCAGCCTGGACAGGAAACTCCATGATACTTTAACTCCAATTGCCTATCAAAAACTCAGAAATGGAGCTGTGGATCTGTGCCTCCAGTGGTAAATCTCTGACCCTGAGCAAATGAGCTCAGATCAGACAGCACTGGGGTCCAGAGTTCAAGCCCCAGGATTAGCTCAACAACATCAACAACATAAAAAGGCAACGAATCAAGTAAACAATAAAAACAATAACAACAAAATGCCTTTGTTCTTTACCCTTTTAGTATGTCTTTTACAACTAGGTCATATAGTTTCATACTCATTCATATAACCATGCATTAAATTTGTGTGTGCTCATGTTTACTCTTGGATGATATTAATCTAAAATTATTTCTTTTTGTCATTTTTGCTCTGCATGTTGTTTTAAAAGTTTCCACTTTTACTTCGTTTCTCCTGGGGAAAATACCATACATACATAATATGTATTACTAGCTGCTCATACTGATGGACACCGAAGTCAAATTCAATATATTGTGTGTAAGTTCTGTAATGATAAAATTTTTCTGATGGAGGCATAGATTTCCATTGTGTGTATGTGTATGGAGAGAGAGAGAGAGAGAGAGAGAGAGAGAGAGAGCACATTTTCTTTTTCCATTCATCTACTGAGGGACATCTGGGTTGGATCCATATCTTAGCTATGGTGAATAATGTTGCAATAAACATAGTTGTGCTGGTAGCTTTAGTGTGGCCTTCTTTGTGATCATTTGGGTTAATGCTCAAAAGTGGGATTGCTGGGTAATAGGGGAACTCTATATGGAGTCTTTTGAGGAATCTCTATACTGCTTTCCAAAGTGGTTGAACAAGTTTACACTCCCACCAACAATACAGTAAGGTTCCCTTCTGTCCACATCCCCTCCAGCATCTGTTGTTATTAAAGTTCTTGATTATAACTGGGGTGAGGTGGTATCTTAATGTTGTTTTGATTTGCTTTTCTTTTTTCCTTTTATGTCGGTCGTGGGGCTTGAACTCTGGGTTTGGGCACTGTCCCTGCGCTCTTCAGCTCAAGGAGAACACTCTACCGCTTGAGCCACTTCCATATTTTCAAGTCGTTTATTGGAGATAAGAGTCTCACAGACTTTCCTGCCGGGGTGGCTTTGAATCGCGATCCTCAGATCTCAGCCTCCTAAGTAGCTAGGATTTCAGGCTTGAGCCACCGGCAGCTGGCTTCTTTTATGACTAGAGAAGTTGAGCATTTCTTCATGTGTCTATTGGCCATTCTTGTTTCCTCTTCAGCAAAGTTTCTCTTTAAGTCTTTAGCCCACTTATTTATTAGGCAGTTGTTTCTTTGAGGATTTGTTGTTGAGAATTTAGTTTTTTGATTTCTAAGTATATTTGGATCCATTTAGAGTTGATTCTTGTGCAGGGTGTTATTTGGGGATCTAGCTTTATATTAAATGAAGTAAGCCAGGCCCAAAGAAAAATAAGTTCCATTGTTTCCCTTATTTTCAATAACTAGTATATGTCTGGGACAAGCAGAAAAGGGCAAAAGCTATGCACAAATGACCATATAAGATGATGTTAATTGAAATGAACCCCAAGATAGGGACACAGCTTGTTTTTTTTTCTTTCTTGGTATTGTTTTTAATGCATGTAAACTATACTATGTGATTTTTTTGTTTCTCTTGTATGTTCTTCCCCCATGGTATAACCCGTTTTCACTGTATTTGATATCAGTGTCCTGCATCTTGTATATACATTTTTCTAAATTGGGAAGGGGAAGGGAAATAACAAAGTGATGAAACAAGGATACAGAATGACTTGCAACAATGAGATGTGCAAGACACTGTAGAAAACAAACTTTAGAACTTGGGGGGAGAAGGGGGAGTTGGTGAGATGGGGAAAAAAGGGATGGTAGGGGAAAAACAAAGGAGGAGCTATCAGTGCTGGATAGGAAATGCACTCATTACCTTATTCATGTAACTGGAACCCCTCTGTACACTATTTTTACAATAAAAAATGAAAAAAAGAAAGCCAAACAAGAGCACAAGGCTTTGATTTTAGACTCAGATTTTTTTTTTCTCTATGTATAGCACACCCAGATAGTTTGTTTAGGATGTTTAGAACATATCTAGTCTATAAATGCCTATGTCCCAGCACAATATTAAATTTCCTCTTTTCCAAGCTTTCTCTTCAAGACACTTCTCAGGAGCTTATAATGAAAGCCAGATTTGCTTAATTTTGTTATATACGTGAAACATACTGTTATTCAGAATAGTGTTCAGTAGTTTATCTCTCGTTCCTGCTATCTCAGTTGACAAAACAGTTGATATTTTTATGCCATTTACTTTTTAATCATCAGAACTATTGCACTGGCATTTTCAGTTGCAGTGTTTTCTTACTAATAATGTAGAAAATTGCTCCATGGTCTTGTCATACATGTTAGTATCTTTTATCAGCATTGGATAGTTATATACATATTTTTTATATATCAAGATTGATGCAATCATCTTTTAATAATTTGAAGAGAGATGTGTATGTATTATAGAATTGATGTATCCCTATTTATACTTACAATTTTATAAATATATTTTCAGAGTTATCTCAAATACCATTCTGCTAAAATTCATCATTGTATTTGTTATATTATTTTATATTGTCATTATGTCACTATCACAAAGCTAACCTCTTTAATTAACATACAACCATAATTAGAAAAAAATTGAGAACTACAATTTGTAAATGCTATTAGAAAGATATTTTAAGTCATCTGTCTCTTTTTTCTACTATCACTTAATAATGTGAAGTCGACCTGTAATCCAGTCAGTTTTTTTTAATTTACTTTTATTATCATTAAGAAGTTTTACAAAGGGGTTTTTATTCAGCGTGTCAGTTTGTGAGTCCTATCCATATTACTCAATGTGACCTTTTCATCATTCTCTTCCATCTCTCCCAACCCCACTCATCCTCTAATTTATCTGATTCAGCTTTTGTATCTGTACATGGAATATTATGGTTTCAGATATTTATAGACCTATATCATTCTGAGTTTTCTTTATTAATTACCAGATTTATACAATGACTTGTCTGAGAGTTTTTACTTGTATTAAATTGCGTATATAAAGTGATTTAATGAAAATTTACATCTTCATGGCATTCATTCATATCATTAGTATACAATGTACACTTTCTACACATTCTACACTACTTCGCAGCTATTTATAATGATCTCACACACTAATTATTAGGCTAATTATTAGACGATATGGGTTTTGTTATTGCATTACACAGAATTATATTATTAATACTTGTTTTAACTGATTAAGAGTGCAAATAGGTTATCATCATATTGCAAACTTGCCAAGTTTTGTTACCTCGCATTTTTTAGACACATTACCAGTGTGCAAACAGGAAACACAAGAGCAATATCAGTCTATACTTACTCTGTTCTTTACTTATACCTGCATTTTGTGTTTCTCTTCTTAATTTAGCTAGAACCTTAAGCATCTACTAAATATTGGTGGTCTTCAGTCTTGTCAGCCATCCTTTATCATTCTCAACCTTCAAAAATATTTAAATATTTTTATTCTTAAAACTGCTTTTGCTGCATAGTTTTATAAGTAGATTTTGATTGTGAACATTTTTAATTTTATTTTTATATATTTTAGGTATTGAGGGGTCATACTTAGGATCTAGCATTCAAACTATTTGTTATTAAATGGTTGTACAAATGTTTGTATGATTGTATTATTGAAAGCCATTAGTATAGATAAATACATTTGTGGATTTCTCTCCATTAAGAATTTTTAAAATGCATTCTACTTAAGTATGTTACATTATGGTTGGTACTCAGTTGGGTTAGTTTAATAGATGTTAAAGGTAAGATTTTTACAATTATATTAGACAGAATATGCTATCTCTTACTTTTCAGGTATTTTCTGTAGAGAGAGGGAGCTTCCTTTTTACTAACAATTTCTTAGCTGGATGCCAGTGGCTCACACCTGTAATCCTAGCTGAGATCTAAGGATCATGGTTCAAACCCAGGAAAGTCCATAAGACTCTTATCTCCATTGAACTACCAGAAAATCAGAAGTGGTGCTATGGCTCAATTGGTAGATCACTAACCTTGAGCTGAAGCGCTCAGGGACAGAGTACCCCCCTGGCCCAATATGAGGCTAGCTTTGTATAAAAACTTTTGCTGGTATACGTATAAATTCTTGATGATTTTGTGACAAATTTGGGAGGAATCCTGATTACTGTTCATTTTTTTTGATTGATGATTTATGTACATTACTATTTCTTGTTTGTATTTTATCATCAATATATTTTCCATCAAGTTATTAATTGCAAAAGGGCTATTAAATTTTTATCATCAATATAGTTTTTCTCATAAAATTATTAACTGTAAATAGGCTATTAAATGTAATAATAATCACTGTTTTTATTCTTTAATAAAACATAACTTAGAAATATCTGTAACAGGGGCTGAGAAGGTGGCTCAGTGGTACAGCGCTTGCCTTGCATGTGTGAGGCCCTGGGTCCGATTCCTCAGCACCACATAAGCAGACAAAAAAAAAAAAAACAGGAAGTGGTGCTATGGCTCAAGTGGTAGCGTGCTAGCCTTGAGCTGAAGAGCTGAGGGACAGCCCAGAGTTCAGGCCCTAGGACCAGACCTCCTCCCCCCAAAAAAAGAAATATCTATAAATACTTCCTATATTAATTTTTGCATATTGTCTCTGTCTTAAGTTTAGAAGAAATACATTGTTTTAACACATGTGGCTTTACTCATTATTTCTATTTAGTTTTATATGTTTTTGTTAAAATTCATCTTTTTGGTATTGTTTCAATTAATCAGATCATTCAATTATTCTTTCTTAGATTTAAACTGTTTTGTTGTTCAACTATATGATGTAGTTTATTCCAGGAATGGTATTATTCGTATCCACTGACATTAAGACAAAGCCTTACTATCAAACATTTTTTTCTGAAAATGTCCATCATGTTTTGTTTTGTGTTATGTCTCTTTTCTTGTATTAATTCTACCTTTCTAGTATGTGTTATGTACTTATTAACCTTCATTTATAACATTTTCAATGCTCTCTTGTCTTTGATATATATAGAATAAGCCCTAACTAGAAAAATATATTCTGGTGTAGTACATAAAATTGTATAATTTCATCTTTTGCACAGAATTTTACAAGGAATGGATGATAAAGAGGGGAATGCATGAAATATTATCATCTGGGTTTAACTACCCCATCCCACTCTTCTTATGAGTCTCCATAATTATACCAATATTTCTATATTTCTATATATTTTCATCTTCCTTAAAGAACAATGTTTCATATTGTACTAAATACAAATAGATAAATTCAGCCAAATATACGGAAGCTTCCATAACATTTCCAAACTTCATTATATTTTGTTCTTTGAATTTTCCACATAAAACTATAATAAGAGTTTTGTATTCCTGCATAACCCTCCAATTGCCTTTTGTTTTTAAATTAATGTAATTGATTTATTAGAAATTGCCACAGAAGAGATAAATTCTTGTAGCAATGACAGCACATTGATACAAGATATAGTTAAAAATATATTCAACTAATTATTCAACTGATTAAAGACAAAACATTTAAACATATTGAGAAATTAAGTTATTCACGAAGCATAGAAAGTACCTAAGGCAAATAATTCTATAACTATCAACCTTGTTGATGTAAGAATCTATGTTTGGGGCTGGGAAGGTGGCTCAGTGATAGAGCGCTTGCCTTGCATGCATGAGGCCCTGGGTTTGATTCCTCAGCACCACATAAGCAAACAGAAAAAAGCCGGAAGTGGTGCTGTGGCTCAAGTGGTAGAGCGCTAGCCTTGAGCTGAAGAGCTGAGGGACAGTGCCCAGGCCCAGAATTCAAGCCCCACGACCGGACCCAAAAAAAAAAAAAGAATCTATGTTTCTATATTGTGATAGAATTTTGAATTGTGTGTGTGTGTGTGTGTGTTTAGGATTTGAACTAAGGGATCCATACTTTGTAGACAGGTGCTGTAATCTGAGATACATGTCTATTTCAGTTTTAGTTACTTTTCAGGTATAGCCTAATTTTTTGTGGCAGCTGGACTCAGACAGAAATCTGCCTTCTTATGTCTTTCTGATAAGCTAGATTGCAGGAGTGAACCACAATACACTGTATTGATTATTTGTTGAGAAGTAATCTTGCTAACATTTTGTTTTCTCTGGCCTCCAACTACAGTCCTCTTGATTTTTGCATCCAGAGAAGCTGGGATTATAAGAGAATAGATTACTTTGCCCAGTTTCTCAACTTTGAGAATGTGCTCTCTGTAATGTGTAAGTAAAGCATTACATTTTGCCATTAAATTATTCCAATTTATTTTGTTATATCCTCATTTTGTAATTGTAAAACAGTCTGATACACATCTATTCCCTAGACATCTGAGCCAATATAAACAAAAATATTCTAAGAAAAATAAAAAGTTAGGACTGGGAAGGTTTCTCAGTAGTAGAGTGCTTGCCTTGCATGCATGAGCACCACATAAGCTAAAAAAAGAAAAAAGCCAGAAGTGGTGCTATGGCTCAAGTAGTAGAGTGATGAGCTGAGGGACAGCACCCAGGCCCAGAGTTCAGGCCCCATAACTGGAAAAATAAAAGTGAGTAGATGTATTAAGCTTGCTATAAAACTGACCTCAAATTTTCTAATTTATTTATTTATATATGATATGTTCATCTTACACCTTCCACTCACCATAGCGTATTCTAGAGTGCTGGGTTATTGCTACAGGAAAGAAAAAACTGTCAACCTCCCTGGAGCATCATAAGATCGGTGAAGTAGACAGTCTCTCAACAACTATGCCCAGAATCATTTAATACCTATTTCATTAGTAGCCAAAAACCTTTAAGAGTAGAGAAGTTGTGGAAAAGCACAGGGAATTGGAGATGTTAGAATTTTCTAACTGTACATAAGCAGGAAACATCTCACTGAAAGATGTACAGTTTAACACTGGTTTGTAGTTTGGGAAGAACACAAAAGGGAAAATAACTTTTTTTTGTTTCTTCCTTCTCCTTACACCCCTCAGGGGTTCTTAGAGTGGGACCCAAATCTATTGGAGACTATTTGCTCTTCTTCCTGTTTGGAGTTTTTCATTGCTCTTAAGTGCACTTGAGAAGGAAGGATGTGATTAAATAGGAGCCAAGGCAGTCTACAGTGAAGGAGTGAATGGAAGCCTTGGGATTTCCATTTGAATTGATGGATTCAAATTGTCATCCCTGCTGGTGGATGCTATTGTTTCCTGGGTAAAGCATTTGTTGAGTAAATGAGGTGAAGAGCATACCTCATTGCCTGTGGCCTCTCCCCTCATAAGGATTGCCTCAGCTTTCAGGTTAAGAGATGGGAAGCTTATGAAATCTGCTGCTTCCCATCTGGAGTGGGTCCTGTGCAATAATTTGTAGCCCCATAGACTGCTTTGCCTTCTTGTTAGATGCTTCTATTGAGAATTTTAATCTAGTCCAGTCTGTTGTTTTATCATCTCTGAAATGCTCTTACTTCTATTCTTATTAAAGAATCATAGTATATAGAAGTGTTTGCCATTTTTTTCTTTAGATTGACATAAGCTTTTATGTGTAAGTTACTTTTCATAATACAGACACAAGGTTTGCAATCAAGTGGAACAGGGTTGAGCTATACGTTCAAGAGCAAACATTACGTCTTCACTCAGCACACAACTGAGTTGTGATCATGCATTAAATTAAAATATAGTCATTAGCCTTGGACTTATCCTGTGCACAATCTAGTTACACAATTTCTAAAAGCTTCATCGGAATTTTAGAGCAATCACTTACAATGAATGAAATTCAGGACAGCACCGTGTATAATAACAATGATATATATATATATATATATATATACATATATATATATATATAACTGCAACCTTGTTAAAGTATTAAATGTTTGCTTCACTTCAGAAAACTCTACTCTATATTACTACTAAAATCTTACAACCAAAATTATTATTAATAGTGTCTCAAGTACATCTTAAATATAGCCACAATATCATGACAAAATTATTCATTAAACAAACAAAAACCAAATAACTAAGAAAAGAAAAGAAGCTGACCTATTAAGGACTGTAATTGGTCTGATTCTGAATATATTTTCAACCAGAATGACAGTTTTAAAGAGCTATGGATTTTACTTTGCCTCTTGATTTAAAAAAAATGATTAAATACTTTAATTATTGTTACAATTAAGCAACAGCTTTAGTTTTCAAATGAATTGTATTTGATATGAAATGGTTCTGATATTTTACTTGAAACATTCATCAAATTATTTACTGTGAAACAGTGTAGCCCCCGAGCAAAATGTCATCAATATTATTGATCAGAGTTTCTAACCATGACTTCCAATTCTAAATGTATATTTTTTTTATAAATCCTTAAAGAAATATATGTATAAGAGAAGGGAAATTTATTTTCAAAACATTCAAACTGTAATATCAAATACTACACTCTCAGATTGCTAAATCATTTGTTTACACATCATCCATCACAAGGATTAATTTATTTATTTAACTTTGGGTGACTGAATATATATAAACCAGCATCCAATCTGCCATAAGAATGAATAAAACTAGCTAATTATAAGAACTAACAATTAATATTTTGTGTTAGAAAGTTTGTTAAGCATTTTATTTGTAGTAATACCTCAAAGCAAAAACTACAAGACTCAAAGAGCAATAGGTCACATCTGTAATCCCAGTCATGGGAAAAACTGAAAGGGAAAGGATGTCAGTGACTGGAGAAAAAATCCAGGAAACCTTACCTAAAAAATAACAAGCAACTGGGTGGTGCCACTGGCTCATGCCTGCAATCCTAGCTACTAAAGAATCTGAGATATGAGGGAAGGGGTACAAGCCAGCCTGGGGAGAAAAATCTACTAGGCTCTCATCACCAATTAAGCACCCCAAAAGCCAGAAGTGGAGCTGTGGGTCCAGTGGCAGAGAGCTAGCCTTTAGGAAAAGAGACTCAGGGACAGTGTGCAAGTCTTGAGTTCAAGCCCCAGGACTGGCAACACACATACACACACACACACACACACACACACACACACACACACACTCAAAATGTGGTAGGTGTGTGGCTCAAATATTAGAGGCCCTTAATTCAAACCACAAACAAATAAATGAATACCATAGAAGACAGGGATTTCTCTTCACCCAATTTTTAGGAAGGAAAAATACATGAATTGACATAGCTCATCGAACTGAAAAATATGTTGAGTTGCTCATCTAGCTAAGAGACACAGTAATAGTCCTATCTAGAGAAACTTTAGGTAAGAATGCTTGTCAACATTAAGTTCTCTGAAATACACACATTTCTAATTTTCTAAAATTAAACCTAAGCACTTAATTTAGTAAAAATCAAAAAACAAAAAAAGCAAGTACCATTTTGAGAGTTATATTTCAATTTGATAATTTCTATTGAAATTAAATTTTAGTGATAATGTCTGGATAGAATACCAAAGTCAGAATTTTTTAATGAATATATTTTATATTACATGATTCTATTTCCACAAGAAAATTAATAATCAATTGCCCAAACACTAACAATAAAACAATACATGCTCACATCAAACTCTGTACAACTTATAAAGGCATGCACATTTCTTAATTTTAAGCTTTCTACTTTAAATTTATCTTTTTATTTGATAAGGAAGATAGATTGTCAAAATGGAGATATATTCATGTAAACTTTTAGGAATTAATCCTACAAAGATTGTTTAAAATCATATATCAAGCAAACATATATGTAATATATCTTTGATCACCATGGCTTTATATCTAAATATAGGTTTGTTTGCACATGATATAATATTTTTTCAAGTACCACTCAAAAAATATGACAATAACCTACATTACTGTGCAATATATCACCCTTAAACTGAATCAGATTTTAATTATTCGGTCTGTCCCATTTAAGGTTGAAGTTTTGGTTGTTGTTTAGTTTTGTTTTACATTTAGTTTTAGTGTTGTTTACTTTGAAATGGTCATCAATCCCACTTAAAAGGGAAAAGAAAAGACAGCATTATCTAGAAAAGTATTAGCAGCAAAGAAGCTGTGGTTAAACAAAGATTATGAAAGTCTAAGGAGAACGCTATGAATTCATTTGATAAGTTTAGACAACCAGCTATTCAAATACACTTACATTTAGTAATAAAAATATAATATTGGACTTTTTCAAATTTATGCAGTTTGATAGATGCATAATTTTACAACATAAGTGAGAACGTACTACACACTAATTACATACATATCTTTCACAAATTTGTGGGATTGCTTTTCTAAAGATAAGATAGTAATTTCTAATATTTTAAAAAATTGGAAATTTGCTATTGTCTTTAATGTCATTGCTTAATAAAATGGATTAAATTGTTTAAAAACTGATAAAATTGGTTAAATCATATAATTATATCATTAACCCCATGTAGGCAAACTGGATTTATTTTAAAGTTTTCTTTGAAAAGAATATATTCATTTTTAACTAAGCTGCATTAACTTAGATTCTACTGTTGAAAGTGCCAATAGTAAGCACAGATATATACTGATTATAGAAAAAGTGTTCCTATGGTTAAAATCTGGTTTATGTTTGGAAAGAAAAGGAAAATGACAACATTTTATTACTCCATAGATGCATAATGAATTATGGCTTGGTGCAGCTCAGTAAGAAGGATCTCAGTAAGGAGCCAGCCCAGGCAGAAAGACTGTGATTTGTATCTTCAAATATAGAGAGATAGTATCAGCTAAGACACTGGTCATCTTTCATTTAAAGTTATAGCTTAAAGTCGCTTACCATAAAGTGAGGCACAATACTACCTTTGGGATTTTATACTGGCTCTCTTAGTGCCTAGAAATTTCCTTCCACAGTTGTCTGTTTGGCTAAGTAAATCAGTTTACAGTATATTTGCCCACTATCCCTCCTTTCACCCTGACTACTTCACTCCTGTAGTCCACTTATCCTTTGTTTCTTTTTACAATTTTTTTTATTGTAAAAATAGTATACAGAGAGGTTACAGTTCATGAGTAAGGTAATTAGTTCATTTGCTATCAAGCATTGTTACCACCTCCTTTGTTTGTCCCCTACCATCCCTTCCCTCTCCACCTTCCTAATTCTCCCCTCCTCCCCACAAGTTGTAAAGTTCATTTTCAACATAGTGTCTTGTACATGTCATTGTTACAATAGGTCAATCTGTATCCCTGTTTCAGCAATTTGTTATTTTCCCTTCCCCTCCCCAAATTAGAAAAATGTATTTACAAGATGCAGGGCACCAATGTCAAATATAGGGAAAACAGGGGTTATACTGTGGGGGAAGAACATACAAGAGAAACAAAAAAAAAAATCACATAGTACAATTTAGATACATTAAAAACAATACCAAGAAAGAAAAAAACAAGTTGTGTCCCTATCTTAGGGTTCATTTCACTAAACATCATCTTATATGGTTATATGTACATAGCTTTTGACCCTTTCTGCTTGTCCTAGACATATACTAGTTATTGCAAATAAGCAAAAACATGCAACTTATGTTTCGTTGGGCCTGGCTTTCTTCAATGAAATAGAAGAAGCAATCCAAATATTCATATGGAACAGTAAAAGACCCCAAATAGCAAAAACAATCCTTAGCAGAAAGAACAGCGCTGGAAAAATATCAATATCAAATTTCAACCTCTACTACAAAGCCGCAGTACTCAAAACAGCTTGGTACTGGCACAAGAACAGACCAGAGGACCAATGGAACAGAAGTGAAGACTCAGAAACGAATCCAAAGACCTATAGCCTCCTAATCTTCCATAAGGCAGCTAAAACATAGAATGGAAGAAAGACAGCCTCTTCAGTAAATGGTGCTGGCATAATTGGTTAAACACCTGTAGAAAACTAAAGCTAGATACTTATATATCACCCTTCACCAGAATCAACTCCAAATGGATCAAAGACCTTAATGTCAAAGCAGACACCTTGAAAACATTACAAGAAGGAATAGGAGAAACTGTAGGGCTCCTTTGCACAGGCCGAAATTTTCTTAATAGAGACTCAGAAACACAACAAATCAAAGAAAGGTTGGACAAATGAGATTGCATGAAATTACAGAGCTTCTGCATGGCAAAGGACATAGCTAGCAAGATCAATAGAAAACCCATGAATTGGGAGATCATCTTCACTAACCATACAACAAACAAGGGTCTCAAATCTAAAATATACTTCGAACTCAAAAAATGAAATCCCTCAATCATGTATCTTTTAACCCTAGATATTTTTCTACCATATCTACCAAGTTTAGTTGTATCTACTATTTAAAATTGAGTTTCAGGAAAAAAAATATTTTAGGGAAAACATATACAATATGATATTAGGACATAATTATGATCTCAATCATTTTAAAAGTTAGTAGAAAAACATAACTAAATAGTCTGTTACATATTATATAATTATTTACTAGTTATTTATATTTTTCCAATAAAAAATTATCTGAGTTTGTCTTCATTACTTACTTAGCATCTAAAAAGTGTAGCACTTGAAAGAGATGCTCAATAAATACTTGAAGGATAAATGTGGTTTGAATAAAATTGACCTGAGCTGGGTGCCTGTACCTAATGACTGTAATGCTAGCTACTCAAGATGGTGAGATCTGATCATCATGGTTTAAAGCTAGCACAGGCCAGAAAGTATGTGAGACTTTTATCTCCAATAAACCACCAGAAAACTAGAAGTGGTGATGTGGCTCACATGGTAGTCACTAGTGTTTAGCTGAAATGCTCAGGGACAGCACCCAGGCTCAGAGGGTGCTGAGCTTTGGTGAGACTTTTATCTCCAGTTATTCACAGAAAAAGCCAGAGGTGATGCTATATCTCAAGTGGGAGTGGTAACCTTGAACAAAAGGAGTTCAGGGTCAGAGTCCATACCCAGAGTTGGAGGCCCAGGCCAAAAATATATATATATATATCCTCAAAGAAATCAAAATTAATAAGTGGGCTAAAGACTTAGAGAAACTTCTCTGAGGAGAAAATAAGAATGGCCAATAGACACATGAAGAAATGTTCAACCTCCCTAGCCATAAAACAAATGCAAATCAAAACAACATTGAAATTCCACCTTACCTCAGTTAGAATGGCTATAATCAAGATCTCTAATAACAACAGATGCTGGAGGGGATTTGGCCAGAAGGGAACCCTACTGCATTGTTGGTGGGAGTATAAACTTGTTGACCCATCCTGGAAAGCAGTATGGAGGTTCCTCAAAAGACTCCACATACAGCTCCCTATGTCCCAGTAATCTCACTTTTGAGCATTTACCCAAATGATCACAAACAAGGTCATACTAAAGTTACCAGTACAACTATGTTTATCGCAGTAGTATTCACGACAGCTAAGGTATAGAAGCAACCCAGATGTCCCTCAGTAGATGAATGGATCAAGAAACAGTGATGTGTATGTGTGTGTGTGTATATATATATATATATATATATATATATATATATAAATAATATATATAATATATGTAATATATATACACATCACAGTTTCTTGATCCACTCATCTATTATATATAGAGAGAGATATAATAACATTATATATATTATATACACATATATGTATACACATCACATTTTCTTGATCCATTCATATATATGATAATATATAATATATAATATTAAATATATGTATATTAGAACTCTATGCTTCCATCAGAAAGAATGACACAGCCTACTTGTTGGGAAATGGAAAGACTTGGAAAAATTATATTAAGTGAAGTAAGCCAGACCCAAAGTAACATAGGTCTTAAGACCTTATTTGCAATAACTATCTACAACTAGGATAATCTTACCAGACAAGCAGAAAAAGTGAAACTCTGTGTACATATGACCATATGAGATGATGCTATGTGAAAGGAACCCCAAAATAGGGACACAAGAGAGTTTATCTTTGTAGCTATTGTTTTTAATGTACTATGTAATATTTTTCAGAGATATTAAAGCCTGGCTTATTGAAAAGAGTTTATAATTTGGTGCCATTTTCTTAGTAATAGCCTGTCTTTTTTAAAATAAGTTTTTTTATTGTGAAAATACTGTACAGAGGGGTTACAGTTATATGAGCAAGGTAATGAGTACATTCTTTTAAAATGTTATTTCCCTACAGTATAACTCCTGTTGTCATTGTATTTGATTCTGGTGCTCTGCATCTTGTATATACATTTTTTTTCTAATTTGGGAGGGAAAGGGAATTAACAAATTGCTGAAACAAGGATACAGATTGACCCATCATAACAATGAGATGTACAAGGCACTATGTTGAAAATGAACTTTACAACCTGGGAGTGGGGAGTTGTGGAGTGGCGAGGGAAGGGATGATAGGGGGAAAACAAAGGAGAGGTAAAAATGTTTGATAAGAAATGTACTCATGAGTACCAGGAAGACGGCGGAGGAGAAGCTGGAATCTGAACAAGCTCTCGCATAGAAAGCAGTTTTAGAGTTCCAGTGAACAGTCCTAAGCCAGAGAATCACACCAAGTGTGCCATCACAGGACAGAGAGTTAGACAAGAGAGGGAAGCCAAGGCAAAAAGACACATCTGAGCGCTCGCCAGAGGCGACAGCAGGGTCACGGCGGAGAACGCAGCTGGGGCCATACCTGAGCGCTCACACAGAGACTCCGGGACGAAGGAGCCAGACGCAGCTGGCCAGCGGATTCTACTCAACACCAGCAAGAACCAACAAGGAGCGGACATCTTCATCCTGCAGCTTGCAGACCAGAGATGACCCAGGATCCAAGACTCGGCGTGAGTAGAAGCCTGACATCCTCACTCCTTCTCAGGGAGCAGAGGACGGAAGGCCACCCCTCCCCCCCAGGACCGGTGATCTCCATCTTGGATACCAACAAAGCTCGGAGGAGCTGCCAGCTCCAACCCAGGCCTTGGAATAAAACGAGTCATTTAGCAGGTCGCAAGAACTTAACGGCAAAGTGATCTGCCAGACTCGGCTCCATCCAGGGAAAAGTCACCCAGCTCAGGCGCCAGCCAATGGAGTGGCTTTCCACACTGGGTAACTTGAGCCAGAGCCTGCCCCTCCCTCTAGCAGCCTCAACAATCAATTGAAAAACAGAATCCCTGAGAACAGCTCCAGGCTGGGCTCTGTGAGATTTTTTTCACAAAACAGCCCCAGGAAAAAGCTACTGATTGTTGAAAGGCCTCAACTCTACCCAGAATCTAGCCTCACCACTGCATCCCCCTCTTTTGTGATTCTCAAAGCAGATCAAACTCCCA
>NW_012267342.1:4441176-4485414 GCF_000151885.1 Dipodomys ordii
GAGGCTGCAATGCTTGGTAAGAAATGTACGCATTATCCTGCCCATGTAATTGTAACTCCTCTGTACAGTATCTTCACAAATAAAATAAAATTAAAAAAAAAAGAAATGTACTCATCACCTTACTCATGTAACTGTAACCCCTCTGTATAGTATCTTTACTAATATGTGTGTGTATTAAAATTTTAAAAATGAGACATGCTGAACACTTAGTGATTTAGGAAAGTAATTCAGAGTATATTCCTCCACATAAAGATTAGTGAAGTCCAGCACTGGTAGGTCATGACTGTAATCCTAGATACTTAGAAGGCTGAAATTTGAGGATCACTATTTCAATGTTGGCCTGGGCTGGAAAGTCTCATTTCCAATTAACCATCAGAAAACTGGAAGTGGAGCTGTGGCTCAAAGAGCCTAGACCACTAGACTTAAGCCCCATGACTGAAAACAAAAAAGAAAGAAAGAAAAAAGAAGGAAGGAAAGAAAAAAGAAAGATAGAAAGAAAGAAAAAAAGAAAGGAAGGAAAGAAAGAAGGAAGGAAGGAAGGAAGGACTAGTATAAACATGAGATGTCAATTGTTCAAATACATTGTCTGAAAAATGAAATTGTATTTAATGATGTGCTTATCATTTCCTTTAATTTTGACTTTCAAAATTCCAAAAGGAAACCAATCAGTTTCACCATCATTTGGTAGGTTAGTAAGAATTAGGAATCCACCAATCACTAAATTCATAGATAAAAATTTGAAAAACAAGATAGGGAGAATCTGGGAAATAAACTAATGACATGAATAACAATTTTCTATCAATTCCACTTGCTAAATGAGGTGACTTTGTGGACAAATGAAGTCATATTAATTTTAGTGCTATTGTTGACTCTGGATTGTGCCCTAGTGTCTATTGATAATCATTTTATATGATGTGATATCTCTGTTTCTATCAAACCATGTGATAGCTCAGGATGTAGGTTAGTCAATTTTGAACTTCTGCACCCTCAGTTCTAGCCTAGGACCGTAGATGCAGAATATAGTTGGTTAAAACAATCCTGTGTCAATTAAGTCAATTAATCGGTCCTCTGTGTACCAATTTACCTTGCAAGTATTTGCAATTAGAATTCCTAAGTTTGAAGAAAAATAATTTACTTCTTTGTTGCATTTTAAGTAAAGAATGCTTAGATTAACTGTGTTTAAGTTTAACAGCCCAATTCTACAAAAATGAATGATTAATGCATTGAATTTTTCATAACCACCCATTCACTCATCTGTTCATCTACTTGTGAACTCTTTCAAAAAATCTTTCTCAGATTGGAGGATAAATTTGGTCTGTTTTCAATCATCATATCATTAAAGAATATATAATCAAATGTTAAGTACTTAGAAATCCTTTAAAGGTTAAGAATGCCTTTAAACAATTGTGAACACTGAAGATTTTGCCATTTTTTTATCATACATTGTAATGCACAAATATTTTCATATTATGTCAGAAAGTTTAAAGAAAAGATGAATGAGGTCAATTGTAACCAAAATCTTCTAATCTAAACTGAAAGCTTGGTATTTTACTGGTTTTAAAAAGAACAATTAAAGAAAAGACATTTTTTTCATAGTGAATCACTGTTAGTTTACATATTTTTCTTTTCAAGGCTAACTGCTACAAATTTGACTTTAAAGATTTTTCTTACTATTTTTCATTGTCCCTGGAATAGTGCTATATATCTTTCGATTTCAGTTTATTTTCTCTGTAATTGTCCAGATATTTCAATTAGTCAAACCTTGGTTGTTTTCTCTGCTTTATCATCAATGCTGATGTAAGGAACTTGATCCTCATGTTAAGAGATGATCTCTGGATCCTCTGTCATCTATATTAATTCTAGTCAATGAACTGGTAGAAACACAGGGACATCTTCACCAGTTTTTTGTTTAATTCACATAGGTAAAATTTATTTTATGGAAAAATCATTCATACCAATATATTCTTAAATGTTCAAACAAGAAAAATATTTTGTTACATAATTTAAATAGTCAATCTTCATTAAAAAATCTAATGAGTATTAAGAATATGATTGAAACACTCCTGTTAGACTGGTATATTTGTAGTAAATTTCACAAAAGAGAACATTTTTATAAGGAAGGACTACTTTGAGACATGTTCAACACAAACACATTGTAATTAAGATAGCAATATGAAGCAACATAATTAACTATTAGTGTCATGTGTGAGAGTAATATAAAATTAATTGACATATGAGTTACAGAATTATATGGCAGGTTATTGCTTGAAGGCCTACTGATGATTCACAGTCGTATCAGGTGACAGTTTTAATATTTTCTGGTGATGCTAATTTCATCTGAAGCAGTTATTTCATCCTTCTTGCTTTCAGAAAGGTTTACAAAAACATCACAAACATTGTGAATCCTTAGAAACAAACTGGGGTTGGGTGGGAAGCAACTGAATAACTATGTCTTAGAAAATTAAAATGATTCACAGCACTTTAGTTTTTATTTTATTTTATTTTTATTTTTTGCCAGTCCTCAGGCTTGAAATCAGGGGGTTAAGCACTGTTCCTGAGTATCTTTGTGCTCAAGGATATAGCCCTCTACCACTTGAGTCACAAAACTATCTCTGGTTTTTTTCTGTGAAGTTTACTGGAGATAAGAGACTTTCTCCTGATTCAGCTGGCTTTAAAGCAAAATCCTCAGATCTCAGTCTTTTGAATAGCTAGGATTACAGGTATGAGCCACCTTCGCCTGGCTTTGCACTTTATTTTTAATTGTTGTCTTTTATCCATTTCATATTTTCTCATCCTGTGTATGTGATTTAAAATATGAATATTTTAGAAATAAAATTAACAGTAACCATATAAGTTTTTCATATATTTTTATTATTGAGAATTTAGTGACAAATTTAATCATCTTAACAAATAATAAATTAAACCTCTGTAAATTTGTAAGATCAAACATATGATATTTAAGATTCAATTCATATTGCTTTCAATTTTGAGGCATTCTAACTTCTCAACAGGTTAATTTAGATGATGGATTTCCTCACACACATCTGAGGCAAATCCTTCTCAGATATATGTAGGATGTGTTCTGCTTTAATGTTTCTTGGTCCATTCTCTGTATTTTCCATTAAGTATCAACAAATAACTGATATAACATGTTCATATTTTTTCATTCTAAATGATATTATTTAGATAAAATATGGATAGAAGAATGATTACATGTTTATATAATTATGTATAAGTGTATTAGAAACAGTGTGTTATCATAAAATATTTTAGTGTTCATAATTTAATAACAACTATAAAATCACTTTATAACTGTGTGGTCAATTTCAGCTTTGAATTAATGAATCTCATTTTTTTTGAAAAATCAGTTTCTAGATTGGAATTGGTGGCTTACCATCAGATTGGAATTGGTGGCTTACCATCCGTTATCGTAGATGTATAGGAGGCAGAGCTCACTGTACTCCGAGGGAGGATCATCATTTGAGGCCAGCCTGGTGAGAAATTCTTGAGATCCCAATCTAAACAAAAGTTAGATGGCTGAGAAGGTGTTCCTCTGTTATCCCAGCTATGTGGAAAGTAGAATGAGAGAATCATAGTACGGGCTAGCTTGGACAAAATGCAAGATGCTATCTCAAAACAAACAGAAGATGAAGTACCAAATGTAAAATGCTCAATGCAAACCCCAGTAGTACTCTCTCTCTCTCTCTTTCTCTCTCTCTCTCTCTCTCTCACACACACACACCTTAAATTATTTAAATAAATTTCTTTAATTATAAACTGAAATAAAATATTTAGGTACAAAAGTGGCAAAGGAAGTCCTTATCTAATTATCATGAGACTTCCACTACTTTGTTCACATTTATTCATTTATCTAGTCTTTTCTTCTCCATTTCATGTTTCTAAGTTAACAGCTTATTTTCAATTAGATATCAAATACTATCCCCCACTATTTAAGTATCTTCCGTATAATGAAGTGACTTTCATTTAAATAGAAGGTTTATACGATACTATAAGAGAAAATAATGAATGAATGTACATTCATATCTGGGTGGGTAAAAAAGGTTTAATGTGGCTGATATTATTTATCAACAATAAAATAGCTCTGTGTCTACTGTGTGGCTAACATACCAAATTCTCCCATCAAGGACCTAGGAATTTTGATTGATTTAGGTAAAAATAGATCATCCAACATAGGGAAATCAGCAGTTTTATATCCCAACAGTTCACTTTATGCACAAATATTATTCTGAAGTTAATATTTGCTGTCCTAATGTGATATCAATGCTGCTTGTTACTTATTGCATAATAATCAAATAAGTATTATTTTTAATGAAGTGATCAGAGTAACAATATGAGAGCACAGTGTCATGATGTGTATTATGTGTAATAGATACATTTTAATTTGCATTGGAAACTTTGAAACTGAATATAAGGAAATTTATTTAATCAATCTTCTGAGGACAGTATCAATAATAATATATTTAATATTAGAAAATTATGTTCTATCAATATACTACTTAGCTGTTTCCCAAATCATGTAAAATAAAGGTTAAATTTGAAAAGGAAATAATTATTTTCATCACAGTCATCACAATAGGGTAATAATATTGTTCAAACCATGGCTCATAGTTGAGTGTAATGAACCATATCTGAGAAATATTAATTAAGCTTCATGATTAAATGTTACTAATGAATTAAAAGCAAATTTTCTAATGGTATTGCATGACTATTCATATACAGGAATTTTAAACACAGACAGCTGTGAAGATTTACCTCTCCTTTCAAAATCTACCATGCACTTACTATGAACAAAGTAGTAAAGACACAGTTCCACAAATTCTCTTTCACTATGCTTTCATTTCAAAACATGCTTTACATTCTTATTGACATGTCTTTCTGTGTTTACTAACATCCTTTATAGATTATTATTTAATGATTTCTCTTATAATCTCATTTCAGTTAACGTCATAATAAGAATGCTCTGTGAAATATTTAGCAACCTTTACATATTTTTGCTGTAGCTCAGTAAGACTGAGATTTACTTCTTTGCTTATTTTCTAGAAGTGCATACAGTCCAAGTAAGCTAATATACCCCCTCCTGCCTTAATCTGACTATCATTCACCTTGCAGTATTTTTTTATTTTCTTCTGTAACTAGCACTCAACAGTTGTTTTTTCATTTTCACCTCACTGAGCATTGTAAGTACAGTTTTTCATTTTTCATCAGAGTGATTTTGAACATTTTCTATGTCCTCTCCTCCCAGCTCAGCAGTGTCATTTAGTCCCACTCCTATTAGTCTATCTCTCAAAATTGCAGCGTATGAGCCACCATGAGTGCCCCATCTTCCTACCATTGTGCTGGAATTCTATTTATAACTGCTTTAGCACATCTTACTCAGAATTTCATATCTTCAGATCCAGATGCTTCAAACAAAACTCATTATCTTTTCCAGTCAATATTTTCTTTTCCTCCCCAAGTCATTGAATGGTGTGTGCACCCAGGAAAACATCTGCACCACAAATACTTTCATTTCTATCAATGTTTTTATTATGACCTGATGCCACCAGAAAAGCTTCTGAAAACCATTCTTTCCCCTTCTGTGTATTTTCATTTCTGAATATACATTTTATTCATTATATGACTGAGAAGGTATTGATAAAGCCCATTAACCAGTTTTCCTTCTTGATTTAAAATTTCTTATCTCTATTTGATTCTCCAAAGGGTTGACAAGATCTTGTGTAGCATGGTTAGGTGTTTCCTTTAATATTCAGTATTCTTCTCTTCTTTTGAAATAGTGTTGCATATGCATATGCTTATAAACATATATAATATACATATATACAACATGTATATGCATCTTCTTATATATGTGTCTGTATTTCTGTGTGAACTTATCACTACTTTTACACTTATACTGTTACACCAGCATTTTGCAAACATAGTTTACAACTCCTCACATGTCACATTAACATAGTTCTGGGTTATTTGCTATGTAAAAGTGGTTGAATTATTTCTTTTTTTCCTCAAGCGACATTTACATTGCTTATCCTCTTCAATCAAAAGATTTTTTTTTTCCTCCTGGCAGACATGCTCTTTTCTGCATGGAAAAATCATATCTATCATTGGTGCCCCCTCAGATGCATATCTGCTTTCCTTTCTCCTGTTCTGCCTCTACACTTGAAGGAAGTAGAAGGAGTCTGCCCTCCTCTACAATTGCTTATTGTGTTGTATCAACTACTATTAAAACAAGTTTTCACAAAGTTTTACTATATATTTAATGCTTTTATATGTACTTGTGCCTGAACATAGAATATTTTTTTCTAATATCTTGATTTGAACTTTAAATTTTGTATGGTTATTTTAAATGTGTACTAAATCTTGTCACTAATTTGGTCTTCCTTTAAACTGATTTAGGTTAGTGTAAAGATAGGGAAAATGTGACTCAAGAAGATACATATATATATGTATATATATGCTTATTAATTAGTAAATAACACGTACACACTGTCATTGTTTTGCTGTGGATTATTTTAATTAGGTTTCCCCTAAAATATTCATTATATATTTGCAATTACTTAACCTAAAATATATAAGAATCCCATTATTTTCTGCATCATGTCAGTCTCTTGTCCAAAACAGATTTAAAACTAACAATATGCTATAATACAGACCTTTTTTATTCTCTTAAATTTAAGTCACAAGTACAACATCCAGCCTTATGTCCTTTATATTTTACTTAAAGATTGAACACTTTCAGAGATAATTTTAAATACTACTGAATTAATTAAATTATTATATATTTAGTATAGTGAAATTTATTTAGTTGTTTTAACTGGAACCACATAAAAATAATTTTCAAGAATCATTATTCATAAATCATATTTTTAGATAAGCTAATATACCCATTTTTATTTTTTATTTATTTTTATTTTATTTTTTAATTGAAGCATCACATTCTCCTCTCTCTCTCTCTCTCTCTCTCTCTCTCTCTTTTGTTGGTCATGGGGCTTGAACTCTGGGCCTAGGAATTATTCCTGAACTCTTCAGCTCAATGCAAAGACTCTACCACAGCACCACTTCTGATTTTCTAGTGTTTAATTGGAAATAAGAGCCTCACTTTCCTTGCCCGGGCTGGCTTTGAACTGTGATCCTCAAATCTCGGCCTCCCAAGTAGCTAGGATTACAGAAGTTGTTAGCCACTGGCACCTGGCTATTCTTGTTTTTATAGAAGTAATGTACAAAGGTATTATGGTTACATAAGTCAGATCATGAGTACATATTTTTTTGGATAAAGTCACCCCTTCCCTCACTCTCTTCCATTTTTCCTCCCTTTCCAACTCACGGGTTGTATAGTTCACTTTCAACATTGTGTCTAGTGTGAACTACTGCTACAGTTATTTACTCTATATCCTTCCATTTATGTGCCTTTCTTTACAAAGACAGATAAACTAGCAAGACAAAAAAAAAAAAAAGAAAACAAAAACTGCAACCAAGAAAGAAGTCTCTTGTTTTCATTTCCCGGAGGTCATGTCAATAAATATGATAAGGGGACCATAAGCATTGTGCCTTCGTGGCCCTTTCTAAGTATATCCTTGTTTAGTCTTATTACGTGTGTATAAGCCTCCAGTCCTGTATAATTTATCATGTTCCAATATATAGTAGATCTAGCTTCCACATATTAGAGAAAATGTATTGTTTGTCTCTTTGAGCTTGGCTTATCTCACTGAACATGATTTGTTCTAGATCTATCCATTTTCTTTCAGTGATGGATTGTTCTTTCTATGAGCAATGTAAATTCCATTGTAAGTGGCACTTTTTTTCCCTAATACTTTGATCTATTGTAGGGTATCTGGTCTGTTTCTATAACTTAGCTATTGTGAATAGTGCAGGAATAAACATGGATGTGCAAGTATCTTTACGGTATCCTGGCTGGTAGATGCCCAAGAGTCACAGAGCAGATTTATGTTCAGTTTTCTTGAAGAACCTCCAGACTTCTGTCCTGAGTGCTTGTACTGTTTACACTGCCACCAACAGAGTAAATGGTTTAATTTTCCCCCACATCCACACCAACATTTGTTGTCTGAATTTACAATGTTGGCCAATCTAACTGTGGTGAGATGGTATCTCAGAATTGTTTTGATTTAAACTTCTTGTATAGCCAGGGATGATGAGCATTTCCTCATGCATTTCTTTGCCATTCTTCTGTGGCAGTCTCTCCTAGTGACTTTTCCCATTTAGTGATTGGTTTATTAGGTTTGGGAGGGGATAGATTTCTTGAGCTCTTTATATATTTTGCATCAGGCCTTTGTTAAATGTATTGCTGGTAAAGATCTTATCCCAGTCTGTTGGCTCTCTTTTTATTTCAGTTAACTATGTCTTCCCATTCTCTTCCATTAGTGAGAATTACTGATTATATCTAAGGACATATAAACACAATCCCAAGGTTCATTCATAAAATATATAATTTGAGGGTACCCATTGATAATACAACATTAATATAGCACTTTCCCCAGAGATTTTAAATAAAAGTTAAAAGGTTTAGAAAATACATAGAGGAAAAGTTTTATAAAATGAAAAGTTTCAAAATATTAGTTTTAAGAAACAAATAGATTTTAATTTGGATGACTGACTGAAATTATTTCCATAATGTTAACAGTATATGCTACCTTTTTGATTTTATGTACTTAGAACAAAAAAAGTTTATGATATCTGATATAAAAATTAAATTTCCATGACTATTTATAGATGATATATTTTTATTTTCAATATTTTTAAACATTACATTGTTATTTTCCATAGCAAAGGATGTTGGCTTTGGTTCAGTCTAAGGGTCACATGACCATAAAATAATTCAGCTCTTTGAATGTATTTTCAGATTATTCTTTATAATCATTCTATCCTAACAAATCATTCCAAAATTTGTCAGTGCATGTACAGACAGTCTGGATCAGAAAAGAAAGGTGTTTTTATGAAAGACTCTATTGTAATCAATTTACCTCAGTTTTACTATCATTGTTTTTATTTGCTTCCTCCTAGCTTCTTTATGGCAATATTTTCATTTAACAAATAAGCATCTATCTATCTATCTATATATATATATATTTGGGAAATAAATATTTTCCATTAAATATGTAGATCATTTATGTCAATATTTTAATGGCAAAAGTATAAATATGTATATATATATATATATATATAAACACGCAAGTACATTAGTTCTTAAGGAAGAGTAATTGAGTCAAAATAGTCATTTTAATTGAACCTAATCAAATGCATTTATTTCTTTTGAAAAAAAGTAATGAAAACTTCCTAGAATTACAAGACATAAAAATAAAGGAAACTTATCACAGCTTACTTTTGACTAGAGTTTTACTGTTGGTCAAATCATCATACCATCCAAGTGAACTACTGGCAAATACTTCAACTATTGTATAAGTATTCAGAAAAGATGAAGGATTTCATCAAAATAGTTTGAAAAATGAAATTATTGATATTGTTTTCTGTTATCCAACATTTTCTCTTTATTGTATGTTTTTTATTGTAAAAATACTGTACAGAGGGGTTACAGTTACATGAGCAAGGTAATAAGTCCATTTCCTATTAAGCATTGTTACCTACTCCTCTGTTTTTCCCCTACTATCCCTTCCCTCCCACCTCCACAACTACCCCCCCCACCAAAGTTGTAAAGTTCATTTTCAACATCGTGTCTTGTACATTTTATTGTTACAATGGGTCAACCTGTATCTCTATTTAAGCATTTTGTTTTTTTCCTTCCCCTCCCCAAATTAGAGAAGTATATATACAAGATGCATGGCACTGACATCAAATACAGTGAAAACAGGGGCTATACCATGGGGGAAGAACATACAAAGAAACAAAAAATCACATGATACATTATAAATATGTAAGAAACAATAGCAAGAAAGAAAAAAGAAATATATGTGTCCCTATCTTGGCATTCATTTCACTACTGTGCTTTCAGGAATTGAAGAATGATGTTCTAATAAAAAATAATATCCTTTTACTTTTTGAGAGTAACACTATATTTTCCACAATACAGGTGTAATATGTATTCTAGATATCAGAATTTATAAATGAGAATATCAGTCTTAGGAAATTTAAATAAATTATCTAACATATACAAATGTCCATGTATGTTTGATGCTAAGTATTTTTGAAATATACTTTTATTAACTTTAAATAGGTGTACAAAGGAGTTGCTATTTAATACAATGCATCTTGATCAATTGCTCTCCTGTCAACATTTTCATACATACCCCCAATTAAACCCTTCCCTCACTCTTCGTCATTTTGCAGGATATAAGTTGGATTCATTCCTACACAGTTAAATATATATTCAATGAATTCAGTCACATATATTCAATGCCTTCATTGAATGAATTCTCCTGCTCTTGTCTTCCTCCATCTTCCACCTCTTTCCCCTAACCTTACTCCCCTCTAGGTGCTTATTTTGTTGAATGTTGATTTTTTTCCCTTTTTAGGAATTACACTATTTGACTTCTGTCTTGAATATACCATAATTCAGTTGGTGCTTTTTTATATACTTGCCTACCACCGGATATTTTATTATTAATTAATTAATTTATTTATTTTGGTCGGTCATAGGGCTTGAACTCTGGGCTTGGGCATGACCCCTGCACTCTTCAGCTTAAGGCAAGCAGTGTACCACTTGATCCACAGCGCCACTTCCAGTTTTCTGGTGGTTAATTGGAGATGAGTCTCACAGAGTTTTCTGACTAAGCTGGCTTTGAACCGGGATCCTCAGATCTCAGCCTCCTGATTAGCTAGGATTACAGGCGTGATTAGCTAGGATTTACAGGCGTGAGCCACTGGTGCCTGGCCCAATATCTTTACTTATATGTTTATAAGCTAAATCTATCTTCCACATTTGAGCAAAACATGTGTCTTTGTCTCATTATCCTGACTTATTTAATATTTCTTATCATTTTTATTTCACTTTCATTATCTTAGCAAATACTTATTGAGACAATGTATTCAGAAGGAACAGAATAAAAAGACATAGTCTCTCTACTTTTACTTTGGACTTATTTTCTAGTACGAAAGACAAACACATGCACAGTAATTACAAATAACCAAAAACACTATACTTCTACCAGCAGGAACAGTGGAAACTATAGAAATCAAGGTTCAAAGAGTTGACTTTTCAAATGAGTCCTAAAATAAATCTGGCAGAAGAAAGTGGAAGAGGCCAGAAGAGGGACCTCAACAAAAGGTATAGAGTCTGCAAAAATACTGAATCAAGAAAATACACGGAAAAAGAACAAAAATAAATCAGTTTGAGTTGGGATGCTATGCTTGCAAAGGAAAATTCAGTGCAGTAGTAGTGAACAAGGGGTCAATGCAAGAGATACTTGCATTATGTCTACTAGATTAAACGTTTTATAATAAAACTATTTTGAAGAATTTACAGTCATAAAAACTTAACACATAAAATCTAAAATTAAATCGCACATCTAAAGAATGATATTGAGGAGAATGACTTGAAGGATAAATACCTTAAAACTGAGCTGAGAATCTATATTATAACATATTAAAGTCAACTTTATTGAGATATAGTGTATATTTTCAGTATATATTGAATACATAAGATGAACACTTATCAGTCTGTGGATATATAAATTTATTTTTTATTAATCAAACAAACAAAGCACAGTTGGATTAATACATTATTAATCTAGACACGAATTCATTGTTCATAGAAAGAGAAATAATTATGTGTTAATCCACTAATTTTTTTTGTTAAAGAGAATTTCAGAAAGGAGTAACTCAGTGTATAATAGGAACTTCATTTATGTTTACACACCAGTGGGTTCAACATAGAGACAGAGTAGAACATTTTGAAGATGTTCTTTTTTTTTTTTTTCGGTCGGTCATGGAGCCTGAACTCTGGGCCTGCCTGGGCACTATCCCTCAGCTCTTCAGCTCAAGGCAAGCGCTCTACCACTTGAGCCACTTCTGGCTTTTTCTGCTTTGGTGCTGTGGAATTGAACCCAGGGCCTCATGCAGGCAAGGCAAGCACTCTACCACTGAGCCACCTTCCCAGCCCTGGAGATGTTCTTGGTATGAAAATAAAACAATGAAAATTATTGAGATTAATTTAGGTGGAAAGAGATGGAACATGACCAAGAAGTTGTATGTTATATGGACATGTCAAAATGAAATCCTGTTATACAAATAATTGATGCTAAAAAATGTGTGAGAAAATCGAATCACAAAATGACGGTAAATGAAGATGCTCTACTGATGTTCAGTTTTTTTGATGAGGAAACAACACACTCATTTGTTCAAGAGAAATACAAGAGATTATCTTGGAACACAGAGTATTGCCCTGTAACATACACCTCATTTAGTTTTTTATAGCAAATTGTGTGAGTTGGGAAATATTAAAGTCTTGAATTTTAAATTTGTTCTGAAGTGAAAATCCACCAAGTTCACATTTGGATCTTTATTTAAACTAATGAATTGGTAGTGTAGGTGTTATCTGCACTTACAGCTACATTTGTCCTAACAAAGAAATTATTTTTGATACACATGGGAGTAAGGTAGAAGAAATACTTTTCGATTCATTTCTCACAACAAGTCCCCAAAATAGACAAATATTTTGAAGGAGATGATAAACCCTTCTTTTTGTTGTTGCACCTTATAAAAATATTGTTGTGCATTCTGAATACAAGAGAGGGAAATATACAATATTTAGTTCAGGGTACAACATGATTAAGTACATTTTGTGTACTTTTAAGTATTTTGAATCACAAATATGGTTTCAGGAAAGGAAATAGAAAAGGTAGAAGATCACAAGGTTAGACAGGATATCAAAGAAAAATATCCAAGTTACCAGAATTTTGGTAACCCGTGATAGTGAGACTTGTAATTTAAATTAGAAGTTTTATTATATGTTCTACTATACATGCTCACTTTAGTTTTGGAAAGGTTCACCAGGTTACAATTTGCTGAGAAAAAAAAATTCTAGTTTACCAAATCAATTAAACTTGCAATATGATTTTATATGCATAGGCCATAAAGGCAAATGTAGATTTCTTATAAAAGTTTTGAATTTTAGTTTTGCCTTCCATATGATCATTACTGTTTTTCTGTCATAGATGGCAAAAGCTTCCAAATGTCTGACTCAACCTCAAAATCTGTCCAAATTATAAACTTTTCCTCAATCTTCCATTTTTAATTCTTGGGTCTATAGAATTTGCTTAAAATCGAACTGAGTGAAATGCTTCAAAATATCTTCCATATAATGAAGAATTTACACATTTATTAGAATAACTCCTTAAGCATACATTTGTTGAATATTGTACTATGAAGGAAAATGAAGATTTTAACATCTATCAACTTTACCAATTTAAACACAATTGTGTAAAATACAATGGCATACACAAAAGTGCCCCTTATCATAAAACTCAGTAGGAACATAGAGTGTTTTTGGAAAATTTCATGTTTAAATTACTTCTCCCTATTTGTGATAGTTACAATGTTTTTACACACTTGAGTTAATTTAGTACATGTAGAAATAAAGAGAGGTAAAAAATCTCATTTCTTACAACCACAATTTACAGGTGTTGAAGAGCAATGATAAAATTAGACATAAAGTGAACATGGGAATATCTAAATACTCTTGTCAACTCAGACAATACAAAATAATTTGAAAAAACAAATGTCACCAAGTATGTAATATCAGTGTTAGTACCTCACAATTGACTTCTTATTTTTGCTAGTAGTGATGAGAATTTTATATACATTTTTTCTCTAGTATTTGTAAGATGTTTAGGTGCTAGTTGCTTTTATTTCTCAGATTTTATTTAGAAAACTGAAATAGGCCAAACATATGGATTTTTCAGAACGACCAGCAAAAGAATAGGTCATGCTCTATCCATTTGATCCTACTCTATTCTTATTAAATTTTGCTTTAACTCCCTTAGCTTCTATTTCACTTACCAACTTTCAATGTCTCATTTTCTTATTCTGCTTAACAATTAACTTCTCCATTATAGGATGTCACTGTATTATTTAATTGCTTTCATTCTTATTTTGTAGAATCTTGGTATTGGAATACATTTTTTATTGCCTTAGGGCTTGTGCCTATCCTTGTTCAAATCACTTTGATTCCAGTAAAGGTTTCATGTGAAAAGTTTGACAATGTATCAATTATGGAGCCACAGAGAATGAGGGAGAAGAGAATATTTTTAATACTGTAAGATTTTACCAGGCAATCTGAGTCTGAGCTCTTGGGAATATTAATTATTCAACATTTTCTCCAATTTTTAACAGCAATATCCATTTTTCTTACATCAGTCTCTAGCTATTTACTTCTTATAATTCTTATATTGAGTAAAATACTGCAGCTAGATTGAACATTCTAATGTTTACTACATTCTTTTTGTTCATAAAGAAATTGAAATTTATTTAAATTGATGAATTTCTAAATGGATTATCATATTGCTAACTTTTAACTGAGAGAAATATTATTCCTCCTTCATAAGTCATGTAGTATAATTAATTAAAATGGTTTTTGAAGAATGACTAAGATATATAAAAATGTTTACATAATTGTCTTCTTAGTTCTAGATCAAAGATATAAAAAATATCCTTGGGAAAATAGAGCATAAATATATGTAAAGAATAATAATTAGTATGTACAATAATTAAAGACATAATGAGATATTATGTCAACTTACGTATTTTAAATTACACTGATTAAAATTAATTTAATCTTTTTAAATTAAGAACACAGTTCAGGGAGTTTATAAATTTAACAGATATAACATTTAAAATTCTGTTTTTTCATCTTTAACTAAATATTAACTTATCCTTATATCTTGTAAGCTGTTTCTTTAAACACATTTGAAAGGAATTTAAATTGTGTTATCATAATGGCATATATTAATTTTAATCCTACAGAAATCAGACATTATTTTAACAGGTAATGTAAATTAAAGCGTAAATCTGCAAAGTCTACTTTTGCTCTCATATTGAACTACACTTTTATATTACCAATCATTCACTGATAACCTCTGAAGAGGCAAGTATTACAACATCATAAACCATCATAATGTTCTATGAACATCCAAAATGTTTCTTGTCTTTCTTTTTCTGAATACACATTTTTCAATTGAATAACTGATCATAGAATGATCTTTGGTAAAGCCCAGTGGTTTTTCTGAAACATTCCTTTTCAGTCTTCAAAGAACAAAACATCCAATTCCTAAGTATTTTCTAGAATTGGCTTAATTTAAATAAATGAATCCTTAGTTTTCCATTACATTATTAAGCCAATTTTAGGAATGATTTTCACAACTTCTTAAGCTCTGAGTGGAAAATTCAGAAGTGCTGAAATCAGAAGAGTAAAGATTTAAATTATACAACTTTAAAGACTGTGCTTACTAGATTTCTTTGTTGTATTATGTTTTATATAATGCTAAGAAAGGAAAAAGGAATTCATCCTGATTAAAAGATGATGAATAACTTTGATATTACTTTTACATGTATAAATACATATTCATATGTATAATATGTCCTAAAGAATTTTTAAAGATATATGCATAGATTACAAATAAAGATGTATAAATGTGAATAGATTGACAGATGTAAATATACTAAGATAAAGAACATACATATATGGGTACTTTTATATCAGTACTGGGTGTACATGTTTAAAGAATTTATAAGGAATGAAAAATGGAGCTTTAGATTTATGCCTCTCTTCTCTGAATTGAGACACACTTATAGTAAATCATTTTTGATGTACTACAAATATTAAAATAGCAAAAGAAAACATCTTTCTTCAATTGTCTATCAGAGATAATGTTCAACCAAATTCTTCACTCTGTGAAAGACGATATTCTTCTACTACAGATTCCCTAAGGTTTTCTTACATAACATTTTTCCTACTAGCATAATATGCTTCTAATATGGCCAAGAGCTTTGTGATGGCCTAGTAATAAACACTGAAGGGGGGATGCCTTTTGAGTCACCTGGAATTTTAAATCACTTTTTTTTTTGATTGGCTGTGGGGATTGAATTCTGGGCATGGGTGCTGTCAGTGAGCTCTTCAGCTCAAGGTGAGCACTCTACAACTTGTGCCACAGCACTTCTTCTGGTTTTCTGGTGGTTCATTAGAGATAAGAATCTCATGGACTTTCCTGGTCAGGGTGGCTTTGAACCACAATCCTCAGATCTCAGCCTCTTGAGTAGCTAGGATTATAGGAGTGAGCCACTGGTATCCTGCTTAAATAACTTTATAAAATCAGATACAGCATACCACCCACAATAAAATTTGTGTTCAAACTTTTGGAAAATAGAATTGAAGATTCTATGCTGAGCCAAATACACATTATGAGAATATTTTGGAGGATTATTTAACAAAAGAGCTTCCATGGGTAACATTGCATAGGAAGCCACTGCAACAAAGCTTGGAAACTGCTGCTCTTTAAGAATATATTCTGCCCCTGCTTTCACTATATTTGATGTCAGTATAACTTGTGGAGGAGATGAAGAAAAGCCAGTTGTTTAAGGATACAGGTGTACCTGTTGCAACAATGAGAAGTACAAGTTGTCATGTCCAAAACGAGCTTTACAATGTTGGTGGGGGGGGGAGAGGGGGGGGGGTTGGGGGGAGGGGGGAGGCTGGGAAGGGATGTGAAGGGTAAACAAAGGAGGAGGCTGCAATGCTTGATAAGAAATGTACGCATTATCCTGCCCATGCAATTGTAACCCCTCTGTACAGTATGTTCACAAATAAAATAAAATTAAATTAAAAAAAAAAGAATATATTCTGAAGCCAAGAGCTTGCAAACCCAGGAGGCTGAAATCTGAGGATTGTGATTTGAAGCTAGACTGGGAAGGAAAGTCCTTGAGTCTATTATCTTCAGTTAACCATGGAAAGGAGTCAAAAGTAGAGCTGTACTTCAAATGGTAGAGTGCCAGTCTTGAGTGAAAAAGCTAAGGAGAAAGACCAGGCTGTGAGTTGAAGCTAACATGGGACAGTTACAGAGTGCCACCCCCTTTCACACACACACACAAACACACACTCAAGGCATGTACTAATACTCTGAGATGAGGAAATATCTTATTTAAAATCAATTTTTTCATGAAAAAAAAGATCAGGGCTGGGAAGGTGGCTCAGTGGTAGAGCACTTGCCTTGCATGCATGAGGCTCTGGGTTTGATTCCTCAGCACCACATAAGCAAAGAAAAAACCTCGAAAGTGGAGCTGTGGCACAAGTGGTGGAGCGCTAGCCTTGAACTGAAGAGCTGAGGGACAGCATCCAGGCCCAGAGTTCAGGCCCCACAACCGGACCCAAAAACAAAACAAAACAAAAGAAAAAAAAACCAAAAGATTGTTTATGGAAGGTAACAGCATGGTAGAATATTGTGTAGAGACTTTTTTTGGAAACATTTTTAATATTTAGGTATTAGACATCATAAAGAAAATAGTTTAAGAAAAAACAATAAATATTTAAAGTGAAGAATTCACAAAATTAAGAAGTTACAAATTGTAACACTTGTAGTTTTGTGTATAATGATGCATGTATAAATATCAACTCTATATTTGATGGACATTTTTCTAAGTGCGTAATATGGTCTACAGTCCAATTCTTTCAAGATGTTTCAATTTTAATGAATAGTATTTCTTTTGAAAATCAGAAAAGTGGCCAAAATTAGCTACATAATTGTTGAAAATTTTAATCTTATCCATTAATATTTTCCATATTGGGCAGTCCTAAATATTTAAAATATCAAACATGAAAATTTTGCCTAATTTCTTCATCATATTTATGAAACAGAAATCCTCTGAATGATATGTTGTATCACTAAATAATTTTGAGTAATATAATTAGCATTTAAAAGAACACAATTTCTATAATTTTTATTGTTTTTTGTCAGTCCTGATGCTTGAACTCAGGGCCTGAGTGCTGTCCCTGAGTTTTTGCTCAAGGCTAGTGCTCTACCACATCAGCCACAACCTATGTAATTTTTAAAATATAAATCTATATTAAGTATTATAGAAATATACAATAGCAAATAGTACCTAGAAATGGTAGGGAATATTTTTTTTCTTTTCGATTACTATCTCTATACTTTCATTTAAATTAATCTATGCAATTATAGTATCTCCAAATTTGAAATACAGAAAATAATAACATTTGAATTTGTTATATCACTTTTAACATTTGTATTTTCTTACAGTGTTATAAATATTTTTTTCAGTAAGATGCACAAACAAACTAGCATCAGTGTGAGTAAGTCTATTCACTTATTTCTGTTCCTGAAAATATAATGAGGCTTAATCTTTATGGACTTAGGCTACCCTATCCCACAGTTAACTTTAAAATTTTTCTATTAAAACTAAAATATTACACTGAAACTTTTCTTTTGGTAAAGACAAAATGATTGTCATGTTGTTTCACTTAAATTATCTTTATATGTGACTTTGTAGAGTACAGCTTAATTATGATGATTACTTGAAGAGTTATGTTGTGATAGTCATTGAAATTTTCTTCCTATTTCATCCATACCCAAATATTGCAAAACTGCCTACTTAGAATCTTTGTCTCCTACCACATCAACTAATAAACATATTTCTTCTCATTTAATCATTGGGATTTAGATACATTTCTACAAAAGGGTAACTTGTACACACACACACACACACACACACACCTCATTGTATTTTGTCAAAAGAACCTTCATACATTTCAAATAGTTTGTCCTACAGATGAAGAAAAAAGTTGGAACATTCATTTATTCCACACTTTTGATTTGGAAGAATGCCAGTAGAGCCTTTACACAATCATATTTTAAACTTTTTATGTACCAACCTCTTCATTTCTTCATGTTCTATCTCTCTACCTCTCCATCTCCATAAATGCTACTCTTCCTTCCTTCCTTTCTTTCTTTCGTTCTTTCTTTTTTGTGTGTCTTTTATTTTTCTTTTTTCTTTTTTTTTTTTTTTATGGTCAGTCATGGAGCTTGAATTCCGCACTTGAGTGCTGTCCCTCAGCTGTTCAGCTTAAGGCTAGATCTCTACCACTTGAACTACTGCACCACTTCCGGTTTCTGGTGGTTTATTGGAGATAAGAGTTTCATGACCTTTCCTGCTGTCCCTGAGATCTTCAGCTCAAGCTAGTGCTCTACCAACAAAGCACTCCCTCTTTATCTTATGCAAAATGATTGATAAATACCAAGCAAAGTTTCTGTCTTCCAATATCATTTGTGGAGCTGATATTCAAGTTAATAGAATTTATAAGCAGTTGGGAAAGAGTTGTGAAGCAGAAAATATTTAGGCTTACTTTGTAAGGAGAATGTTAAAAATGTATTGTAGGGTAGTTACTAATAGTGTTTATCTGGTTCTTGGTAGTGGGCTCATGTGTGTGGGGATGTGTGGGCTGTTACAGTGTCTGAAGGAACCAGTGCCATTTGATGCTTGGAAGACAATATTGTTAAATGTGATCCCAGTGCAGAATCTTCATTCTCAAAATGACAATAATTTTTTGATGATGATGAAAATTCCTGTATTGATTATAAGAACAAAATTTTCATCAGTCAGATATATATTTATATAGTGAGCTTGTCATTTTATTAGCAGTTAAAATCATTTAGATTTCTTAACAGTTTTTTAAAATATAGTTTATATTGTGAAAATACTCTACAAAGGGGTTAGAGTTACCTGAGCAAGGTCATGAGTACATTTTCTATCAAGCATTTTAACTCCTCCTTTGTTTTTCACCTATACTCTCTTCCCTCCCACCTCCTCAACTAAAATCCCCAAACTACTGGCCTAAATTGTAAAGTGTCTTGTACATCTCATTGTTACAATGGGTCAAACTGCATCCAAGCATTTTGTTTTTTCCCTTCCCCTCCACAAATTAGAGAAGTGTACATAAAAGATGCAAGGCACAGACATCAAATACAGTGAAAAAAAGAGGTTATACCGTGGGGGAGGAACATACAAAGAAACCAAAAAAAAAAATCACATGGCACATTATAAATACTTTAGAAATGATAGCAAGAAAGAAAACAACAACAACAAAAACACTTGTTTCCCAACCTTGGGGTATATTTCGCTTAACATCATCTTATCTAGTCATATGTACATAGTTTTTTTTAACCTTTTCTGCTTGTCCCAGACACAAAAGGGAAACCATAGGACCTATATTGCTTTGGGCCTGGCTACTTCACTTAATATACTTTTTTTTCCCCCAAGTCTTGCCATTTCCTAACAAATAGGGTGATGCCATTCTTTCTGATGGAGTTATAAAATTCCATTATAAATAAATGAATATATATCTAGATATAGATATATATTCCACATTTTCTTGATCTATTCATCTACTGAGGAGAATCTGGGTTGGATCCATATCTTAGCTATGGTAAATAATGCTGCAATAAATGTAGTTGTGCTGGTAGCTTTAGTATGGACTTGCTTGTGATCATGTGGGTAAATGCTCAAAAGTGGGATTGCTGGGTCATAGGGGAGCTCTATGTGTAGTCTTTTGAGGAGCCTTCATACTGCTTTCCAAAGTGGTTGAACAAGTTTAAACTCCCACCAACAGTGCATAGGGTTCCCATTTGGCCATATCCCCTCCAGCATCTGTGGTTATTAGGTTTCTTGATTATAGCCATTCCAACTGGGGTGAGGTGGTATCCCAATGTTGTTTTGATTTGCATTTCTTTTATGGCTAGAGAGGTTGAGCATTTCTTTATGTGTCTATTGGCCATCCTTCTTTTGTCTTCAGAGAAGTTTGTAAGTCTTTTGCCCACTTATTTATTGGGCAGTTGTTTCTTTGAGGATTTGTAGCTGAGCGATTTAATTTTTTGAGTTCCAGATATATTTTAGATATGAGATCCTTGTCTGTTTTATAGCTAGTGAAGATCTTTTCCAAATCCATGGGCTTTCTATTGATCTTGCTAGCTATATCCTTTGCCATGCAGAAGTTTGGCTGCTTCATGCAATCCCATTTGTCCAAACTTTCTTTGATTTCTTGTGTTTCTGGGTCTCTATTGAGAAATTATCAGCCTGTGCCTAGGAGACCAAGGGTTTCTCCTATGCCTTCCTGTAATGTTTTCAAGGTGTCTGCTCTGAATTCTAAGTCTTTGATCCATTTGGAATTGATTCTGGTGCAAGGTGATATATAAGTATCTAACTTCAGTTTTCTACAGGTATTTAACCAATTTTGCCAGCACCATTTACTCAAGAGGCTGTCTTTCTTCCATTCTTGTTTTTTTTTTTAATTGTGAAAATACCATACAGAGTGGTTACAATTACATGGGCAATGTAATGAGTGATTTCTTATCAAGCATTGCAGCTTCATCTTTTGTTTCCCCTTTCCATCCCCTACCATCCCTACTCCTCCCTCCCCCGCCTGTGCCAAAGTTGTAAAGTTAGTTTTTCGACATAATGTCTTGTACATCTCATTGTTCCAATGGGTCTACCTTCCCCTCCACAAATTATATCTACATCAAATACAGTGAAAACAGGGGTTATGCCTGGGGGAGGGACATAAAAACATAAAAAGCATCAAAGAAATATCTTATCAATATGTTAGAAATATTAGAAAGAAAGGAAAAAAAAACATTTGAGTCCTTATCGTGGGGTTCATTTCGCCTAACATCAACTAGCCATTCTCGTTTTGCAGCTACCTTATCGAAGACTAGGTGGATATAAGACTGTGATTTCACTTCTGGGTTTTCATTTCTATTCTATTGGTCCTCAGGTCCGTTCTTGTGCGAGTACCAAGCTGTTCTGATTACTATGGCTTTGTAGTAGAGTTTGAAATTTGGTATTTGTATTCCTCCAGCACTATTCTTTCTATTAAGGATTGTTTTTGCTATTTGGGGTCTTTTATTTTGGTTTGCTTTTTCTATTTCATTGAAGAATGAGGTTGGAATATTGATAGGTATCACATTGAATATGTAGATAGCCTTGGGAAGTATTGCCATTTTCACAATGTTGATCCTTCCAATCCAGGAGCGTGGTTCTGTTTGATTTCCTTTTTCAGGTTTTAAAAGTTTTCATCATGGAGGTCCTTCACTTCTTTGGTTAAGTCCTAGGTATTTTATTTTTTTTGTGGGGCTATTACGAATATTGTTGCTTTCCTGATTTCAGCCGTGCTCTTCTCATTGTTGACATACAGAAAAGCCATTGATTTTTGAGGGTAAATTTTATATCCTGCTACTTTGCCAAGGTTTCGAATCAGCTGGAGTAATTTGGGAGTGGAGTGCATGGGATTCTTTAAATACAAGATCATGTCATATGCAAAGAGGGAGAGTTTTAATTCATCTTTCTCTATTTGGATTCCCTTTATGTTTGCATCTTGTCTTATTGCTGTAGCTAGGCATTCTAATACTAAATTGAAGAGAAGTGGAGAGAGTGGACATCCTTGTCTCATTCCTGAGTTTATAAGAAATGGCTTTAGTTTTTCACCATTAAGTATAATGCTAGCTGTAGGTTTGTCATTTACAGCCTTTATTGTATTGAGGCTTTGCATCCCTGAAATGAATACTGTTTGATCATAGTGTATGATTTTTTTTAATGAGTTGTTGAAGATGATTGGCCAACATTTTGTTGAGAAGTTTTGCATCCATGTTCATCAAAACAATGGGTCTATAGTTCTCTTTCTTTTATGAGTCCCTGCCTGGTTTGGACATAATAGTTACAATGGCTTCATAGAAAGAGTTTGGTAGTCAACTTTCTCTTTCAGTTTCATTGAAGAGCTGGAGGAATATTGGTGTGAGTTCTGCTTTGAAAGCCTTGTAGAATATCACTTTAAATTCACCTGGTGTCCTGGGCTTTCCTTAGATGGGAGGTCGCTTATTGCTATTTCTATTTCAATACTTGATATGGGCCTGTTAAGTTGATTTAGCTCATCTTGGTTTTGTTTTGGCATGTCCATATTTGCTAGGAAATCTTCATTTCTTCCAGATTCTCACACTTATTAGCATAAAGGTTTGAGAAGTATTCTCTTATACTGTTCTGAATCTAGTTTCCCCCTCCCCCCCCCCCCCCCCCCCGCTCACCGTGGTGATGTTTTCATCCTAGGAGTTTGTTTGGGTATGTTCTCTTCTGTTTCTTATAATATTAGCTAAGGGCCTGTCAATGTTGTTAATTTTTAAATTGTAGTCTATTTTGTCTGATATTAGGATTGCAACTCCTGCCTGTTTGTGAGGGCCATTTACTTGGTCAATTTCATTCCAACCTTTCACTTTCAAAATATATCTGTTTTTATGGACAAGGTGTGACTCTTGAAGGCAAAAGATAGAAGGATCTTGCTTTTTAATATAACTAGACAGTCTATGTCTCTTATTTGGAGAGTTAAGTCCATTAATGTTGAGAGTTAGGACTGAGAAGTATTGGGTAGTTCCTGCCATGTTATCCACCTTCTTGCCAGCCATGACAACTGGGTTCTTCCTATGGTTCTTGGAGTCTTAGTTTGGGTGCAGTTTTTGGCCTTTATTGTAGTCTTGTTGATTTTCTATGTGTAGGACTTCTTTAAGTATCTTTTAGGGATGCCTTGGTATAGATATATTGTTTCAGTTTTTCTTTGCTATGGAAGGTTTTTATTTGGCCTTCAGTTATGAAGGAGAGTTTAGCTGGATACAGTATTCTTGGTTGATAGTTGTTTGTCTTTAGGGCATGGCATACATCATTCCATGCTCTTGTGCTTTAATTGTCTCTGCTGAGGGTATTCTAATTGTTTTCCCTTTATATGTGATTGATCTTTTTTCCTTGACAGCTTTAATGATCCTTTCCTTAGTCTGAATTGATTCTGTATGGGTTATAATGTGACTGTGGGATGTCCTGGTCTGGTTTATTTGGGTTCTAAAAGCTTCTTGTATCTGAATAGTCCTACCTTTTTGCATGTTTGGAAAGTTCTCTGCTAGGATCCTATAATAAATTTCCTAGATCATTAACTTCTGTCTCTAGATGGTCCTCTACACCCATTATCCTCAGATTAGGCCTTTTGATGATGTCTTCTAAATGTTGAATAAATCTATCATATTTCTTGGATTTTTCTTGGATAGTTTTGATCGTCTGCATGGCCTAACCTACTGTCAAGACTTTCTACTTTTTTTTTTAATTTCCTTTCCTTCTAATTGGTCATCTTTGATGGCTTCAAAGTCTTTGTTGTAGCTTTGTTTTAGATCTTGTATGAACTTCTTTACTTCCTTAATTTGGTGTTTAATTTTTTTTAATCAAATCCCTTAGTTGATTGGTTATGGTTTCATGCAACTCCCTTTCCTTCTGCTGGGCTCCATTCAGCATTCCCTTTGTGGTCTCCCTGGATTCCTTCAGCTGTCTGTTTATGGATTCCATGAATGCCCCTATTGATCTTTGTCTATTCTCATCCCACTCACTCAATTCCTATATTACTCTTTGATTAGCTCATGGTCATGCAATTCTTGTCTTTCTCTTTGAGTGTTCTCAGTCTGCTCACACAATTCCTGTATCAATCTTTGTGTAGTTTCCTCAAGCTCATGAAATTCCTGTAGTAACCTTTGCTTCCTCTTGCTTCCTATCATGCTCACACTGAGTCCTTTGCAAGTTTTCAATCTTTTCATTCACCATGTTTACCAGTAGTGTTTTGCAGAGCTTTTGAGGAACTCTCCTCTGGATTATTCATTAACTGTTCTGTCACCTGATTATCATGAATGTGAGTTGAAATACATGACTTGCAATTTTTATTGTGTTTCTCTGGCTTGTTCTGCCCATTTGGTATGAAAGTATCACCAATTTAGTGCTAGAACACTATTTTAAGGTATTATCAACCAGAGTCCTGTATTGTACCATAAATATGGCTGCAGATTCAATCTAGTTTAACAGATGCAATCTATTCAACATCAACCAATTCTGGATTAAAGAGCTAAGAACATCAAAGACGGATTCAGCAGACCAGAATTAATAGGTTTAGGGAGAATTGTGGGGGTGGGAGGGTATGGGGGTGGGGGGCAAGGGATTGGAGGGATGTGGAGAGGTAAAAGCAAAGAGTGAATTTAACCAAGTCATAATCTCAGAGAGGAAATGGATAGAACAGAATGAAAGAAGAGATATAAAGAAACAAGAAAAAATAAAAAAAAACAAAAATTTGAATTAAAAAAAATGAAACACTTAAAAATTATGGAAGTATAAAGAAATAATACTGATAGAAGAAAATAATAGGATGAGAGGACCGAGATAAAAAGGAAAAAAAGAAAAAGTTAAAAATTAAAAATGGAATATTTAAAGATTATGTAGGTATAAAGAAACAATACTAGTAAGGAAATTAAGCCTTAGAGGTTGTGAATTGAGTGATCAATTTCTGAATTAAATATGTACAAAATGAAGGATGAGAGCTAATAATCCATGAGGGTATATATATCTAGGGATGAGTGGAACAGAAATTTTCATGCAAAATAAAAATACATGCATTCCTAAAATAAAAATTATGAAAGAAAAATAAGATGCATTTTTTAAATAGAAAAATGAGTTATTTATTTATTTATTCTGGGAGGGAGATCTTGTATCTTCCCCGAGTCCATAACCAGTCTCTTGGTGGAATCTCTGGTTTACTTGTGGTGTTTGATTTTTCTGTGGCTTGATTGGTTTCTTAAGTCAGTTTGTTTGAGCAAGCAGAAAAATGCTCCTTCTTGCCCAGGACTGTAATCCTCCTCCCAGGCTAGTTCAGTGGAAAGGGAGATCTGCTTTGAGTATCACAAAAGAGGGAGATGGCTGTTTCCTCTAGCTTGGAGTTGCTGTGATGAGGCTAGGTTCTAGGTAGGGTTGAGGCCTATCAGCAATCAGTAGCGTATCCCTGAGGGGCTAGCTCCTGAAACACTCACAGAGCCCATCCTCGAGCAATTCTCAGGGTTTATGTTTACTGTTTCAATTGTTTGTCTTTTACCACTCCTGCTGTCTAGGCCGAAGTGGGGAGGGGCAGCCTCTGGCTCCAGAGGTGGAGCTTTCTCTGCCTGTGCAGGGTGTCCTTTCCCCTGGGTGGAGCTGAGCCTGGCAGGTCAGATCAATTTCCTGTGACCTCCTGAATGGCTCCTATTGTTTTCTTCCAAGGCCTGAGTTGGAGCTAGCTGATTCAGCTGGGCCTTTGTCAGTATCAAAGATGGAGCTCTTCTCTGATGGTGGGGGAAAGGCTACCTTCCCACCACAGCTCCATGAGAAAGGGTGAGGATGTCACACAAGCCTCTTGGTTACTGGGCCATCCCTGGTGTGCGATCAGCAGGATGAAGATTTCTGCTCCTTGCCAGTTCTTGCTGGAGCCTTTGTCTCAAGCTCTTTCTGTTGATAAGGTGGTCGCGACAGCCACCACCATGGACACCAGAAAGTACTCATATATTTCTCCTTGACCAAGCTGCCTGAATTTTTCCTCTCTGGCCAAACTCACTGTACTGTGGTGACACACTTGGTATGTTTCGCTAGCCTAGGACTGTTCACTGGAACACTAAAACTGCTTTCTATGCAAGAGCTTGTTTAGCCTCCTGTTTCTCCTCTGCCATCTTTTCCAGACTCTTCTTAACCGTTTTGTTTGATTTGTGATATGCAAATTGTACAGTTCTGTTAGCATTAAATAGGATATATAAATTGTTTACAGTATTACAAAATGAACATTCAACATTCTTATTACTATTGATAGTATTATTTCACCTCCCTACCCCTTTCCCCAAATCAATTCAACTTAATAAAGACCAAGAAACTTAACTAACCAGTGGCAGAAATTGATACTATTATATTGAGTAGTGATTAGAGGTACAGCTCAGTTATAAGGGGAATGTCATCCCCAGATTGGGGGGAAAAACCCAAACACAAAAAAGACTATCTCAGAGCAATATTCTGACAATAATTTACTTCATTTCTGTCCCATCTTTGATAAATAAGTTAAACTTCAGCTATGCAAACATTTGGTGCTCCCCACATTTGAGATCTTCTTCAATTTAGAATATCATCTTCCTGTAGTCAGTGTGACAGTGTCATATTCTTTCCATCAAAAAGGTTCAAATTGAACTTTTGGAGATGCTTTGTTAGTGCCCGTATTACTAATTCTGCTTGGAAACATAGTCACTCAAATCACTGGGGTTAAATACGATGATGCATATTTCATAACTTAAGAAAATAACTAGATATTAATAAGGTAGGGTGGAGACAGAATTCACGAAGAAACAAAATAGCCAAGTGCAAAATATTAAGCCTGTTTCTATTCTGACATTATTGTTTCATTAATACTCACACTCTCATCATGTTATTACTCTCAAGATGGCTATGTCTATAGCTGTCTCAGATTTCAAGTGCTCACAATCTCGAGCTGTTTGCAGAGTGCCTCTTTTTAAGTCCTTGTTTTGTGGAAAGAATTGGGAAAGCAAGAACACTGCTTGCTTGCTTTCATACTAAGAAGTGGGCAGTTGTGAAATGAATCAAATTGGAATATACATATATATGTGTACATACATACACATATATACATATTCATATACATATACACATATATGCATATATGATATATATATATATATATATATATTGCATTTCTTCTCCCCAACTCAACTCTTGACTCCATCTCTACACTGTACTTGTTTCACTTCAGTACTCTTCCAAAAGCACACAGATAGAGGCACACCTGTATTAGTACCTGCATTATATTAAAATAAATCTCTGTATTTTTTCTTAAACATTTATGTTTTTTTCTGACTAAACCATTAACAACTTTAGGGAAGAGACCTGATGTCTTCAGCAGTATATTCTTATTGTTATGTTGGTTTATACTCAATGAGTATTTAGTAAAGGGATACATTCAGAAACTATCAAAAGAGGATATACACAATTATAACTCAATGGTACATTTTAAAATCCAAATAAAAGCACAACATATTAGATATGAAATATTGCATCACCCCTGAAGGAACCAAAGCTCAACCAATAAGTGTGACCATGAGAAAAAGTTTAAAAAGATGAATTTGGTAACCCTTGGGAGATTGAATGAGGATCATACAGGATTTATGAAATAATTTACAAGGCAATGTCGATAATTTTGATTATTTATTTTCCATTTACAAAGAAGATATGTCAAAAATTTTACCCTTTGTAATGTCAAATATGAAATAACTCTACTGATTTGTTTTATTGGCTGTGGAGAAAGGGCAGGTATAAATGAAAACTAGTTTACTTTTTTCAAACTTTTAACAGTACAGAAACTGCAAAGTATTGATTTGATGATAAAAGCTCAAGTCAATCATATTGAAACTATTGACTATAACTTTCTTCTCTTGCTAAAATTGAACAGAATTTTTACTCTGGGGTGGGATGTGTGTGTGTGTGTGTGTGTGTGTGTGTGTGTGTGTGTGTGTGCATATATTATCCTTGGTAAAGATTCAGTTCCAAACTGGTCAATGTCAAATGCTTTATGATGTTCCATACTGCTTGCCTAAAAGTCACACGAAGTGTACCAGGGCTTAAGTGAGCAAGGAACATAACAAACCCTGACTTTCTCCTTGAAAATTAAATGTCAAATTGGATTTGAAATATTTACAGAGATTTTTTTAGTTTTTGATTATGTAGAAGTGGTAAATGAGCAAAGCTTCTTTCTGGGATAATGCACTTGTTTTAAATTTCACTTTAGTCTTGATGTTCTATATGATGTTTATGTAAGTACCAATGGCAGCTCAAAAATCATCTAATGGCTTGTCAGCTGTAAGGATGGCTGAGATTTTATAATAAACAATGAAGCATAAAGATATATCATGGATTACATTTTTATAAAACTATCTACTTCCATATTTTCTCCACTTATAAGAAGGGAAACATATACACACACATGCCCTTCCTCCTGCTTCATGTACTTCTGCCTCAGAGGTGTTACAATAGCTTTCATAATGTTTTTCATAGAACTCAGTAATATTCTAAGAATGTATTCTGATTGATATCTCACATCAAGGAAAAGACAAAGCATTTAACTTTAATGTTGAGTTGAAAAAAAAAAAAAAAACCCTGAGGAAAGAAGTCTTTTAAATCAATGGCAAATTAGCTGATTGCTTGCTTTGGTTTTTGCTCCTTTGATATTTACATGTAGTATATTTTCATTGTGATTGGATGGTGGGAGGAGGATGTTTACTGTCTTTTTTTTTTTTTTACTGTCAGAAATTGAATGGAAATGCTCTGAAATGCCATATTCAGACTACCGTAGGACACTTACTCAATTTTATTCTGTTTCAAATGTTATCATTTTTTATTTATCTGTTGTAATTTTAAGGATGAGTGACATTCTGATGAAATTCCATACCAGATGCATAAATATGTATCCCACAGCATGATAGTGAGAACTACTGATCACAAATTATTTTTTACTATTAAAATCCTTGTCAACATTTAATTGCTTCCAATTCAAGCCTGAGTAGATTTTTTGGGATGAATTTGACAAAGATGAATGAAATCCTGCACTATGTTACTATATGGTACCATTTGTTTCTGTTTATTGTTTGTTTGTTTGTGCCAGTCCTGATAAATGAACTCAGAACCTTGGCACTATCACTGAGCTTTTGTACTCAAGACTAGTGCCAGCTCCACTTCTGTGAGTGTGGTAGATAAATGTAGATAAGGATCTCAGGGACTTTCATGCCCTTGCTGGTTAAGCAGATTGTCAGATCCTGAGTAACTAGGATACAGACTTGTGCCCCTGGCACCCATAGAATAATGTTTATATTTTAAATCAATCATCCACTTCGTAAAATTAATTTTTTTGATACATTGAGACATCAAAATTTAACCATTTTTTCTCTGCCTTTTTCCACTCTGCCTTTTTTCCCACAAACTGTCAAAATCCAAGTAAAGCTCAAAATGGCGAGTTACCTTTTAACTTACATTTCTAATTAAGATATTCCTAATGGAAATATCTTCTTAAAAGAACTATCAGTAATATATTTGGCTAAGTTACCAATGCATACCAATTATTGTTAAATCTAATTTAAATAAAGTTTTTATGAGCCCCTAGAGGATACCATTGAATTTCCCTTAAGTTTGATGTTTATTTTATGACTATTTTAATTGTATATAGTATAATCTTTACTATTCAGAGTATTTTATTTTAACTATGGGAGCACTTGATTTTATTTTAGTGGTTATCTACACATTCATCATTTAAAAAAATAAAAGTAGAAATATTTCATTGACTTTTTGTTTGTTCTCCCTTCTTGCCCCCAAATGATGTAGAGTTAGTTTTAGACAGTTTGTTTTTTATTAAAACTTTCTTTTCTAGAAATGTTTTTATTGACATGTAATTGTACATACTTAAATGATATAATGAAGTTGTTTGATTCATGTATACATTGTATATTTGTAGTCAGGAAATTAAAATATCTGGAATTAAAAGTTCTGTATTTTTCTTTTTTTTCTTTTTCTTTCTTTCTTTTTTTTTTTTTTTTTGGTCGGTTGTGGGGCTTGAACTCTGGGCCTGGACGCTGTCCCTGAGCTCTTCAGCTAAAGGCTACCGCTCTACCACCTGAGACACAACACCACTTCCAGTTTTCTGAATGGTTTATTCTTGTCCGGGCTGGGTTTGAACAGTGATCCTCAGATCTCAGCCTCCTGAGTAGCTAGGAATATAGGCGTGAGCCACTGGCGTCTGGCTTAAGTCTTCTGGAATTTTTTTTTATCATTCCTTTATTTCTCCCTATTTAGAACTCTTATTTTCTATGTATAGGTTCATAGGGATAATAAATAAATCTGTTGATATTGTCTAAATTATTAAATGTCACTGTATATCTCTAGTATTTCACTTGTTCACTTGAATTTGACTATTTATAATGCTATTTTAATCATTTTTATGGTAGTGTCCAGGAACTTAGCTGTTGAATACATCTGTATTCTTCTCAACTTAATTCATAATGTGCTACTTCAATTCATCACTTGTAAATTCCTCTAAATTGTTCTGTAGTGTCCTGCTACATTCAGCAGGACACTGAATTATATCATTTTCCAGAATATAATAACTGAGACTTCAAGGGAACTAACATGAAATCTTTGGAGTAAACATCAAAGTAGGACGTAGAAGTTCAAGAGATAGCTTTCAAGGTATAATAGGAATTGGACTTAGTTAACTGTTTTTTAAAAGTATCAAACTTAGCAGATATTTGCACTATATGTTAATGAATTAACCAGTCTATGATAATTCATGTACAGTATTTCAAATAGAATGATATCACATATTGAAATTATTTATTGTAAGGTACAATTAAAATAGAGAATTGGAAGTTTTCACATAAATACAGAAAGATTGTTATATTAATCTCTCTTATTTTTTTTTTTTTGGTTGGTCATGGGGCTTGAACTCTGGGCCTGGGTGCTGTTCCTGAGCTCTTCAGCTCAAGGTGAGCACTCTACTGCTTGAGTCACAGCACCACTTCTGGTTTTCTGGTGGTTTGTTGGAGATAAGAGTTTCACAGACTTTTCTGCCTGGGCTGGCTTTGAACCATGATCCTCAGATCTCAGCCTCCTCAGTAGCTAGGATTACAGGCATGAGCCACCAGTGCCCAGCTACTAATTTCTTTTTATGCCAGAATATTTCCAAGTTCAGTAAGTTCTGTAGGATAGAGCCATCTTAACTTTTGTTTTAGTTGATTGCAGGAATCGATTACTATAAAATAATTTACATGGCACTAACTTAGATGTTCTTACTTATGATATAAGTGAAACAGTTTTAACATTCCCATAAGCTTCCTGTTTTAATTACAGTCTAAACCTCTATGTTTCATCCAATAAAAAGACATTGAAAGTAAGATTAGTATGATTGCCTCTGAATTGTGGTTTGAAGCACTAATTCAGATAAATGGGAAACAAAGGTACATTCAACATTTCATTTTTATGATTCAAGGACTTAAATGCAGTGGTTGAATTTTTAAATAATCACCTCAAAAGACAGAAAAATGTCTCATTTAAAAACTGCATTCAATATTGTATAAAAGTTATCCCTGAAATGGAGTATCTGTTGAAAACAAATAGCTGGGTTATAGCAAAATCTTCTTGAATATTATTTCCTTGAAGGATAATATTAGCTGTTCTCCAAACTTCCATAATGCAAATTATTTGTAAAGACTGGAGTTTATTTATCAAACTGATACCACATAATCAGGTAAATTGCCCTAAATCTACCTCACTTTTGGGTGGGAGAAAGAGAATCCAATATTTTAAAAACATGATGAATTTACTTATTTGTCCATATTGGTATGCATCTCAATGAAAATTATTAGACTATTGTTTATGGCTCAAACTAGGTAAACATTTGGCTATTTGAAATAATCAAATGAGGAGTCAATTGCCAAATGCATACTTTCAACATTAGCTATAATTTTACTGCTACTAAAATTATAATCCTTTCACAAATCTATTGTTGATTCCTTTAATACAGCAATTATTCTACACTTTTACTATCTTTTCCAATATTAACTTCCTCACCTTTCAAAAACTAATCATACTTGTAAGTTATTTGAGAAAACAATCTGATAAGACTGCTATTTTCTCTTCTAGTTGATATATCACTTATCTTTACACTCTTTTCTCAGAGTAAATGCTAAGGATCTTATTCCACCCATATTGGTTCTTGGGGCAAATGTTCCACTTTCATATCCTCTTTGACACCAGAGGCTTTCTCCGGTACAGTTTTCATTCAGCATCTCATGTTAGTCAATCTTTTCAGAACTCAGTGCATCTATGTTTGTCATTAGTCATGCCTTTTTCACTTCCGTTCTTAGGATTAATTAATGGTAACATATTTTATCATAAATTAGCCTTGTAACATATATATATGTATATATATGTATATATATATGATAGATAGATAGAAAAGGAAATAAGTTTGAATAACAAGTCATATCAAGTGATTCAGTCATGCTAACAGTCACATTTAGAGGGCATCTAATATTTCCATTTCATACATTTTAAAAATAGAAAAACAATGTTAATTTTCTTCAGTGGACTCATCAGTATGGTAATGTATTGTGAAATATCAAGATCTTGAATGAGTTAGGGTTTCAGGAAGAGTTTCTATACCCAAATATTGTGTAGCATAAGAAGGAAAATTATTGAACATATTAATAAATTCTAGGTACTAGGACATAGGCATTTTAGGAAGTTTGTACTTTTTTCCCCCAAACCTGGGGCTTGAACTCTAGGCCTGGGCTCTGTCCCTGATACCTTTTTGCTTAAAGCTAGTGGTCTACCACCAGACCCACAGTGCTGCTTCCAGCTTTTTCTGAGTAGTTTATTGGAGATAAAAGTCTCATAGACTTTCTTGCTCCGGCAGATTTCAAACACTATCCTCAGATCTCAGTCTCCTGAGCACCTAGGATTATAGGCATGAACCACCATTACTAGTTTTGGAAGTTTGTATTTTGATCAGATGGTTTGATATTTAAGTTATCCTGAGGCAAAATTTTTGAGTCCTCTTCCTTATTGCCTACAGGGATTTATGGGCTAAACTGTAAAGAGGGAGATTCTAGATGGAGCCTTATGTTCTCCCTGACTTGAAATGGAACTGGGATTCTAGAGACCAAAGGGACTGGAGTTTGTAAAAAAAAGTCAGAGCTTAGTAGGAAGACAACTCTACAGATCTACCGAAGATTCTTCTAGTTGGGTGCTGGTGGCTGGTTTCTGTAATCCTAGGTACTTAGGAAGCTGAGATTGGAGGTTTGTGGTTTGAATCCAATTTGGGTCAGAAAGTCCATAAGATTCTCTTCTCTAATAAACTACTCAGAAAAAGCTGGAAGTGCCACTGTGGCTCAAGTGAAATTGAGTGCAAGGCTTAAGGCTCAAAGACAGTTCCCAGGCCCTGAGTTTAAGCCCAGAACAGAGAGAGAGAGAGAGAGACAGAGACAGAAACAGAAACAGAGAGACAGAGACAGAGAGAGACAGAGAGACAGAGACAGAGAGAGAGACAGAGAGACAGAGAGACAGAGACAGAGAGAGACAGAGACAGAGAAAGGGAGAGAGAGAATGGGAGAGGGGAAAAGGAGAGGGAGAGAGAGGAAGAAGGAGAGGAAGAGGGAGAGAGAGAGAAATAAAAAGAGAAAAAAAGGAAGGAAAATTATTGTTGTGTAAACATGTTTTACTCAACTAAAATTGGAAGAAAAAAGTTTTAAAGGCATTTGCAATCACTTCTGCTATTCAGAAGCAGACATGTCCCCCTTTAAGTCATGGTTAAATATGGAAGAGAATTGTATGGTAGAAGTTTGCCAGTCATGTATCTATGAAGCCCCAGTATCAGGATGGGGACAGATACTCAAGAGACAAGGTTTAATTGCAATGCTTAGATCACTACTTATTTTTGTTTATCTCAAAGCAATGAAAAAAACAATTAAATCTATGCTTAGTTTTGATTCAACACATTCGACAAAGTTCAGTATCTAGAATATCTACTTGTCATATTTGATATGCTGAAATCATCAGTCATGAATGCAAATTCTTAACTTTTTCTAGAACAGATTGTGCAAGTCTACCTAAAGTCAAGATTCACAAAATGGCATGCTTGAACTAAGCTGGTAACATTAATAATTAATTGGTATAGATTTGCAGCTGAATGGGAAATGTGGATCATATTCATGTACTTTTATTATTGCTTTCTCACATTTCATCTTTGTAGTGCTCTTTGGTTCATGGTCAGATCATTCATATTTTATTTCAAAACATTTTCATTTTCAGATCAGCAATTGTGTGATCCTGGTGAATTTCTTTGCCACGATCACGTGACTTGTGTCTCCCAGAGCTGGCTGTGTGATGGAGACCCTGACTGCCCTGATGATTCAGACGAGTCTTTAGATACCTGTGAGTAGAAAGGTTCTTGTGCCATTTGGATTTATCTTCCCTGTGAAACTAAATGTCAGTTGCTTTCACGGATGACTGCTATTCTAGTTGATTCTCCTTAAAAAACATAATACAAAAAATTGAAAACATTTTTCTGTTTTCTTTGTAATTGCGTGTGCAAAGAGAGCTAACTTATAGAAGAAAAATGCCAGGTTAATTATTTTATATGACTGAATTAATAAGAAAGGGTAGACTAGTCTAGGAAAAAAATCAGCTTGTAAAATATAGCAACGAGTGTTCCTCTAGTAACTTATCTAATGTATCTTAACACCAAACAACACAGAGAAAGAATATTAAGAATATCAAACTGCCACTTTATCTCTGTTAATATCCCAGGACACTACAGAAAGAATAGATTATGTTTGTTTTTTCTTAAAACCAGAAAGTCAAAAATCTTATTTGTTCATCAATAGATTATCTCTGCTGTTATAACACTCACAAGCACTTAGTGTATGTAGATCCCAGTTGTAGTCATAACCACCATTCTTATAAACATAGTATAACATTCCCATTCTCTCTAATGCTTACTTGATATTTTCAGTATGAACAACCTTGAAGATTTTGTCATTGAGATTACTAGACCATCTTGCTTTGGTCAATAACCACACATGCAAGCAAAATAACTTTAACTACAAACAGTTTCACATTTCTGTGATGTAAAAGTGAAAACAAAAACTCCATCATACATATTACTTTATATTGTCCAGATACCAACACGAACATTGCATTCCATCCTCTTATTTATAACATTGCAGACAGGACAAACACATATTTTGAGGAAAATCAAGAAAGAGGTTCTGTTTATTACTATTTTTTTTAATTTTAGATTAAAACAAGTTTTTCAATTTAGATGAACTTGAATATTTGCATTCATTACGTCTTTTTACTTTGACTATATCATTTCCTCCAAGAAATTGTAGTTACTTACATTTCCAAATTCTACCAGTTTCCTATTTAATTTTAAATGTCTTCACTAGGTTTTTTATAACACATAGCCATTTTTGGTTTATAAATGGTTTATAAAAAATAAATAGGTAAATGTTCTTGATAATTGTATTTTCTGAATCTATGCAAATTATTATTATTTGGCAGGAACATGAAGTGCCAAAACATTGATAAGCTTGAAGTGAGTGTTAAGTGGAAGAATGTTTAAATTGACTAGATATTTTATGTCTATTTATTTAAAGGATACCATACACATAAATATATAAATACTAAATAGACAGAAGAGAATGAGACTGACTGTTGATATTGTATGAAATCTGTTGGAAAGATGATGAAATTTGCCTTAAATTAAATTATTAAGTTGGTTACATGATTCTGTATACATATATGTTTTCATAACCTAAATATGTGGATTGTGTAGTATATGAATTGTTTTTATAAGTGTGTGCATAAAGGGAGAGAATCTAAGTATAATGGGTATAGGAGATAACATAAGTGAAAAGACAATATTATTTGCATTTGAATTAATTGTGTAAGTGACACAACTAAGTTTCACTTAATAACTTTTTAAAATAGTATTGGCATTTAAAATCAGGTTCTCACTCCTGGCCATGCATGTCCTATCACTTCAATCTCCTTTTGCTCTTGGTTATTTTTCACATTAGATCTTACAGTTGTTTTCTAACATTAGTCCCAGACAAGCATGCTTTAGATCTGGAATCAATTGTGATGATCACAATTGGTTTTTGTCGCTGAAATGGTTATAGCTGACCTTTTGGCTGGGCTGCTCTGGAACCACTACCTTCCTGGTTTCTGTCTCCCATGTCATTGGGAGTACAGACATGAGCCACTATCTTAACCATTTTAATCTTCCTTCCCAATTAGAGTACTATTAAGACATATCTTCTCATTAGCTAAAAAGAAAACAATTATCATAGTAAAACACAAGGACTGTTCATTAGTGATGATAGTAATGTTTTGCCCCCTGCCTTGATCCTCCCACAAACTCTGTGAAGGGAAAAAGTCAGAATTGTAAGGTACATTGATGGAATCCATGTGCTGCAAGGCAAGGTTGGAGGAGAAATACATTTAACTATGATCTCTCACAGAATTTTTGAGGAATGGCTGCATGATGCATCTAAGCAAGAGTTCTCTTCACTGATGAAGCAAAGAGAAAAATGGGTTTCTTTGTGCTAAAGGAGTAGTGATATAGGACGGGACATATTTTTGATCTAGAAGATTCAGAAGAACCTATGTAGTCAATTCAAGAATCAAAGAAAACCTGAAAAAATACTTGATATTATGTGTATTTTATCTATCCATCATAATGTAATCTATATTTAATTCATCTGTTCCAGATAGTGAGTCAGTACTAATTGATGTATAGGCTATCATAGAGCTAAAGCCTTATGAAAAAAATCAAGCATTTTCTACACAACTCTTTCAATTCACAGGTTCACAGTTTCCATTTCCTTTAACCACAATGTTTTGTAATGTACTGATATACATAACATAATTATGTAATCTTATAATTATATAAATATATGTATTCAATGTAAAAACCTGGACTAAGAATATAAACATTAAAAATGATTTTTACTTTTCCAGACAGTATTTTTTCTCTGAATATAAACTTATGTGTGCTATATATACAAAATATTAGATGAAACAAATAATGCAATATATTTATCTTTCTTTTTTTCTTTCTTTCTTTCTTTTTTTTTTTTTTTTTTTTGGGTCCAGTCATGGGGCCTCAGGCTTTTGCGCTATCCCTCAGCTCTTCAGCTCAAGGCTAGCGCTCTACCACTTGAGCCACAGCACCACTTCCGTTTTTTTTTTCTTTTTGCTTATGTGGTACTGAGGAATCGAACCCAGGGCCTCAGGCATGCAAGACAAGCGCTCTACCACTGAGCCACCTTCCCAGCCCCCTTTATTTTTCTTAAGTATAGTTAGAATTTAAGATGAGATAAAATACCAATCTAGCATATAATTTAATGTGACAATATAAAAGATCACAAGTAATGAAATTCAACAGGTAAACAATGGATATTGTTGAAGAATAGGAAGGGATTAACCTGCTGAACACTGGTAGCTGAAAAGCTTTGGAAGAAAAACAGGCAAAAACTAATCTTGGAGATTAGTTTAGATATTATGACAACTGGAAGTTTAATGAGCTTATGTTTTCTTCAATTTTTGTGTTTATTTAACTTCAAATGTCCAAAAAGCAAGAGTTTTGCCGCGGACCGGGTTCTGTCGGGACGATGGAGGATACCTAGGGGAGGAACCTGGAATAGGATGGGGAGATGGCAAACAGACAACTCACACACATTAGGAGTGGATGTTGAGTGCTGAGCGCTGAGTGCGATTTAATGCAGAGGATAACAAACTTTTATAGCAAAAAGTCTCCATAAGAAAGGGCAAAAGGTTACACAACCTTGCTGCAGGGCTTCATTCTTGGGTGGTCAACAGCTGGTCACCTGATAGGCACTTGTTTCCGGCTTATCTCTAAGAAATATAATGGGTTTTGATGTTTGTCACCAACTAACCATTACCTTATTTCTATTGAGGCCTTAACTGTCCCATAAGATCTTTTCTGTTCCTTCTTTAATAGTAAACACCAAGGAGACTTAGATCTAGCAAGTCTCTTAGTAAATGAAAGAGTAATAGGAAGTTCTTTCTCCTAAGTAGTTATCTCAGCAATTGCCATACATTCCTTCTGTTCTAGTTGCCCTACAGCTTCTTGTATTCTTACAAACAATTCCTTCTGTGAAGTGACTTTGTGAAACCCCCAATATTTTATATTTGCTTATGGCTTGTCTACTAGCCTCCATAAGAGGGGTTTCAGGGTAGCACTTAACTCTGGTGAGTTAGTCATATTTTTAAGACACTCATCAGATATTGGAGTCGTCAACACTCTTAAGAAAGAGCTTTAAATAAGGGAAACGTTGACAATGAGCAAGTACAAAGAGCAGTAGAAACAGTAAAAGATTAATAGGCACTCTTATGAGGAAAAGATAGGCAGAAACACATCTTTTCCAGGGGTTTTGCCAGCCTTTTCCCAGGAGTAGGCCTCTTAGAAGCCCTATTCTCCGAGGTAGACTTCGGTGAAGTCCCAAAACTTGGAGATAGGTTTCTGTAAAGCCCCATTCTCTGAGGTAGACTTCGGTGAAGTCCCAAAACTCAGCGATAGGTCTCTGAAGCCCCTATCATGGTCTGATAGATGGTTTCCCATGTTAAGCAGACTCCACTGGGGTCAGCGTGGCAGATTTTGATTTCAGTGATACAGAAAAAAAATGTGTTTCTTGGTTTATTAATAAGTCAATTTCAGATGAGTTACCTAATATCTGAGACTGGAAAATATTAATTTTTTATATTTACTATTGGGAATGAAAAATTATTTTTTAAGTCAGAAACTCCAAAATCTGTTTATTCACATCATTGAAAACACTTTTTGTTACAATTGACACCATCTTATGGCTAAGAGAAAAATCAGGAAAATTCCTATCTTTTTTCTCATTGCTTTCAAACCACAGTTGTTGGTTAATGTTGTGTGCAACTAGAACAAAATGTTTATTTGTGAAATGGAAGCTTTGTTACATCTGTGACACCAAAGTTTCCTTGGAAAGCACATTTTTTCTGAAGTATTTAAATTGCAAATCTTTCTAGGAATTTTCTGTGGAGTGATAAGATGAGACTTTACAACAATCAGCTCCATCTGATGTACAATGTTTTATGAGCATTTGATGCTATTATAGTTAAACCTGGAGTCTACTTTTACAATCATGAAAGTATTAGCTACATCACTTGGTTTTCTTCCCTATTGCCTTACTCCAGTCTCCTTCACCTTCTAATTTAGAGTTCTTCAATTACAGATCATGTTTGACAGAATTGTCCAACAAAGAATAAAAATGATTATGTAGGAAGATAATATTTGCAACATGGAATGTTGTAATAATTTGTATGTTAACCTTTCTTTGTCCTGTCCTTTTCATGTATGAGCAATTTTTTTTCCTGTAAGAGAACAAATAGTAAATGATTAGGTAGGTTCCATCAATTCATAGGACTGCTACCATATATTCTTCCTTTTCCTATTGTTTCTTTAACTTGTTTATGAAAGCCCTTAAGATTCAAGTGGAAAATTAGTTTGTACCATGAAGTCTGTACAGGAACATGCAACAGGTGATATGTAGCTAGCATCTTGTAGTTTGTCAAATCCTTCTTAAAGTGCCATAGTTGAAACATGCTGATATCTCTTCCCAAGTACAACCCAAACACAGGATGATGTAACTCCACACAGAACACTGCTGGCCCTTACTACTTGTGTTGTCAGACTGAGGTAATATGGCTTAATCTTCAAAATATTTTATGCCCAAACATTTGTGTGTACATGATATTTTTGTTTGAATTGCCCTGGCATACATGTAACAAAAATGAAAGCTTAATTAAAGAGGGGATTATTTTGTGTAGAGACATACAAAAGTGGGCTGGGAATGTGGCTTAGTGGTAGAGTGCTTTCCTAGCACCCAACAAACCATGAGTTCTATTCCTCAGTACTACATAAACAGAAAAAGCCAGAAGTGGTTCCATGGCTCAAGTGGTAGAGTGCTGGAGAAAAAGAATCTCAGCGACCATGTCCAGGCCAGGGGTTCAAGCCCAGGACTGCCCCCCCCAAAAAAAGGAAGAAGAAAAAAGATACAAAAGTGGACAATTCTCTTGAAAATAGAATTTCCCCATTTGTCTACTATACCTTCCTTAATATGGAATTGTGAGACTTAGATCACCACAGAATAACCATTCTCCCTTTCCAGCCAATAATTCTATTGCAAGAATAAAAGGCAGAAGGAAAAAAATAGAAAGGGTAATGATTATATGGTACACCTGTCAGGAAAATAATTATTTTGATGTTATTTAATTCTAACAGAGTTTTGCAAACACCTCAAGAACTGACATTATGGGAGGTGGGACAATGAATATTCTCAAAAGGGTCTGCTGCTTTCCAAAACAAACTTTAAAAGTCTTGTGGAAATGGGAGGGAAGGGATGGTAGGGGAAAAACAAAGTAGGAGGCAACAATGTTCAATAGAAAATGTACTCATTACCTCGCTCATGTAACGGTAACTCTTCTGTACAGTCTTTTTACAACAAAAAATGTACAAAAAATAAAATCATATTTGGAATTAAAAAAAGAACAAAGAGGACACAAATAGAATAGCTAAGTCACCTGGATGCATACATTTTATTTCTTTATTCTCCCTTTTGTCCATCCACTACATGGTAGGTGGAGTGGACCAAGTATAGAAAGGGCTTTTGCCGGGAGCTGGTGGCTCACGCCTGTAATCCTAGCTACTCAGGAGGCTGAGATCTGAGGATCGCGGTTCAAAGCCAGCCCGGGCAGGAAAGTCCATGAGACTCCTATCTCCAATAAAAACCACCAGAAAACCGGAAGTGGCGCTGTAGCTCAAGTGGAAGAGCGCTTGCCTTGAGCTGAAGAGCTGAGGGACAGCGCCCAGGCCCAGGGTTCAAGCCCCACGACCGACAAAAAAAAAAAAAAAAAAAAGAAAGGGCTTTTGAATCCCCTCTGCTCAACTTCATTCCTCAATTCTTCCATGTATAACTTTATTCTTGGCCACTAACAACCTTTCTGAACTCCTGTAAATTATAGTTTTGCTTCATAGTGAAATGCTTGGATGAGTTTCTCTTAAAAAGTGAGATAACTTGTGTAACTCATAACCAAGCTAATTTCAAGACATGCAACACTCTGGTGAACCAATGTTCATTTGATAGAGTATCCAGCTTCCCCTTCTTAAAAATCTGTGCCATTACATATGGATGTACATAATCTTCCACCCATACTAATTTGATTTGTATTATAGGCAGTTTTAATAACTAGATATATTATATATACTTTATATACACACATACAAATATAGAACAAATTTGGTATACAGATATTGTAGAGCCGGTGACATTTTTCTGGTTATTTTCTTAAAAATATTATTTTGAATAATTGTTTACATTTTAAAAGAATGGATAAAAAGCACATTCATGAAAAAATATTGATAACTGCTACAGTCCTGAAATGTATGTGTCATCTATGTTTTTAAAGAGGAAATTGAGTTTATAATCTTTTGTAACTCTCTAAACAAGCTGTTATTTGTGAAAAGAGCTTGTAATTTATTTTTGAAATAGTACTTTTACCTTGACAAATTGAGGTAAGGAAAGGTTCAATTTCTATGAAGACCCCTTAGGCCACCTAAATTTAAAAATATAGTGTCATCTGAAAATCCTGGAAGGCTATCCCAGTAGGGTTGTTTAATGCTGGCTTTGGGAGTGATCAGCTTTAATTGAACAATGTGGTAAAAATAACAAGTCTCCTGGGTAATAGGAACAGAAGTATTTATGAAAAATGGAAATGCCTATAAGTCATTAGGTGAGATGTGACTCTGCATGAACTGACCATTGCTTCTATTAAGTTATCCTTGTTGTCAAATTTTAAACTTTATTAAGATAGTAGAAAGTTAATGAACTTTGTATGTTCATACACTGCCCTTTCCCCTAGGATATGAGGTAGAAATCCTTTCATAATATCCTTCTAAACTTCCTTTCTTTGACATAGGTCAGAAAAATAAAATGGGATTCAGATGGGAGGTTATTAGCAACCAGACACTGCTCTTTAAATATATATAGCAGAATAAGGCATTGAAAGAAGGCTACATGAACAATAAAATTGATGGAAATATGGATCCTTGTTTCTAAGTCATAGTGATTTAGAGGTCACTTTGCAATGAGCTAATATATCAGAGCCTCAGAGAAAAGCTTTTCCTTAGGTAGAGAAGCTGAAATGATTTTACAGATTAAAAGAAAGCATATGAAACCCAGGAGAACAGTTTACATCTCTTTCAATTCTTTTTGTTTTGTTCATTTTATTATTAGGTTCTTCTTAGTAGTAGTAGAAAGAAAGGCCAAAACCATTGACCCCTGCTCAATCAAAAAAAAAAAAATCCCACTAAACAGCTAATGGGAATGGCAATGAGAAGGGAGAAAGGTGTAATTGTGAATTAGAAGGGTACATCTAATGTTGGTGCATTTGCCTAGCACAGTGGAGACAAGAAAGTGGGTGACATTTCTCCTCTTTTTATACCAATATTCACTAACAAGTCTCTCCAAGTCAGTCTTGGCCTTGGCAATTTTAAGAGAGGTTGATTGCAGGCATAGGTAACAGAACTGAGTGCCCCATAGGTCACCCAAGCAAAGGAAGCTCAACAATGACAAAAACCTCACCTTTCCACTGAACAGGTTATTGCTCTTTGGTCTTCTGATCCAAGTTCGCAGGTGCATGGAGGAGTAAACAAGGAGCATGTCCCTCTGCCTGAGCTGAAAACTATAAGGAAAGGAAATCTGGAAACACTGTGAAATATAGAGAGTAAAATGAAACAGATGAATTCTAGAGACAACTCTGATAAAATCTCCTTGGCTTAAGGGATGTTGCACAGTAAACAAACGCTCTTGCAGGGCTCTGCAGGGACAAAGCTGTAGGCTCAGCAAGGAGTCGCCCCAGAAACTATTCAATCCATCATTTATCTGCAACTAATCTAGCATTTGGGGTTGGGGAGGGAGGCTTTTTACCTTTCATGGGTGAGCACATTTTCCCCCCAGAGGACATTTTATTCTTTATAGTCATCATATAAAATTCACATTTGCCTTTCACTCAAAAGTGCTTTGTAGATGACATATTTTGTTAAATTGAGCACTAAAGGGTATTGTGTTCTATGAACTTATTTTCTAATGAAAGTGCCATTCTCTCTTCCTCCTTTCTTCTATGTCATTTATCATCCCACCCTAAGAGCAAGATATTGACACATAGGCTATACGTATGAAATTGTCAATAGGGCAGAGTCTCACCATCTGACTAATAGCTCTAGTGATCTTGTTGGAGGTCAGGCATAATATATAATAAATATAAAATATATAAATAGACTTTAGATTTTCAATCTATTTTTTTCTTTTTTTTCTAAAATCTTTGTAACATTTACTTTCATGATTCGAGACATGACAGAAAATATTATGTAGGGGAAAAGGCTACATATCAAGAGGGGTAAATTTAGCCAAAAGCTTAGAGGGAATCAATTCAGTGAATGTACATATTAAGATTGCTGTAAGCATATACAACTCTTTCTTGTCTCCAAAACTCTTTCCTTCTTTCTTCCTTTTTTCCTTCCTTTTTCTTCATTCCTTCCTACTTTGCTTCTTTCTTTCCTGTCTTCCTTCTTTTTCCTTCCCCTTTTGCTGTACATATTAACATTGCTATATGCATATTGCTGTATACCTATGTTATAACATATAATATTCTTTCCTGTCTCCAAACCTCCTTCCTTCCTTCCTTCCTTCCTGCCTGCCTTCTTTCCTTCCTTCCTTC
>NW_012267342.1:4485464-4527076 GCF_000151885.1 Dipodomys ordii
CCTTCCTTCCTTCCTTCCTTCCTTCCTTCCTTCCTTCCTTCCTTCCTTCCTTCCTTCCTTCCCTCCCTCCCTTCCCCATCCTTATTTCTTTTGTTTCTCTATGTCTCCTCCAGAAAAAGTATATGTGCAAATTACTTTCTACCCAGTTTAGAAAGTAGGGTCCCTCACCTGGAACCAAACTTTTCAGGTTCTCAGAAGCAAAGGAGAAAAGCAAAGAAAAATGTATCCCTCAATGCCCTGACTAAATTGCCTAGAGAAAATGGCTATTAATATATTATAATTCTTCCTTGTAGAATTCACTATTCAGCACAATTCCTTGTCATACAGTTTGAACCATTAGAAGAGATGGCTCGAAGGCAGTCATCTGCAAGAAGAAAGACTTCAGAAAAAAGCCACTCTGCCAATAGCTTGAGCTTGAATATTTTTGAACCAGAATTTATGAAAGATATAAAGTTGCTTGTGAAATTCTCTTAGTGGAACTTTCGTATGTATGTATGTATGTATGTATATATCTATCTATCTTACCTTTGTATTATATAAATTACTTAACGAATAATAAATTATAAATATATGATCATATGTATACTCCATTTACGTTCCATATGTCATCCATTAACTTTACATTGTATTATATATATATATATATTCGTTTTTATACCATCAAAAATGCAATTAAAAACAACTTAAGTCTCAGATATATACTAGCTATTGCAAATAAGTCTGAGATAAACAGAAACGGTCAGATAAGTTGATGTTAGGTAAAATGAACCCCAAGATAAGGACTCAAATGGTTTTTATTTCTTGCTATTGTTTCTAACATATTTATAAGATGATTTCTTTGTTGCTTTGTATGTCCCTCCAACAACTGAGGCTGGTGCCTGTGACTCATGCATATTATTCTAGCTACTTAGGAGGCTGAGATCCGAGGAATGAAGTTCAAAACCAACCTAGACAAGATAGTACCTGAGACTCTTATCTCCAATTAAACACCAGAAAACTGGAAGTGGCCCTGGGGCTCAATGTGGGAGAGCACTAGCACTGAACAAAAGAGTTCAGGGATAGTGCCAAAGCCCTCAGTTCAAATCCCACTACTGACAATAAAAGCATATTTTTCTTGAAAATATAGATCTTACCTATATACAATATTAATATTATGAATAGTGTTAAAGAGATGTAGAATACAATATAATCAGTATCTTATGTATGCAAAACTCATGTCTCTATTAGGTAACTTCTGCAAATTTATAATTTAACTACTGCTATTCATATGCAAATGGATATACTTTTCAGTAATTAAAAAAAGACCTCCTTTAAAAAATAGCTGTATGATATGTTTTTCCAAATCTTGACAATAAACCTGAAATGACAATAACCTTCTTCATGATATATAAAAAATCATTTACAGGAGTAGCTCGTGACTGTATTTGCAATGATATCTAGCTAAAACACAAAGTACAAACTCAGTTTTTTTACTTAAATGTCTTTATTTTCTGAGAAAAATTAATACAATGTATGCTAGTCAAAATTTCCATATTATAAATATTCTACACTAAGCTATTATAATCCGTATTTGGCATTTTACATTTTTTATTCTGAATTAAATTTGGATTAGAAAAAAATGAGCATGTATTTTAACTATGTAAAGAAGTGCTTCTTTTTCCATGTGAGTCTTTATAAAACTTTGTGGCATTTATTTTTTCTTTTGTGCACTGCCCCTCGCTTATGTTTTATTTTCTGTTGTCACTGTGTTTGATTTTGGTACCCTGGACATTGTACGTATGTTTATATCTGAACTAGGGAAGAGAAGGGAAGGGGAACAACAAAATGGTGAGACAAAGGACAAAGGAGGAAACCTATGCAACAGTGATACTCACAAGACAACATGTTGGAAATGATCTTTGCAACTTGGAGGGGGGAGGGTTGGGTGGGAGGGAAAGAGGGAGAAAAATGAGGGAAGAGGTAACAAGTTAGACAGTAAATGTAATCACTACCTTACTTATGTAACCCCTCTGTACATCACCTTGAAAATAAAATGAAAAAAAAATTAAATTAGCATTTTATATGATTTCTTCAAAGTTCAATCACATAGAATAGCTGTAATAAAATTCCACATATGTATACTCCAACTTAAACTTTTAATTAGATGAAATATATATTTTTACTTACATTTTCATTTTCACTTAAATTGTGAAGTTAATGTTGTCACCAACCAGGTTTCACATAATATTGATATACTTTATTTTAGAAAACTTGAGGAACTATGATGCCAAATGTATATTACTAGGCATAATTCTTCCAAATATATAAAGGCAAATCCATGTGACCCATGTCTTCCCTTGTGAGAATTTAAACCATGCTGGCCTATTCCTCACTGCATCCTGCTTAAATGCTACTCTTTGCATGTAAAACAAGATGCCGTTTTCTACTGTGGTACATAGGCTAAAGGCTATATTGGAAATCAAGCCAGAATTCTCATCATTCTTGAGCACTGAAGGGAGCTTCTCACTGGGGACAAATACCCTTTGCCCTCGGAAATCCATATATTAATGACAATATGTTTTTAAAGTCTAACAACAGCCATTTTTTCCACCACTACAGAAGACTAGCACCTACCATGAAAATGTGATTTGGTTCCAATCATATTTTTTTTTCAGCTGAGAAAATAAGACCTGTCCTATGTTATATCTTCACTCAAATGAACTGACATTCCTGACGAGGAATATTTTTCAGGTGTGTAGAAACCCACTCAACTTGCTAGCAGTGTGAAAAAAAGAGAAAGTCAGCCTACTACTCAAGGAATAAAAACCATTTTCCTGACAGACTGTAGATACTCCATCTGAAAATCACCTAAATATGAATTTCTAGCTTGGCAAAGAAAAGGCTTATCTTGAATTCTGGGAAAAATAAGTATTTTATACGACTCCCCTAGAGTCTAATAATACAGAACACTCTGTAATAAAACTGAACTGACTTCCATATTGTAAAAGAAGATGATATTTGTGTTTAAACTGATGGTGATAATTTCTTTCACAACATAGATGACTGACATGAGGACACAATATGTGCTGAGTCTTGTGTAGATCAACTTCTTTGCTCAAGACCAAAAACCCTAAGGCTGATGGCAATTGCGATAGTTCAGAGGACCAATGTGACCAGTGTGACCAACAGACAACACAAGTGGGCATCTCTGTCCAGGCATCTCTGTCCACAGATGTATATGTTATCTTGAAAATGAATTAATATTTTCCAATTTTCATTAAAGACCTATGGAAATCAAAAGTAGACTTGCCTTGGGTATTATTCATGGTACTCTTTTACAGAAGATTAAATAAAACATAAAGACAGCTATTTTCTAGAGCTCTTCAATTAGTGTTAAAACTTCAGTTAAGCAATGTAGAATGTTATACACACTGTCAGGCTGATAGAATTAAAGAGATGCCTAAACTGAGACTCTTACCTCCAAGTAAAGACTTTCCTAGAGCCCTGACTCACAGATATTCCTTCCTATCTATTGTAGCACTGGTATATGAATGTGTGTTTCTTTTACAGAATAAATTTTAATCAAGTGTCTACTATGTGACATGTTTTGTGATAAATAAATATTCTGAAGATAAAAGACAGATGTAATAGCTTAAGAGATTATTAGTTTTTTTCAATCAGTGATTTTATGTTTCTACATTGCTTTGCTTCAACTTCCATCTCTGCACTTAGATGAGTAAGATATGCTTTTAAATATCATCTGCAATTGTGTTATGGATATTTGGATAATCTCCTTTCTTCCACATGATTAACATAATATGGAGCATATCTCATCTAAGTTGGTTTCACTCATATTAATATATATATATATATATATATATATATATATATATATTAGTGAAGGGAATTGGGAGGCATGCATACAATTCTGCTACCATAATATTATTTTGCTACCATAAGCTACCATAAGACCAGAATCTAGTCCCACAAATAAAAATATATGTTTATTTTCTCAAGGCTGGAATTTTTAAGTGAAGGCATTGGTAAGGTTGTTTTCATTCTGTAATTTTTACCTTGTTTTGTAGATAACCATCATTTTTATGACCTAAACATGATCCATTCCCCATGTATTTGTGCTTTTATCTTCTTTTCTTATAGGAAGACAGGTCATATCCACTGAGGATATTACAATGACTTCACTTAAATTATATCTTTGAAGGCTGTCTCTCCAAACGCAATCACATTCTGAGAGACTGTGAGTTAGGGCTCCAACTTATGAATTTTGGCAAGGCACAATTCCTCTATGTTTAAAATTAAGAAATATTAGCTAAGGGATGAGTGAGGATATTAAGTTTGAACATAGTATCTCTGGAGTTTTATCATTTGTGTTCTCACTTCTTCATCCTCAAATCTAATATTGGCTTTTATTAGTTGTTTTGTTTTTATCTGAGCATGAAAAATGAGATTACTGTCAGTTATGTTTCAAGTAACATCTGAGCACCTTGTGTCATTGATAAGATTGTTAAGAAAATGGATGCTGTCTACAGTTGTACAGCCATATATTGTTCTGCATTTAATTAACTTCTTAGAGGTTTTGCCTAAGATTCAAAATGTGAATTCATGAATAATTCAAGAGATAATGCTAAACATTGGGGAATTGTAAATTAATAATTTATAAGAACCTTCTGAACGTATGTATCTGAACAAATGATAAATGACATATAACATATATAATCAAATACCTATTATTTTCAAACTAATCATACATACTATATATGTATGTATATATACTTATGTATACATACATACACACATACTTATATATATATATATTATATATATATATATAGTCAGTCTGTTTGACCAAGCACATTTTTAGAATCTATGAATTATAAGATTGAATCTAATATACGTTAAGAATTTGCTCAAATTCTTTGTGAGCTACTTTCGTCACATAAAGAAAAATTTCCTTGAAGCACACATTACCATATAGAATTATTTTAGCCAATCTTCTTTTTACTACTGTCAAGTTTTTCATATATTCATTTGATTTGATTGGTTCACCAGTGGAACAAATAAATGTTGCATTTCAAAAGGGAAAGTAGAACCCAAAGAAGTATCTGATCATGTTTAATACCTCCCATGGTAGGTCATTACTTAAGGCATTACTATTTGGGTGGTAGTGAAAGAAATTATTTGAGTGTGTATCACTATTATAAATGGAAGAGAATGGTGGAAGGTATATAAATATATAGCTAACTTGGTTATGTTTGACAGCTCTAAACATTTGAGCCTCGTGGTATACTGATTAATTCATTTTCACTGTAAAAATATCTTATCATTTAAAGTGGAACAATCAGTCAATCAGTCAGAACTGAATTCATATATTCAGCTTGAAATTGATATGTAAAATATGCAAATAGAAATGCAAGGAAAAATCTACACCAAAACTAGTTACAAAACCTAGACAATGATAAAATCCAGATTTAGGCAAAATAAGTTAAATACACACTTAATTTCTGAATCAGAAGTTGATCTAGAGCTAACTGACTTAGAGTCAATGTATTTTAAGTCCAGATGAAAAAAAGTAGTTCAATTAGTTAAAACTTAAAGATGCATGATTCATAAATTTCAAATTTTATTTGTAAATTTGACATGATTATTAATAAAATATTTCCTAGCTGCAGTTAGGGGCTTATGTTTGGAAATATTCTAGGTATAAATGGATTCTAAATTATATGAATGTTGGATTGTTTCACTTTTATTGGAATCACAAAAATGTGTTGGCATTTTCATGATAATCCATTTTCTTTATAATCCAGAAGCATTCATTCCACTGATAAATCAGAATAGAAATATAGAATTTTGTTTTCATTAGGTGATATGCAAAAGTATATAAATGTATTAACTAACATGTGGTAGATTCATTGGAGAACTCAAAGGCAAAGACAAAGTTCAAGAAAATAAAAATCAGAAGGGGAAGATGGTACTTGAAAGAAGAAATAATTCAGAGTTAGGGAAGACTTGGATTGGGGAAGGATGGGTGAGAATGTAGAAAGGAGTGAAATTGGTCAAAATGCCTTGTTTTAATGAAGTCTTGTTAAATGGCAAATTCTTCGTGCAACTACTTAAGATTAATTAAACAGGAAATATGGAAAATTAAAATAAGTGAAGAAAAAATTAAACTTTTGCAAAAAATTAATTTTCTTTTTAAAAATGTTTATGGGTTATATATATATATGTATATACATATATATATATGTATAATTGTAAAGATACTCTACAGAGGGGTTAAAGTTACATGAGTAAGGTAATGAGTACATTTCCTATTGAACATTGTTACCCCCTCCTTTGATTATCCCCTACCATCCTTTCCTTCCCCACCTTCCCAACTTCTTCCCTGCTTCCCCACATCTGAAGTTGTAAAGTTCATTTTTCAACATAGTGTCTGGTATGTCTCATTGTTACAATGGGTCAACCTGTATCCCTATTAAAGCATTTTGTTTGGTTTTCCCTTCTCCTCTACAAATTAGAAAAATGTATATACTTTCAGGGTACCAGAATCAAATACAGTGAAAACATTAATTTCTTCTCTCTGAATTTCCTGCTCTCCATTCTTAACTCACAGTTACTTGTATTTATTTATTATTTAATTTTGCAGTGTTCATGACTAGATCTGGGACCTCCTGTGCTCTACACAGGTGCTCTACTACTGGGGCAAACACTCACACTCAGGACTTCTCTCTCATTTTAAATTTATTGATTCTAAAACTATGACTTTATGTTTACTTCCAATGTGTTTTGATAATTAACTTTGCATTCACTTTGCTCTTGACTTGTCTGTCATATAGTTCTAATACCTTAACAAAGAAGCCACAGCTAGTTAATTGCAACAATATTCCTAGTTAATTGGAATATGGAACCATTAAAAATATCACTCTACAGAGTGATAGAACGAAGAAGAGAAATAAGCAAAAGTATCAGACAGCTTCTTTAAATTCTAATTTAATTGTAATTGACACAATTTTTAAACAAATATAATGAATTTCATTTCTTAAGTCAAAATGTCTCTAATAATCTCTAACATTATGGAACAAGTTGAATATATTCAAAGTGAACAGGCATAGAGAACCAGAAAAAAAACATATCCATATTATTTATGTACAGTAATTCAAAGAAATGATAACCTTTTAAAAATAAAAAAGTCAAAAATGAATCGTAAATTCCTTCAAGTGTTTTTTATAGTTGAACTGATGTGGAAAAAATGTCATGTGAGTCCTAATTTATCCTCAATTTGTTTAAGTCATATGTAAACAAGCTCAGAAAGATTAATGTCACAGATTCTTTAACATGTAGAGTCTAAATAATAATAATAAGTAATAATACATGATTGTTTCAGGGTGATTATCAGAAGGGGAGAAAGAGAGTATGCTAGGGAAACTATAATATTATGTATGTATATGGAAACAGCACAAAATTTTACTAAAATCAGCTTACAAGCAGCGGATAAGAGTGATAGAACTAAGATTAATACAGATTGGTTAAATTCAATTTACTAAATTCAATGTATTTTATATACATGCATATAAATATAATGAAAGTTCTTTGTAAAATCAATTTATAAAAATAAAAATTATAAAGAATAGCTTAAGCATCTAAATATGTATACAAAGAGATTATCTACATATTTTCACAGACATAATTATACATTGTAAAGTTTCATTTACTATTATCTATAATTAAAAGCAAACAAAGGTAGATGCTTCAAGTTTGATAGGATTCAAAGTCAATTTTTTTTCTTTTTATTTCCCTTTTTTATTGTGAAAATACCCTTCAGAGGGGTTACAATAACCATTGTTGCCTCCTCCTTTGTTTCCCCTTACCCCCCCCCCCCCCCCCCCCCCCCCCCCCCCCCCCCCCCAAATTTGTAAAGTTCGTTTTTCAACATAAAGTCTTGTACGTTTCATTGTTGCAATGGGTCCACCTGTATCCCTATTTAAACAATTTGTTTTTCCCCTTCCCCTCCACAAATTATACTAACATCAAATACAGTGAAAACAGGGTTCATACTGTGGGGGAGGGACATACAAAGTAACAAAGAAATCATCTTATAAATATGTTAGAAACAATAGTAAGAAAGAAAAAAAAACATTTGAGTCCTTATCTTGGGGTTCATTTCGCCTAACATCAACTTATCTGAGCATTTCTGCTTGTCTCAGACATATACTAGTTATTGCAAATAAGGGAAACCATGGGATTATGACCCAGCAATCCCACTTTTGGGCATTTACCGGAATGATCACAAACAAGACCATACTAAAGCTAAAGCTCCACTATGTTTACTGCAGCATTATTGCAGCTTTATTTACCATGGCTAAGATATGGAACCAACCCAGATGCCCCTCAGTAGATGAATGGATCAAGAAAATGTGAGATATATATATATATATATATATATATATATACACACACACACATGTATATATATAATGGAATAAAATGGAATTCTATGCCTCCATCAGAAAGAATGACATTGGCCCATTTGTTAGGAAATGAAAAGACTTGGAAAAATTACATTAAGTGAAGTAAGCCAGGCTCAAAGTCATTTTCATATGAAAATAATTCTGCTTTATTTAATTCTGAAATTTTAATAGTATAACATTTTCATATGTCTATTCTTTCTTTAAATTTTATAGTTCTGCTTCTGAACCCTTGAAGTCTTATTTCAGTGGTGACATGCTTTGTCTTTTAGGTAATACCCAAAAGTAATTAAAGTACTTAAATAGAAATAGAGTACTATCTTTTTTTTTAACCAGAAAGAATGTGTTAAAATATAACTATATCTTCCTTTAAAATTACTCATGGATTTTATCTTTGTTTGAAAGCAGATGGTCTTTTAGAAAGAAGAATGTATCATTCTTCCTTTGTCTTTAAAAATAAAGCAAAGTTGTGATTTAAGTAAAGTATTTAAGATTTCAAAAAGCATTCAGTGTGTAACTATTTAAATCAACAAAAAAGATACTTGACTAAGAATAGAGGTAGAAAGAATTTTACTCTTAGTCTAAAATATGTAACTATAAAACAGAAGTGTGTCTTGCTCTATCCAGCATAGAATCAACCAAAATGCAATTTTCTTTCTTTCCTTTCTTTTTCTTTCTTTTTTTTTTTTTTTTTTTGTGGATCATGGGGCAGGAAATCTGGCTTGGGAGCTGTCCCTCAGCTCTTCAGCTCAAGGCAAGCGCACTACCACTTGAGCCACAGCACCACCTCCGATTTTCGAGTGGTTTACAGGGCATAAGAGTCTTATGGACTTTCCTGCCCAGTCTGGCTTTGAACCCTGATCCTCAGATCTGAGCGTCCTGAGTAGCTAGGCTTACAGGCGTGAGCCACCAGCACCTGGCACAATTTACTTTCTTTTAACAAAGAAGATCATATGCCTCTAAAATGTATGGGTAATAACTGATCATTTTGAAACTCTTGAACTGATTTTTAATCAATATATTTATATTACAAAGTTCAGCTTCATAAATACTACTTTTCTTCTAGGAAACAATTTTTTCTTAATCGTTGGGTCAGTGAATGCCATATTTCTCAGGAATTATTTTTCTTCTTTACTCATATAAAACAGCACAACTGGATCCATATTTTACTGATGAATGCCATCATAGTGGTTTTCTGTGGTTTGAGATTTGTCACAGTCTTAATTTGTTTGTCCTAGTATATGGCCCAGAGAAATAGATGAGAATTATTCCATTTTATATAAAATTGGAATAAGTATTTTAAAAAATATTTTAACTTTAGAGCACACTCCTTATTGAGGAATCAGGAAATCCTAGTAATTAAGAAATGCCCTCTCTTATTACTAGCCATATTATTGCTGCCACTGTTCATGCGTGCTTCCATCAGGTGCAAACCATGCACCACACAAGTAGTGCTTTTTAAATTAAATAACTGACTTCATGTTGGTATAAACTATGAAAATGGTTCATGATACATAAGACATATGAACAGTGCAGAGAACCTCTCATGTACTATAGGCATATCTCCACTTCCTGCATATCTGGACTTCCTTTATATGAAAATAGAAATTGAGATTAATAAACTATTTCTATACCTTAAAGAAGGTTCTGAGATCGGGGCTGGGAAGATGGTTCAGTGGTAGAGCGCGTGCCTTGCATGCCTGAGGCCCTGGGTTCGATTCCTCAGCACCACATAAGCAAAAAGAAAAAAGCCAGAAGTGGCACTGTGACTCAAGTGGTAGAGTGCTAGCCTTGAGCTGAAGAGCTGAGGGACAGTGGCCAGGCCCAGGGTTCAGGCCCCACAACTGGACCAAAAAAAAAAAAAAAAAAGAAGGTTCTGAGATCAATGGCTCTAACTCAAAAGTTGTTTTATTCTTTCCTAACCTCATTTCATACTTTCTTCTCATTTTGTGCCATCATTTCTTAGCATATTATTGGCAGATAATTTCTTATGTGACATGTATGAATTCCAATATAAACAACATACACACCAGTGGGGAAAAGAAGTTCTAAAGACCTAGATTCATTTGTTAGGGCTAAGATCTGGCCTTAGGATCTGGGCAAAACAAAGGTTAAAATGAATAGAATATTCAAATAGTTAACATGGAAATATTTCTTCGAACAGAACCTGCTAGGCAAAAACACTTAATATTTGTATCAAACAATATTTTTTTTTAACTCATAGAAATCTTTACTCTGAAGGAAATGTTTAGGAAGCAAGAATGTGGTATTTTAGGCCTGATGATCATTGACTAGTTGGTTACCCTTCTGTAAGTGGTCATAACATCTTTGAACATAATAGAATTGATTTACAAACCATTAAAAACTGAAAGCTCAACTATGGAAGGAAAGTCTATTTTATGGTTGGCTTACCTTGGATGTGCACTTGTTTTAAATCTACATCTGTTCTGAATGTATATTTTATTTGTTCCTTAGTCATCCTGAAAGTCATCCACAGACTGAGGAAATAAGTGTCACCTCCTCCATTTTACCTTGGGATTTGTTTTTCCTCATAAAGTTCCAATTTAGAGTGAAGACAGACGAAAACCTTCAAATCTTAGGCATGATTAAAGTCTCACTTTTGATTATTTAGTTGGTTAATTCAAATAAGTAAATTAATTAAAATAACTACCCAGATTTTTTTCTGAATATGTAGCATTGATTGATATAAAAAGCCAGTGAAACAGCTTTCTAATGTTGTGAAATGTATTCTTTGTAGAAATTTTAGCATTCAAAAGGCAAATGAATATTATATTTATTTACATACATAGATTAATACATTTTCACAATTTTCTAATATTTTTAGGGTACAGTGCTCTCATTTTGCTTATTCCTAGTATTTTAACATACTTGATATCTTCTGGTAATGGAATTTTTGATTAACCAAAGTAGTTCAAAAGAAGTAATTTTATAAGTTTTAAAATTAAAAATAATTCAAAACAAATAAAAAAGTAAAATTTGAGCTGGGCATCAATGGCTCACACCTGTAATACTTGTTACTCAGGAAGCTACGATCTGAGAATTGTGATTCAAAGCCAGCCTGGCAGGAAAGTCCATGAGACTGATCTCCAAAAACATTACTCGAAAAAGCCAAAAGTGGCTCTGTGGTTCTATTGGTAGAGTGCTAGCCTTGAGCAAAAAAGCCCAGGGAAGCACCCAGGCCCCAGGACCTACAAAAAAATGAAAACTTAGAATTTGACTTATTAAAATTTTCTACCAGCGACAAGTTTTTAGACAATTTGATACATTTCAAATCTTATCAATTTCTCTGTTATTCATGCATTTAAATATAATTTTAGTGTATGTAAAATCCTTAGGTCTTTCTGTAGCCATTTTTAAAATATGGATTTTTTTTTTTTTTTTTGTCATGGAGCTTGAACTCTTGGCTTAGGCGCTATCCCTGTGCTCTTCAGCTCAAGGCAAACACTCTACGGTTTGAGCCACAGCACCACTTCCGGTTTTCTGAGTGGTTTATTGGAGATAAGAATCTCACTGACTTTCCTTGCTCAGGCTGGCTTTGAACCATGATCCTCAGATCTCACCCTCCTCTGTATCTAGGATTACAGGCGTGAGCCACCGGCATCCGGCTGAAAATACCAATGTTCTTTTACCTAGAAACTATTTGCATGGTTAGTACAACATGTTTCATTGTTGTTGGTTGTTTCTGTTTTGTTTTTCAAGTATGAAAGGGAATGAGGAAAAGTATAAGTTGGTACTGCTGGATCGTCCTTATATATATGTGTGTGTGTACTCACACACACATATGTAATTTTATATGGATGCAATTTCAGTCAAACAACATGTTTCCCATTCTAATAGTCATTCCATGATAAATTTTACGAGCTCTTGACTTCTATTGCTCAGGACCTTGCACAGCCTACAGTCCAAAACATCCCCTAAGGAGACATTCTAGAATTCCCAGGATACATTAAAACACAGATTGAATGGACTGTGCTGCAGTGCAATTAGATCAGAAGAATTATATGTGGGATAATTAATTCTTTAGGGGGATTATTTAAAAACCTTTAAATACAAACAAAATCTAAGAGTTTGTATTGCAGTTTTAATTCTGTTCATTAACAGAATGCATTCCTTTTTTAAATAGCTGCATTAATGTGGAGTTTTTTTTACTGGTAATTTTTAATGATATAAAATACATTAAGATAAATGCAAGATTTAATTCAGGAGGTATAGTACACATCAACAACCATGAGCTAATGATTCAAACTGTGTGTCTCCAAGCTATTAGCACCTGAAGAATGAATGTGAAGGACACTGTTAATGCCAAAACTAATAGGTTTACACTATTGCTTTATTCTTAACTTGAATTCTTTAATGGATCTTAGCCATTCAAGTTCAAGGACTTGTGCATGCTTGAAGCTATACACTGCATATCAACAATGGCTAAGTCATTAGTAACAGAGGAAATACCTTTCTCAGGTACATCAGAGAGTCTGCATAACTTTGACAAAATTCAAAAATATTATGCCATTTAATTGCAAAGTCAGCACAAGTTTTTTCTAGCCTTACTGACCTTCTCAATGTCACCTCAGGAGTTTATACATACCTTCGTGTGTGTGTGTGTGTGTGTAAATTCAATGTATAGCAAATCTCTATAACAAATATATTAACTGATAGCCATGCATTCCATTTTCATTCTACAATAAGCAAAAATAAAACACTAGATGAAACTAGTAGGTTTCTCATTAATATCAGTCATGAATTTACCAGCTCATGTTGTCTTCTTTTATGTCTAAGAATTGTAATTGCTGAATATTGTTGGAATACTATTGAAGATGATAGCATCACTACTGCTCTTATCTTTCTTGGTGAATGTTATATGGGCCTGTGCTGTCAAAGGTGGTGTGAGTGATGCGATTACTATCATTTTTAATAGCCAAAACATTTTAAATTTTCATCATAATCAAAAGTATAGCATGAGAGTTACTGCGTTGTGTATCCTATGGAAACAATGGAGGAGCTAAGTATGCAGAAAATTCTAATTAGAATAGAGGACTACATCACTTTATTTTTTCTTTCCTTCTTTATTTCTTTTCTTCTTTCTGTCCTTCCTTCCTTCCTTCCTCCTTTCTACCTTTCTTCCTTTCTATCTTTCTTCCTTTCGTTCTTTTGTTGTCATTGGTGGCCAGTCTTGGGGCTTAAACTCAGGCCTAGGCACTGTCCTTGAGTTTTTTTGCTCAAGGCAAACACTTTACCACTTGAGCCACAGCATCACTTTCAGCTTTTTTTGTTTCTGTAGTACTGAGTAATCAAATCTAGGGCTTCATGCATACTAGGCAAGCACTCTATAAATAAGCCACATTCCAAGCCCTACATCCTTTTATAAAATACAAAATCATTTCCAAAAAGAGGATATGAATTCCTTCTAAGGAATAATATTACATTTAGGCGCTATCATTTAATAAATGCAAGTTACTAATTAATTTTTTATACTTCTTAAAGAGCCTATTAATTGTGCATCTACACTGAATATAAGGCATCAATATTATTACCAAAAGTTCTTATTTAAATAATCCAGTTCATAAAAGTCTAGAAAACAATGGTAGTAGAAATTTTTACTAAACATTATGGGTTAATATGGGACAAAATGTTGAAATGGGTCATGTTGATTAAGATATATTGTGTTCATAAACAACTTGTTAAATATCAATTCCTTTGTATAAGTACATAAAATTATAATTTAAAAATATAAAGAAAGGAAAATACATTAAAAGTCTTAAATCTGCTTTGAGGAAGTTGATGATAAGAGCTCAGCAATTCCAATGATTCACTACAATAATTTAAGAGAGAATGTTTAGTTCAAATATAACGTATCAGTTTTATTGTTGTTTGTCGAGTTATACATGGGGCTTGTCAGTTAAATCTCCTAAACACATCTGTGTTACTTTAAACAGTATTTGTCAAAGGAGATCAAGTATCCCAAATCAAATCCAACTTTTTGTTATTTTTTTAATTTTCAAGGTGATGCATAGAGGGTTTGCAGTTACATAAGTAAGGTAATGAGTACATGTCTTGTCAACTTTACTACCCCTTCCCTCAACTTTCTCCTACTTTCTTTTCCCCAACTCATCCCCGTAAAGTTGTACAGATCTTTTCCAACATTCTGTTCTGTGCATACCCCTGTTACATTGGTTCCCCCTTGTCCTTTGTTCCCTTTCCTTTTCCTAATTCAAATAAAAGCGTATACAATACCAGGGTACCAAAATCAAAAAAGTGACAACAGGGGTATACTGATGCTAAGCAAAATGAATTTCAAATCCAACTTTATATACATAGACAATAATAAATCATCAAGTAATGTTGCTGTTGTTTTGATAAATTATATTGGTAATGATAAATGCTATTGATGTTGACAAAAAAGCAAAACTAGGTTGTTTTTATGTTCAAAACCAACATAATTTGTCACATTAAAGACAAGAAAAATTATATAATCATATACAAAGATACATTAAAAGCATTTCACAAAAGTGATTATATATTATGACATTATTTTAAAAGCTAGGAAATAAGAGAATTTCTCCAATATGTATATAGATTTAAATTCAAATTTCTGCAACATATAAATAGACTTTTTTTCAAAAGATGCTACAAATTATACCTCATTCTATAATACTGCCTGACTTTCTTACAACATCAAGAACAAGAGAAATATGTTATCTTTCTACTGCATTCTAAACCTATACTAAAGATCTTAAGAAGCCAAAAAGTAAGGAAACAAGATAAAAGTCAAAGAAGATAATATTAGAAAAAAGAAGCAATACCATCTCTAGCTTAAGAAAATATATTTTAACAAAAATATCAAAATATACTATATAATTCATTCATGTCATATGTGAATATAGGAAGTTTGAAAGCCACTGTACAACAACAAAAGTTGTGGTTTCATATTTAAAATCTTTTTGGTTTGAAATCTCAGAACCAAATTAGGCACCATATACCACTAACTATACTCTAGTCCATGTTCATTTTGGTATTAAAAATAATAAATGTAATTGAAAGGCAGCATTAGTATTACTTATTTAACATACTTTGTTTAAACTACTCCTTTGGTTTAACCTATTCCTTTCCCATAAATATTATTTGATGATGTACATTGAAAATATTTCAGCAACAATTTTAGATTTTTTTTCATTGCCGAACAGAAGACAAGCCTAACTAACCCATGTCTAGAGATTACATAAAGATATAAAATACATTTCATTCAGTTATTGGCAAAATGTTAATACAGGGTCTCATGTAGATTTTTAATTGGCAAATATTGTGAATATTTGAAACTTTCACATAAACATCATCTATATTTTGAAGCCAAGTTATCTCTCTCCTTGAAATTATTATTATTATTATTATGTAGATCATGGGACTTGAACTCTGGGCCTGAGCGCTGTTCCTCAGTTCTTCAGCTCAAGGCTAGTGCTCTACTACTTGAACCACAGCATCACTTCTGGCTTTTGCTACTTATGTGGTGCTGTGGAATCGAACCCATGGCCTCATGCAGGCAAGGAAAGCATTCTATCACTGAGCCACCTTCCCAGCCCTGGAATTAATATTTTAATACATCTATTTTTTTCTTTTATGTGTTCAAAAGTAAAAATGCTAGAGCTGTCTTCCCATTTAAAGAGTTTTATTTGACTTATTTCCTCAATGACCATCATTATGGTGACTAGGATATTTTGACTTTGAACTCCTTGAGTTCAGAAAATAGAATGAACTTGAGGTAGAGCGAAGTATCAGTGAATTTGTGATACAAAGGATATGGCGTATAAATGAAAAATATCGTTTCCTATTTGGATACTCTTAGCTTCTTGTTATCTTTGTCCTTTCCATTATTAGGATTAATTGATACTATTTCTTATTATCTTGTTGAGTTCTTCTACATGAAAGTAAGTCAGAAAGTGACATATGGAAATAATTACCTAAAGTCTCCTTTTCAAATGCAATACAGTGGCATTGTAGGCAAATATTAAAGTTGACATATTTCTCTGTGTTACTACCAATTACTCACAGGTGGCCAATGAACTGTTAGCTCAGGTGTGTAAGTAACTGCTAGCTGCTTTAACAGATTAACTCTGCAATTTAACAGCTTAGATATTCTTATTGACAAGGAATCATACGATTCTCAGCAGATTAGCTTCTTCATCTATTGACTCCTTTCCTTGGCAGTAGCATTGTAACATGAGTTTCATGTCATCATTACAGTGAAAAAAAGTAACATGGAAAGCACATGCTGGCTCCTACTCATTTTCACCAGACATGGATGTATACCATCAGCCTGACTAGTGGTATTTTTCTGCCTAGAGACCAAGGGACAGAGATGCTGCTATTCTGTGATTCTAGGAGGGAAAAGGAAATAAGAAATTAGTGATTCTCTTTTATTCATCTCACATTTCCACATGGAAATGTTACTGTTTCCTTGGCTGTATTGCATGCATGATATCAAGACTAGATTAATAATTTACTTAAAATCATGGGAAGTTTAAAACCTAAGTGTGTTATTGTTGTTGCTGTTTTGTTGTTTCTTGTTGTTTTTTCTGTTGGTTTGTTGTTTTTGTTGCTGTTTTGCTAGTCTTGGTGCTCGAATCTGGGCCTGGGAGCTGTCCCTGAGCTTCTTTTGCTCAAGATGAGCACTCTACCACTTCAACCACAGCCCCACTTCTGTTTTTTTCTGAGTAGTTTATTGAAGATAAGAATCTTAGGGACATTCCTGCCCAGGCTGCCTTTGAACCATTATCCTGAGATATCAGCCTCCTGAGTAGCTATGATTACAAAGATATGAGCCACCAGTACCAGGCACAAAACTTATATTTAGAGCTGAATATAGGACACCACTATTCATACAGTTGTGTATGTGTTTGTGTGTATGCATGCATGTGAGTGAGTGTGTGTGTGTGTTTATATACCCATACTGAGGGCTGGAACTGCACTCTTCAAAATCTCATTTGGTTTTCTTGCTTGAGGCTGGAGCTCTGTCACTGTAGTCATGCCTATACTTCTGGCTTTTTGCTGAGTAATTCGAGAGGAAGGCTGATTTCAAACAGAAATTCTTGATTCTTCAGTCTCCTGAGTTACTAGGATTTTAGGCTTGAGTCACTGACAGCTGACACATTGTTGATGAGATAATTATTTTATAGTATTTTAAATGTGAAATTATGACCTATTTTGTGCAAAGCAGGTTTGAAAAGTATACATGCATACCATATGTAGGTTTGATCTATTCACTATGTAATTACTCTATGTGTAGCTCATATTTATCTTTAAGTCTTTTTTAAAATACCAATTTATATAATTACTTACATCCTGGGAAGAAAAATATAAGAAGTGAAATTAGTCATATTGTTATGTTCTTATTTAATTTTGCATTTATCTGGAGTAATTTGTGTAACTTTTAATGTAAAACTGAACAATCAGTAATAAAGTACCATAAAAAGTAATAACATTAATAAAATAAACTAGGGCACAATGAAAATAAGATTAAATTTTGTCATAGGTAGTAGGTTAAGAAATACTAAAGTTTCCTTCTGTCCAATTTTAAAGAAATTGATTATTTTTATGAAATAAATTGTGAAATGTCTAAAAAGCATGTGTTTTAATATAATGCACTCTCAAAAAAGTAACACAGGAAAATTTAAATATATTTAATAAAATTATTAGTAATCCATATCTTACTGGTAACTTTATTGGTAATTGAATAGTCCTTCATTGAAGCAGCCAATTTAATTCTCAGGGGTTTACTTATAATATTATGAGGTATGTAATATCTAACATTTAATCTAAATTATCATATTATTTCAATATGTAGAATGAGATATTTCTCAAGTCTGGTAAATGATTTATATTTCTCATGAATTGCTGCAAGTATCAAATTATGCAACACTCCAAAATGAAATAAAATTATAAAGAAATTACACTAAATGAAATTCCTAAGTTGAGATGTGAACAAAATCATGAAAAGAAGCAGTAGAACTGGTTCTGCTAGAAATAGATTTAGTTGAGTTAGGAAGAGATTCAGCATATGAATTTAAGGTTTAAACTATATCAATCAGTGAAATTTCCAGTGTAATGTGGAGACTTGAGTTCAGATATTTTGACACATAGATCTTTGGATATTGTTAAGGACAGCAGTACAGAGTTCTATCTTGTTATTTTTTTTATGATTCTCCCAGTCATATGGAAACCTACTCTTATTTCTCCAACTTTTTAGTCTAGTATTATGTCAAATCACACAACTGCCTAGGAAATATGCTTGTAAGTTCTACCACTCAGAACACAAGAGTGTTAGTGTGTGACTAGAGATGAAATAGCTCTTTGGCTTTCTGTGGTCAAGTACCTTCTTTCAACCATTTGCTCAGGATCTATCTATCCTTTGTTTCCCACATATCTTAACAAATAAACAGTGCCCAATATACACTTCTAGAGCATATATAATTAATGAATAAAGATGAACTTCTTTTGTCTATATTATCTGACTTGATGACTAATACTGACAAAGAAAACTTCCTTAGATGTAACCTATCTTAGTCACATTCTCTCTCAGGGGAGAAAACATGTTCTAGGTCTCTTCAGAAAAGCTTTTTGCTAACACATGGAGTAAATGTACAGTGAAATTTGTTTATCTGAATTAAAATGAAGAAAAAAAACCCTTCTGTGAAAAGCTGATACTGCAATTCCTTTACCTAGATCACACATTCTTCATTAGCCATATGTTCAATGTTCATGAGCATATGTTGCTTTTTTCTTGTAGTTTTGTTCTTTGACTATTGAACAATGATGAATTTTGCACAAAGCTCCTACCATCAGTAACTATAACACTGTTATTCTTTTGAGTGCTCATTTCATTAGTTGCAGAGCTAATTATCATTGAGGGGTACATTTTGCCAAAAAACAGTGGATGGGAAGGAAATACAAAGTCTAAGACATACAAGTTTCAGATGGAAAAAAATCCTGTAAACCTTACATGGACAAAATAATTTATGTATGGTATTCAATAATGGAAGGTAAATGGATAGAGAATAATGCCATTTCATCATAAATGTACATAAGAAAAAAATTAAAGCAAAATTCTCTAAATTACAAATAATATTTGATTAAAAGTTTATTAATGTTACTTGAAGTTAGAGTGATAAGACATTGTATCATGTAAGAAATTTGAAGAACTAAAAGACTTCAAAAATGCCATTGTCATCTGTGTCATTATAAGCATATTTTAATCATGTATGACAAGTTGCTTATGATTATGAATAAGCCAATGAGAGCTTGATAACTAAATGTAGCATTTTCCAGCTGAAAGACTCACTCTATGGATATCAAAATATAATTTCTAAATTAGGTATTTCCAGACACTCTCAATAGAATGTTGATTACATAATATTTCTCAATCTCAAGATGATGTGACCAACTTTCCCCCAAATAAATTATGAAGAAGAGAGACAGTTAAGAGCCAGGGGAAAAATAATATTTTATGTTTTATGACATATGAAAAAATATTTTATAAAACCAGGGGGAAAAAGCCTATTATCATCTTCTCTGCCTTCATCATTCTTTGGAAAGTAACTTACTCATTTAATGTACCAGAACAGCTTTCTTTATTCTCTAAGATTTCTTTTTTCTTTGAAAGTGTGTATACAGATCTTTGGGTCTGTGTGACTATAAAGAGTACTCATGAATTCCAAATAAAATCAACTAGTACTATATATAACCCACAAGAAGAGAAATTCAAATTAAAATATTTATTTAAATTTCTTACATTCTGTCCTCCTCTTTTCAACTCCATAAAAACTGTTCCATTCCCTTTTGTTTTCTGTATTTGCTGAATTTTTGATCAATCTGAGAAGAGAATATACAATGCTCTAACACTGAGGGGCAGCTCCAGTGCACCTTTGCTTTGAGTTTGGGTTTTAATGCTGGCCTTATAAGATTCTTTATGTAGAAGTGCCCCAGATGATTCAATTGCCAAAGAAAGGAGCAGTAGTTAGATAAATAACAGGGAAAGATAATTTCATTTCTCCAAACATGTAGGGTACATGAATATGGTTCATTCACATTGACATTTTTTCTATCTGTATAATATAAAGTCTAATTACCCTAAAGAGAATTATCCAATGATTCTAATTACCTTCCATAATTTGAATACAGAGGGTTTTACACTGTATGGTTAAGTCCATATCTTAGCAGTCAATAATGATTGGATGTAGGACTGAGATGAAACTTAAATTCTAGGAAAAGTCTGCAGAAATTCTAGAAGTATACAGACATTGTGTTTAGTGTAATATACTTCCATTTCTACTATCCATGCCATAACATCATCCCTAGAATTCTCTTTTTCTTTGTTTCCCCTTTCTTTTGGTCTTTTATTTACTCATTACTGTCAAAGTTTCTAAAGAAGCTTGCAACTCAAAATGACAAATTTTAGTCTTTCCCCATGATTGCTAAATGCAAAATACCTTACTCAGTTAATATCATATTTATATGAAATTAAATGATTAATATACCTGGTAAAAGTAAACCATACAAGGTAAAATGAGCAATAACAAGAAAATATAGGAACTTGACCTTAAGGTGCTTCTTTGTTTTGCTAATCAATGACAGCTATGGTTCACTAAAAAACAAAGCACAGTATCTAAGGTCTTTCCAGGAAATTCTTCCCTTTATCAAGATGTATTCAGTAGGAGATGCTGCTGGTTCATAATAGGTAATTGGACTGGGTGTAACGCCTTCCAACTCCACTTCAGTGTTGTTATGCTATAGGTAAAAACAAAGAAAACAAAAATGTCTGAATTACTGACATGTTTTCCTTTAAAATCATATTACAGACATTTACCAGAGCATTATACTGATGGAATTTTATATTTTGATCCATTTTTATTATCAGTGGAATCTTATTTTAACATAGAATCAGGGTCATAGAACCACAGAAGAAAATCATCTTCCCCTATCCACCAAAAATGAATACAAATATGATTTGCAAATGAAACTTTCTAGAAAAATGAATTTGCTGCTAAGAAAAACTTCAAAAGCCATTACTTTTTAATAATGACGAGACTGATTCCCTAATGTTATTGTTTGTATTATTTCCATAACTAACATTTTTCAATACGAGACTTTTAGAACGTTCTAATATTGCTTATATTGTCTCAAGAGGTTTGTTAAAATGTAGGCAATGTATTAATATGCTTCATTACATTACATTTGTAAATCCACCTGTTCTTTCATTTATATGCAAACTACCTACTATTGGAAAGAGAATAATTCTAGATTTGCCGTCTTGATTTTATGGGAATATTCTGAAGCATGACCAAAGACAATGACTTGGGAAAAAATGCTAGGATGAACAGAATATGAATTTAATATAAAATAATTAATTCAGATAAGAGGTGGTACCTACTGGAAGTGGGATTACATAATGAAGATATCAGGGATATTTTTTGAGCCTGAGAAAGATTTTTAAACACAAAAGGCTTGAAAAGTTAGCCATGTGGTTTCATATTATTTTATATTTCTTTTATTAATATCTTTAAGTAGTTCTACAAAGGAGTTGCCTCTTAAAGCAGTTTATGAATATGATGTCACCCTTTCAACATTCTCACTCATCCTTCCCCTATCCATTTCTTCCCTGACTCTTCTTAATTTTGTAGTATATGCACTGGTTTATTGACTGCATTGTGTGTATTTGTGAGTGTGTGTGTGTGTGCACGCGTGTGCGAGCATGTGTGTGTGTGTTAGGAGACTGAAATATATTTTATATAAGTCTTTGATGGCATGTTTGCAAATACCTGTGATGTCAGCACAAGGTTTACGTAGGAAAATGGGACACTTTAGGCAACCCATGGCTCCACAGTGACATCCTGTTTGAAAAAAGTAAAAAGGTCTTCTTGGAGAGATATGATATCTATCTATCTACCTATCTACCTATCTATCTATCTATCTATCTATCTATCTATCTATCTATCTATCTATCTATCTATCTATCTATCTATCTATCTATCTATCTATCTAATTTGGAGCCACAGTGTTTCAAATACCAGGAACCAGAGGAAAGATAGAAAAGAATGAACACATTCAGCTCATTTGACATATGTAGATCCAAGAAGTTAACTATTTAATCTATGCATATAGAAATTTAGGTTAAGTTGTTTGGCTTTCAACATTAGACAACTTCTCTGAATTCAATTTCCAATTTGGTAAAATGAGAATAATTCTCACAAGACTAGTTTACATCAGTGTAAGTGAGATAATACACATTCTCAAGTAGTGATCAGAGCCCCAATTTTCTGGACGCCTGAATAACAATGAGAGAGGAAGGCCATGAAGCATCATCCTCACCTTTCCATCTACTCATAACCCACTTATTTATTCTACACATTTGGGGACTTGTGCTTAGTAATTTACTTCCAAAGCATTAAACAGTGAGAGCTATGAATGATGATGTGGTTCTTCCTCTAAATATAGATCCTGTCTCTGTGCATTGTTTTCTGTGCTACAAAAATAAAGAAAGAAAGAAATAAAAGTATCTGTCATCACCAGTCTCAAAGGCCGTGGGAGTAAAGAAAAGAAGTTCCAAGGGTGTAGGAGGCAAAATAATGTGTGTTTGCATTTTCTGGCCCATTACATTTTGTAGTTCATGTTCATAGCCTACATTTGTTAGGAAATGTATTATACACAGAGAAGGGAAAATGAAGAATACAGTCCTTTCTTTGGTGTTCTGAGATAGGAAATGACTAACCACAAAGCCCTGAATATCTACAGCTGGTTTCTGCTTTGCCTGGGAACACCCTTCAGGTCAACTACTGTCTGCCAATCTCTGAGCTGCAGGCAGTGGGGTGAAATGCACAGACATACTGTGTGTGAAACCAGCTGTCACTGGTAGATAGGACAATTCTGAAAGTAAAGATTTCAAAAGCATACCAAATGCTTGCCTGGACTTTTATAGTCTCTGACAGTCAGAGATCTGACTAGATCCTGTGTGTGTGTGTGTGTGTGTGTGTGTGTGTGTGTGTATGTGTGTGTGTATCACAAGTCCAAAAACGCAGAGATCATGTTTACTCTTATGTCATGGAAAAAAATATATATGAGAATCCAATCTTACAATTTTTAACTGATGCTAATTGGGATTTTGCTCACTATGTACTTTTAAGCCCATTAATAATACAAATATTAAAAAGAGCAAATAAATAAAAATATAATAATTCCCAATATAACATTTTTTCACTTCATACTGCCTTAGCCAATTTGTATTCACATTATTTATACTGCAGAGGCTGTTTAGCAGAATATGGTATGCTACCTATACAAATAGAATCACATGTATTTAATTTTGATGTGTGCACACTTAATAGGCTAAAATTTTGTTTGTTGGAAATTTTGAGTATTTATTTTCAAACATACTTAAGTCATTAAACTAACTTCCAAACTTTGAGAAGCAATGATCAGTTATTTTGCTGCAACATAATCTCAGTACATTTATAAAGGCTCTAGGTGTTTTTGGAACTCATTCTTTCCTGATTTTCAAAGTCATTTATGGATGTGCTTTCTATAAATTGGATGAAACTCATTTTGTTCTACTCTTATTTTCCACCTTCCCATATCTTGGCACAACATATTTAATAGCTTCTCTATCTGCTATTTGATGTAGGATTTTCTTTATTCATTTTAAAATTACCTTGCCTACATGACAAAAGGTTCCCCTCCTTCTAGTAGTTCAGGATTTAATGAACAAATTCATGCTCATCATATCTGTACCATTTGTGATTAAATAGATGTCAATCATGTCTTCTTTTGCCTCTACCACTGCAAAATCTTTTTGTCAGTTTTCAGACCTTTCAGTCAGTTGTCATGTAGCAGTCCTAAGCTCTCCTTCACTCCATTTACAATTTCCTTAGACTTTTCTAAACATTTTGAATTGTTTGCTGGTTCCAACAGTAACAAGAATTGTGTACGACAACTCTTGCAACACAGCATATTTAAGACATTTATAGTAGTACCTTAAATAATTTTGATGGTGATAATAGAATGCATAATTAAGAAAAGAAATGTGGGTTGGTTCTTGGCACATAGTAAACAGCCAGGAAATTGAAGCTCTTATCGTCTGCTATTAGTTGTCATTAATTATGTCCTACTGTTCTACCGGTACTTATATACTGTATTTTATTTGTTCTGGTACATCAGGGTCAATAACTTATATTATCTTTCAACCACTATTCAGAAGGATACAATGTTTATAGGGGTGATACTTGTGTCACACAACTGGTATCAGAAAAGAGTTCAAAATATTTTATTTTTTTTGTTTCCCTAAGTACAATGTTCTCTCATATGAAGCTATCATATTTGTGTCAACACTGACTATACTAAGTAATACATAAATGAGATATTACTGAACACCTACTATAACTGGATATTTACATGATACAAAATAGTATTTCTTCAGCTAATCAGGGATCTAGAGTCCACTAGACAGAAAGCATACTAATAAAACTTCTATATGGCATGAATTATTGAATGGCATGAACTCATAAGTTCTAGTAATTCACAAAGGTATTATATGGCTTACATCATGCTTTGAGAAAAGTGAAATTTTATCGAATATTTTACTCTCATAAGTTTCTTACAGAAATGTATTCTTAGTTAAAGTATATTCTTAGTTTTAAGAATGATAATTTCAATAGAGGCATATGAATAAATAAAAATTAATAGTTGCTCTAGATAACTTGGGATGCTATAAGAAGATTCTAAAGGTTTGGTGGCATCAGCTACAGAAGAGTTTCTCATGGTCCTAGGAGTATGGGAAGTCCATTATGGAGCAGATTGGCTTTGTGTCTGGTTACTATCTTCTCACATATGAATACATTAAAATTAATAGCTACTCTAGATAACCTGGGTTCTATAAGAAGATACTAAAGGCTTGGTGGCTTCAGCTACAGGAAAGTTTCTCATGGGCTTGGAGTATGGGAAGTCCATTATTGAGCAGGTTGGCTTTGTGTCTGATTGCTATTTCCCTTTATATCTTCACATGGTAGAAGAGTTAACCCTTCCTTCTGTCTCTCCATAGAAAACAGGAATGAATCTTATGGACAAGATCTCCCACACACATTACTGATCACCTCCCAAGCTAACTTTCAAATGCCTACCATGGATTATAACTTTAACATAAATTTTGAGAGGCACATAATCAGTCCATAAAACAGAGAATATGCCTGTGTGTTGATGGTTAGTGTTTGTTATCTTAGTTATTCAGGTAGCTGAGATCTGAGGACTGTTGTTTGAAGATGATCTGGGAAGAAAGTCCAAGAGAATTTTAGCATGCACCCTTCCACTACCCACCACTACCTAATAACATAAACTTCTTATATAATTTTAGATGTTATTTTATTGTAAAGATGCTGTACAGAGGGGTTACAGTTACATGAGTAAGGTAATGAGTACATTTCCTTTCGAGCATTGTTACCCCTTCCTTTGATTTTTCTCCTACTATTCCTTCCCTCCCCATCCTCTCTCATTCCTTCCCATCCCCCTTACTCAATTGTAAATTTCATTTCCATCATAGTATCTTATGAGTTACATTATTGCAATGGGCCATCCTGTGTCCTTATTTCAGCATTTTGTTATTCCCCTTCCTTTCACTAAATCAGATAAATATATATACAAGATGCATGGAACCAGAATCAATACAGTGACAACAAAGGATGTTTCATACAAAAGAAACAAACAAAAATCACATGGAACATTAAAAACAATAACAACAAAGGAAGACTTCTTATGTCCATATCTTGGGGGTCATTTTGCTTAAAATCATCTTATATGTACATAGCTTTTGAGCTTTTCTGTTCCTCTGAGAAGATTATCCTAGATGTATACTAATTATTGCAAATAAGGGAAACCATGGATCCTCTATTTCTTTGTATTTGACTTACATCACTTAATAGGATTTTCCAAGTCTTTCCATTTCCTAACAAATGGGGCAGTATGGAAGCATATAATTCCATTATATATCACATTTTCTTGATCTGTTCATCTATGCAGGAGCATCAAGATTGGTTCCATATTTTAGCTATGGTGAATAATGTTGTGATATACATAGTTGTGCTGGTGGCTGTAGTATGGTCTTGTTTGTGATCATTTGATAAATGCCCAAAAGTGGGATTGCTGGATCATAGGGGAGCTCTATATGGACTCTTTTGAGGAACATCCATACTGCTTTCCAGAGTTTACACTCCCATTAACAGTGCATTAGTGTTCCCTTTGGGCCACATCCCCTCCTGAATCTGTTATTATTAGATTTCTTGATTATAGCCATTCTAACTGGGATGAGGTGGATCTCAATATTGTTTTGATGTACTACTACACATACAACAATCAAGGGCCTCATATATTAAAATATATTTTGAGCTCAAAACAAATGATTCCTCCAAAAACAAATCTTCAAAGAAACAACCACCCCATTAATAAGTGGACTAAAAATTTAGAGACTTCTCTGATGAGGAAATAAGAATGGCCAATAGACACAGAAGAAATGCTCAACTTTTCTGGCAACAAAAGAAATGAACTTATTTTTAACGCAATGCTTATACTTCCACATTGGTTATGATGTAGTTAATGACACTGTTCTAGTTCATTTTCTAGCTTGCTGGACTTCTGTTTTGCCAAAGCAAAAGAGTTATATGAATGATTCAAATTTCCACTGGAAGAGCTGCTTTATAGTTAACAAGACTACTAACTTGGGTTGATTTAATACTTGGAAAAACATTTAAATTAATATAAAACTTTAGCAACAATAACCTTTTTGAATCAGATCCTGGTACTTTGGGAAGTTCAGGACCTGCCTTCTAATTTGTTATACAGTTAAACAATAAGAGTTATGAGAATGGGCTGGGTAGGTGGCTTAGTGGTAGAGAGCTTACCCTTGCATGCATGAGGACCTGGGTTCGATTCCTCAGCACCACATAAGCAAAAAAGAAAAAAAGCCGGAAGTGGCACTGTGGCTCAAGTGGTAGAGCGCTAGCCTTGAGCTGAAGAACTGTGGGACAGCGCCCAGGCCCAGAGTTCAGGCCCCATGACCAGACCGCACCCCCCCAAAAAAAAAGAGTTATGAGATTTAAAGAAGTGTTCAAATATTAACAACCAATGGTTCTCAAAACCATTATTTCTCCAAGTCAGTAACTGTTAGAAAATCTACTTATCATTGATAAAAAGAGATAATTAGGAGGAGTGAGTATATTTATAGTCCTTTGAAGGAATAACATTTGTTCACGTTTTCATAGTGATGTGTTTTAAGCTCGTGATGTCAGATGAGAAGTCATTACAGTGGCTTGGGCTATTATTCAGGAGTTCACTCTGTCTATAATTAAGTAGCAATGACCTGCATGTGAATCTTCCCTTAGCTGTTAAGAACCAGCTGGAGAAGCTGAGGGCTATTTTTGCAATTATAATCTGCAAAGATCGAAAACATTAAGATAAATAAATTGTCTACCTTATTAGCAGGCAACTCATTTCCACACTTGAATACCTATCAACAGGGGTTCCAAGTTCAATCTGCCTCCCTGACCTCTTCCAGTTCTTTAAAATCAGCTGGTAGGGGAGAGGAGGAGGGCGACATTTCACCGTATTTTCCATTGTGTCTTGAAATCCACTTTTAAGAAGTTGGGTAAGGATTACATTTGATGTAATAATGGCATAAGACCAAAAGCTTTCAAACTCACTTTGAAAGGAGGCATGATCAGACAAAGACAAAATGCATACCTAGCAATAAATGGAACACTTCACTGTATTTATAACTGTAGCAGTAAATTGTAATGCTGAATGTGCGGCCTATATTGAAGTGAAATGGCTTTGACAATGACCTTCAGTAGGTCAGAATTAGTTGAGAATTACTAAATATTCTAGAGGGACATGTTGTTTGTCAGGTCTAAGAAATATTATCAAGCCTAGAATTTGAGTTAAAGTAGTGCATAATTCTCACTGATGAATGAAGTGAGAATTTTATTTGTTTTGTGCTTATGGGATAAATGTTGAGAAGGGAGTATTTGAAATCACAAGATGACTCGATGTTTGAAGAAACAACATGGAAGGTATCTAAAAGAATGATAGATATATAATACAAATGGAGCACATGTCTAGATACATGCATAATTATGGGGGGAAAAGAAAGGTAACTAGATTTGGGGAAATAACCTAGTGGAATTAGGTTGGTATTTATGGACTCAACTATTTTTTTCCATCTTGACTCTTATACCATACTTAAAATGCCATAATCTTTCTCTTTAATTGAAAGAAATTGAATATGGATACAATACCTTGCCAGTAAGTCTCTTAGTGACTTCATACTCATCCTTTAACCTATCATGTCATTGGTTTCAAAAAGTACAGATGTCCTAGAAAGGACAGAGTATGTCCATCAGGATGACTGAAATTAAGGGAAATAGAAAGATCTTGAAAACAATCTTACTGACAAAAGAAGCCAGACTCAGAAAGAATATATATATATATATATATATATATATATATATATTTCATACAAAAGGGGCCTGTGCATGTACCCACAATCAAGTTGACCAATATAAATATATGCAGCAGAAAAACTTCATGGAGTAAACCACTTGAATAATTAATAAATATCTTAAGAAAATTAATATTAAGAATATAAAACCTAATTTGAATGTGAAGGTGTCTTGAGGAAGAAAATTGGCCAAATAGGAAGACGAGCCAAGGGAAAGCCGTCACAATATCTGATATGTGAAAGAAGATGCTTTTTTAGGAATATGGGGAGAAGGAGAAGAGATGAGGCTAATCAGTGAAAGGGGTGATTGATCAAAATGCATTATGCATATGAATGGCTATATTAAATGGTAATCTGCGTGAAAAATTTGTACATTACATTTAACACAAGGAATAAGAGGAGATAAATCTAGAGGACTAAATTTGCTCTAAGCATCCCTCTTCAAAAACCACCTTAATGAAGTACAAGCTTTAGGATAGAGGAACTGTGAGGTTGAAAGTGTAGCAAAGCAAGTACAATGTTCAACTCAAATCCCAATTGAAGCGTCATTGTCATTGGTAGCCAGGCACTGGTGGCTCCCACCTGTAATACTAGTTACTCAGGAGGCTGAGATCTGAGGATCGCAGTTCAAAGCCAGTCCAGGCAGCAAAGTCTGTGAGTCTCTTATCTCCAATAAACCCTGGAAAACCGGAAGTGACGCTGTAGCTCAACAGGTAGAGTGCTCGCCTTGAGCTGAAGAGCTGAGGGACAGTGCCCAAGCCCAGAGTTCAAGCCCACAATAGACCAAAAAAAAAAAAAAAAAAAGAGAAAGGTGATTGGTGGAAAGTGCCTATTGTACACCCACAAAGAAAAGAATATATTTTAAATTCTCAGTATGGATTGCAAAAGTCGACAGTTATCATTATGGTCTTCCATTGCCATTTCTAAAATTAATAGAAACCCAAGTGAATTAATCCACCAAACCGAGCTACTCTTGTATTTCACTTAGGTCCTAAATTCCAGTATTACTGTGCACAACCCACATCTTCCATAAACTCCCCCTGATACCAACTCTCAAAAAGTGTGTGCGTGCATTTGTGTGAATGCACCATTTTAATAAGGTTTCACTCTTGTCTTCAAGAACTAATAGTATTTCAGAAGTAAATATGTGTTGACTTTTCCTGTGCAAGTTGCCTAATAAAATACATGATAATTGTCACAGAGAGCTAGTAAACACAGCATGTTAAGTTTAAGCAATTATAGTAGCATTAACAGGAATTTCAGCATCACTATGGAATAATTCAAAAATGGCTTTTGCAGTCAGAGACCCCTAAGTTGGCCTACTATTCATAAAGTTTAAATTCTCAGAGACATTCTATAGTTCATATGAGTTATAAATTCAAGGTCATGAGATGAATCACACAGCAGACATAATATAGATAAAATGTGAGTGATGTGAACAGGAACCTCTGGTTTTCAATATAAACTTCACTGACTAACACTTACTTGACCTTAGACCATAAATGCTTATATCTCTCATCTGTGCAATATTCATTGTCTTATCGTCTATGGGATAATAATTTACCTCTTAGAATGTGGGGATATTTAATTGAAAACTTTAAAAAATATGCATACACACCTATAAGTTCACAATGGAATATAGTATAATTCTTGAAGCTATAAATATAGCTTCTTGGAAAATATATATCATGTAAATCTTGGGATTTAATTTTCAGTGAAAATCAAGTCTATAGCTTTAGTCAAATGTCTTTCTCTTGGTGGACAAATTCAATTACTTAAGCATAGCCATTATCGACCATTGTCAGTGAGTAATTTTTAGTGAAAATATAATGGTAACCCTACATTATTTGAGAACAATAGTTAATTTCTCCTCGTCTTTTAACCATTTAAGAACCTAACATATTAATATACACACTAAGTGAATAAAATAAGATTTATAAATTCTTTAAATGTTGCTGCCTTTTAGCTAAATGAATGAAAAATAAGGTGAAATTGTGAGTGGCATGTGTTAGGTCTTAAAGGTAAAGGATACACTATTGGTAAACAGGTAAAATTGTGTTGAATAATACAAATTTTCACTTGGAACTCCTCGACTATTTATGTAAACATGAATACTAACATATCTTTCAAAACAAGCCTATTTAACAATTCATCTAAAACTAAAGTGAATATAAAGAAGACTTAATGATATCTTAATATATAGAATGTTTTGAAACATGCCATTGACAAAATAATTGCAACATTATTTTGAGAGTCCTTACAAGCTGAGAATGTTTAGTTGATATTAACTGGTTATTTACAATTAGTGTCATTAATATACTGGAATGTCATCTCAAGGGAATTATAATGTTATATTGTCCCAAAATACTTTCCCATTGTTTGCTGGCTGGTAGTTTGTTGTCTTCTTTTGATTTAGTGAATAAAACATCCAGCCATGCAAGTGATTTCTGAAAGTGTGCCAGTTTGGGCCCCACAGAAGTTTAACAAATTAGTGTCCTTTGATTTGATGGAAATTAGCATGGAAAAGAAAAGTAGAGCATGTTTTCACACAGAGAATGGAATTCCTGTTTAATATATTTCTCCTGTGGATTGCAATATGAAAACTGTCTTTTCTCAATTTGTTGGCTCCTATAGACCTTGGGTTTAATGTTGAATTTATAATGTTCACAGTGTTATGTAAGAAGACCACTTGAGAATCTTCCAGTTAAACCCTTTATTTTATATTTAGTAACTTTGGGGAGAGGGGAGTAAAAGAATAAAGCTCTAAAATTAAGGACCGGACAAGTAAAGCAACCCATAAGGAAAGAAAATGAATAGTCCATTCATCAAATTTGACAATATGAATATGTGTTAAAAGGAGATAAAAATGTGCCATCACTTGATCAGGTTTAGAAGATACAGATAATTTTACCTGAAACTACCTAATGACTTAAGCAATTATATGTGCTTTTTCTTTCTTGGATGAGAATTGGTTGCAGACAAAATCCACAGGTTTTTGAATAAAAGTGCTTATGTAAGCTCTGCCTTAAAATAAAAATGGTGACTCATGCAGCTCTGCTTAATACTATAGCTCATTAAACTTCCTTGGTCTAGTTTTCCTCACTGTTTAGCCTGTTTTTAAAGGATGAAGTCTTGGCTCTCTCAGGTCTTTGTGATGAGTCTTTTCCCTGAGCCAAATAGTGGTGGGTTATTTACTGCTTATTTGGCTGTACATAGCCTTCCTTGCTCTCTCAAGAGTTTTCACCTTATATTTTTAATCATTTCTATAGTTTATCAGTAGCAACATTTCTGCCCATATTTTTCCTCTAGATTAAGTCCAATTCAGGATGACAAAAATAATATTCTGTTTTATCCTTTTGGATAAGTTTTGTGTAAAAAGGTAAATGCTTAAATTGACTGTCTTCAAGGGGTTTGTATTCCTCTGTCTAATCTCAAACAATGGAGACAAATTTCACAGAACTAGATGTCTTATCCTTAAAAGGTCATAAGGCTAACTTTTGTCAAAGTCATTGATGGCACAATTACAAACTTTGTAAGAAAAGGAACAATGACCTTCCTACTGCTGGGGGAAGAAGAGAGAGAGGAAAAGAGAGAGAGAGAGAAAGAGAGAGAGAGAGAGAGCGCACAAGGAAAGATGGAAAAGATATTCACACAGTGCCAAAAGTATTTTCTGTACTATGATTGAAGTCTTTTGTAAGCACCCAAACGGGTCTTTATAAAGGCACTTTTCTCTGTCCTATTGTGCATTCGTTTTGATTTACCTCTTTCCGTGTTCGGATGGCAAGAAGCATCTTTATTCTTGAGGACTCTTGAAGAGAAACAGAGAGACTGCCATCATGCTTGCCTGGAAGATGAGTTTTAAATGAAGTCCTCTAGAAAGCTAGATCCTACTTTTGCTCAGATTCTTCTGAACTAAGCATTTCACATTTTCAGTGATGAGAACATTAGCTATAATCCAACACTGCTCTGACTTTGAAACTGCATCTGCACACGTTGAAAGGTGGTATCTGTTACAGCTTCTTTCGTGACCGGAGATTTACTGAAGATTTCACATAGCCCTAGACATACAGAGTACAGCCCATTGTTTCCCATTTGTGGATATATGTACAGACAGTTTTACTACTTTACCATTGTCCTCGATTTTTCACTCCAACATAATCCAACCAGTTCTAAGATGCCTGAAAAATGTATAGTTCTCTGGTATTACCTTGTATATTTTCCCTTAGGATTTCAGACTATACAGGAACATTCTCTTTTGATAATCTATAGTGAAAAGAGCTCTAGCAAATGATCCCAACTTTAATTTTGTCTTATAAGTACAGAGAAAAAAAAATCAATATGCAACCGGAACAGTGTTTCACAAGCGCAGAGGAAAGGATGGAAATTAAGTGAGATTTTTAGCCATATTGTTCCCAACCCAAGACGTTTGGCTCCTTGAAAATTCTATTAAGACTGTGTGTCTCCAAGTTAAGTGTTGAACAGTCACCTGAGGGCTTTTTCAACAATAGAGTAAGAGGCATCACCCCCTTCTGATTCTATAATTCAAAGATGGCCAGGTCCAGAAGTATCTAACAAGGACCTGTCCTTGGGGCTAATGGAAACTCAGTTTCAGGATCACTGAAATAAGATGTGATAGAATCACCAGGTGTGAGTTCCACCTAAAGTAGATGTTGTCCTGCATTGAAAAGGGAACACTATGAATGATACTAGAAATAAAAGATTCTTTAACAGAAGTTTCTTTCTGGACAAAATGCAACTCTCCTGCAAAAAGGCTGAATGCATCCATTGATTCACTTTTATTTAGTTCCACAGTTGTATTAAGGGGGAAAAAATAGCTAATAGTTTTTCCAGATGTCAAATAGAATGTTACCTGGTCTCTGCTGGTAAGGCTGCCACCTACTGCCTGCATGTGAAAGTTGCTTTGAAAATCAGATTGCTGAATAAGTTATAGAAAGTGAAAAAAAAATTAGTACATTAAGAAAATGTTCTCTGATAAAATGCAGCTAACTGGGGGGGGGGGAAATAAGCTGGTATGCTTTAAACAATTTGCTTGGAGCATTGTTACTTAAAAATCATACTATAAAATATACAGAAACATTTTAACTATGCTCTTTACCATATTTAAAAACTTAGATGGCTTAGTGTTAAAATGTATAAATATATTATCTTGTGTTTTGGGGGCAGTTTATTCATTAACCTATACTTTTATTAATCTTAGCCTCCTAGAAGTTATTGTAAAACATTTTGACCCCCTGTAGGGGAAAACTTACCTAGAAACACTTGAGTTTTGGTATGAAATAGCACTTTTAGCCCCATTCTCTCCAGGATGTTTTATGTCTCCAATTAATCAAAGCTCTCCCAAGAAACTAATTTTATCATCTTCTAATAGCATTTGTATACCATGTAGGTAATTTTAATGGCGTGCACTATTCCCTGGGTATAAATTTCTTAAAATAATATTATTGACAAACCATGAACAGCAGGCAAAAATAGAAAAACATGGATATGGGAATGATATTTAGCTATTTGTGTTATTGACCATATTCAGTTGTAATGATAAAAAAGGCACTGATTGGTCCAAGTTATTTTTCCCCATAAGATATTCATAATATCACCATGTTTATGTTCAGTTATAAAATTTTAATTTAGTTAAGTATATTAGTCAGTTTGCTATAACAAAATGACACATGCTAAGTTTTTTTTCCCCATAGAAATGCCCTGGTTGTCCATAATCCAGGGGCAAGTCAGATTGGGTTCCAGTGAAAGTCTCTGCATGTTCCTGGCAAAGCACTTCCTTCTTGCATTCATTTCTCTTCTTCGCTTTGAGAGAACATTTGTTTTAACACATTAGATAATCACTCTTAGGCACCATTTAACCCAGTGTACCTGTCTCCAAATACTGCCATATAGTAGTAATGGTATATTGTAATCAAGTGTTTTAGCACTGTGAGAAAATAACTGTGATGAATAACTTATAAGAAAAAAAAAGTATTTTGTCACACAGATTCAGAGGTTCTATTCCATGGCCACTTGAACTTGTTGCTCTTTGGCCTGTGGTGTCACAGTACTCCATACAAGGTCATTAGAGGCCTGAAGCCAAGTAGAATAGGAAAAATATGGTCAGCGAACCAAAAATACAGGAGATATCCCTTCAAATAGTTTCCTTACGATGAAAGAAACAAAGTCATTTTTGGGGAAAATGAAACAAGATTAACATAAGGAAGCTGAGGCCTGAAGAAGGCAACTCAGAATTGTGGTATTTAGAAACATAGAAGTGCCATCTTTGTTTCAAAGAAGGACAACAGCATGCATCCCTTCCTGAGGGATGTCTCCCTCATCCCAAGAATTAGCATTCTTCTGACAGGATATATGCCTTCCTGAGAAAATTATTCACACAAACTTAAGCAACCACCTGCCCAAAATGCAGATAAAAGGGAACCTCCTTCAAGGATAGAATCTGTTTTATGGCAGGATGTATTCTTACCTGGAAACTCAGAAAGGAACGCCAGGTGTGATTAGAGCAAAGACAAAGCACCTTTCTTTACTTTGAAGCCAAACCCCATGCCTTTACCCTTTAAATACTCTAAGAGCCAAGGAGCAGGGTGTTTCTCTGTGTGTGTCTTTTCATCTCCTTCTCAAGATATCCATACTCTGCCTTTCTGTTTGTCTGTCTGTCTGCTTTTTGTCTTTTTGCTTGCCTGCTTGTTTACTTACTCAATAAAGCTCTGCCAAGTTTTATTATTCTGTGATTGAAGTCAAGAACCCAAAGTGAAGAGTTCCTACATTTAAAGGGAAGCTAAACCTCATCTCTGTCCAGTGACAAGCCTAGAGGCAAAAGAGGGAGGAAGGTATTGGTGTTTCATTATCCCCTTCCCCGACATATTGAAGTGTTCTTCCCTTTGGGTTCTACTGCTTCTCTAAAGCTTCCTAGGCTGTGGATTGGATTTTCAGTACATGTTCCTTTTGGGTATATGTAAGATATACATTCGATGTAAGCATTTTTGTAGAAGCACAATTCATTATAAAACAGTCATTACAAAATATTTACTTCTTGTTAAAAAAGCAAAGTGTGATGGTGATCGAAAGTTTTTAATAGTTCTGCAGAAGCCTGAAGAAGCAAATTAAATTATTCTATAGTACCATCACCAGAAGCAGCATTTATTGATGCCATTCTTTTTTTTCCCCCTGAAGGATTTTTCAAATATATTAACTTTTTAAATTTTTTCATGTGTGTGTTGGTTGTAGGGCTTAAACACAGGGCTTGGGGGTTGTCCCTGAGCTTTTTCACTCAAGGAGAGCACTCTACCACTTTGAGGTGCAGCTCTACTTCTGGTTTCCTGAGTAGGAGAAAAGAGTCTCACAGATTTTCCTGCCTGGGCTATCTTTGAACCACTATCCTTAGACCTTAGTCTCCATAGTACCTAGGATTACAGACATGAACCACCAGTACCCAGGTATATTTACTTTAATATAATTGAAATTATTTTGCCTCTTCAATGTAGGACTGTTGTCCTATGTTCTAATACCAACCTATATGATTTATGCATAATGCTTTTTGTTGTTGTTGTTCTGTTTATTTATTTATTTTGTTTCTGTGCCAGTCCTTGGGATTGAATTAAGTTTCTGAGTACTGTCACTGATCTTTTTTGCTCAACCATAGTGCTTTATCACTTGAGACACAGCTTCACTTCTGGCTTTTTGCTAGCTAAGAGTGTCATGGGCTAGGCTCCTGGGCCCACTGCAACCTTCTGAGTAGCTAGAGTTACAGGTATGAGTCACTTGTACCTGGCTAAAACATAATGTTAAACTTCAAATTTTCAAAAATTCTCTTTTCCAATATGCAGATGATGGAATGAATATTTTATATCTAATTGTGCCCATTGGATAGATTTTGAAATTATATGGGTACAACTATGAAAGCCATTCAATCTGCATCAACAATAAATAAAATTATATACCACACTCTAATATCATATAGCTGGTTCTTAAAAGTAACACCATTAAAAACATATTTTGTGAGCAGAAATATGTTTGACAGAAATAAGAGGTATTTTTTGCTGCTTAACTAAAGTCTTTTTAAATATTATTTCTGATTTCATTCTAAAGTTCAAATGTAGTAAAACAAATCATTCTGAGAATTTATTTTTTATGATTTATTGATTTATTATGAAGCAGTATTGATTTACAATTATTGAGATTATGTTCCCCTATAAATGGTCAATTAGTCAAATTTCTGAAATTACTTAATTAGTCAAATTACTGAAATGAAAAATGAATAAGAATGATTCCAAACAAGTTTGATGAGAAGTTCCTCAGTTGTGTGTTTTCATTAGAATGTTCCAGTGAGGAAGAGGAGTTTCATAATTTCTGGTATGAAAAATGAAGTTTTTCATTGTTAACTTTCATTGTTTGAACTTCTATTTAATAAACAGGAATGCAATGTGTTCTTTTTTGTTGTTGCTTGCTTCTTTTGTTTTTTCTCTTTCCTTCCTTTCGTTCCTTCTTTCTTCCTTCCTTCCTTTTCCTTTCTTTCTTTCCTTCCCTCTTTCTTTCTTTCTTTCTCTTTCTCTCTTTCTCTCTTTCATTCTGCCTTCTGTGCTGTACTTTCAAATGCTATAGAAAATTTCCTGAGACATTAAACATTACTAAAACTTTAAAAATTCTGGAACTCTAGTCAATGTGCTATGATTTTTTTCCCAACACACACTTTTTTTTTGCTTTAAGGTACAATATTTTGTGTTTCCAACATTCTGTCCTGAATAGGATAAATTGGTAGCAATTTATTTCTATTTTTTATTTATTTTTAAGTAAGTTTTACAGTTACATGAGCACGGTAATGAGTACATTTCTTATCAAGCATTGTTGCCTCCTCCTTTGTTTTTCCCCTACCATCCCTTCCCTCCCACCTCTTCAACTACACACCCTGCCTAAATTGTAAAGTTCCTTTTTCAACATAGTGTCTTGTACATCTCATTGTTACAGTGGGTTAACCTGTATAAATATTACTAAAGTCAATGAATTGTATAGCCTAACAGTGAAGTCATTGTGCTCTCTGTTTCAAAGCAAACTTATGTAAGTATTTAAAACCATGGAATCATGAGACTGATTCAGAGATTATAGAATTTTCAAAAACATACTTCTAAAATAAAATGGTAATTAAAAATTAATGTATTTGAAATAAAACAAAACAAACAAAACACTTTTTACAGAAAAGTTGAGTGTCTATGTGCTGCAAGTTGGATAATCAGACTAATTGTGTGAAACTTAAAGAAAAAAAGGCTAGTGTTAAGTAAATAAGAGTAGGTGTAATTTGGTAGCCTAAAAAAAGAACATTATGTGGTATTTAGGGAGGAAGAGAAATTTATCTAGAACTGTCTGCATGGTGGAGAGGCATGGCTGAAAAGGGCATGTCTGGCCTTAACTAGGTAAGGGGTGGGGAGAAGGTGTGGCCAAGTAAGGGAAGGTGTGGTAGCATTGGATAAGGATATTACTTCACAACCTTAGACCCTACCACAGTCAGATGGGAGACATGACCAAGGGAAGCCCAGGATGTGACTTCAGAAGAAGAGAGGTGCCAGGTTTGCCAGTTTCCTAGATGTCCTAGATGTTGCAGGTACTGGTCGGAGACTTATCCAAGAGGAGGGAGGAATTTGGCCATCCTTTCCAGCACAGACATTACAGCTAGCAAGGCACTATGTGACAAATTATTCTTGCTCTATTACATTGGCTGGTGTCCATTGGTAACAGTTTAACAACTGTCAAATTAATTTCTATTTAACAGTTTAACAACTGTCAAATTAACTTCTGTACTGATGATTTTAAGCCATTTGATGGTGTCTGATGTCTGTAATCCTAGCTGCTGCTTGAGAAAAAAAAATGTCCATGGGACTCTTATTTTTAGTTAATCAGCAAAATTCAGAAGTAGAGGTGTGATTCAAGTGGAGTGTTAGTCTTATGTGAAAAAGATGATCTCAAGAGCATGAAGTCCTGAGTTCAAGATTCAGTATAAACACACACACACACACACACACACACACACACACAATGTATTTGTTTTATTTTCCGTGTATTATAAGTCAATCTCACGGTCTTCTCATTTGAAACAATTCAAAATTTTAAGAAACTGAAAACTAGTAAGTTAACAAGCTAAATTTAAGTAGGTGTTTTATTTCTTTTTATTTTTTTATTGTGAAAATACTGTACAGAGGGGTTACAATTACATGGGCAAGATAATGAGTACATTTCTTATCAAGCATTGTAGCCTCCTCCTTTGTTTCCCCTTCCCATCCTTTCCCAGCATCCCCCGGCCCCCACCCCACAGTCCTCCCCGCTTCCCGCCCCCACCAAAGTTGTAAAGTTCGTTTTCGACATAAGGACTTGTACATTTCATTGTACATTTCAATGGGTCCACCTGTTTAAACGATTTGTTTTTCCCCTTCCCCTCCACAAATTATACCAACATCAAATACAGTGAAAGCAGGGGTTATACTGTGGGGGAGGGACATACAAAGCAACTAAGAAATAATCTTATAAATGTGTTAGAAATATCTTAGGGTTCATTTCCCTAACATCACCTTATCTGACCTTTTCTGCTTGACTCAGACATATACCAGATATTGCAAATAAGGGAAACCATGGGCCTGGCTTACTTCACTTAATATAATTTTATCCAAGCCTTTCCATTTATATATATACTGTAGTAGAATACACATTTTTATTATTCTATGTTTACCTTCCAACAATTTTAATACAATTAATGACAGGGCAAATAAACTATAAGAGCGCCAATGAAAATATAAACATGCAAAATAATTTGGGACTAGTGATGTGACTCTATTGGTAGAATGCCTGCCGAACAAGAAGGAGGTTGAGTTTAAGTCCTAGCAATGACAAAAATAAAATAAAGTGAATAAGTATAATAATACAATGCATCCTTGTTGACCAGATGTCTTCCATATATTTATTAAAACATTTATTTTTAACTTATATTTTTTTATTATTGTCAAGTAGTACAAATGAGTTATGGTTGTTCAACAAGTTGGTTTATAAAAATAAAGTATCTTCATAAATATCACAACCTGTAAATGTCTTTTGGTGATTGACTATTAGATAACAGCATGATTTTTTAAACATGGATAAGAGGTTATACTAATTTCCAGTCAACAAATTAACATTCATAACATAAATGTACCAATCATAACTTATTTGAATAAAAAGACCTAACAATGACTGATGAACATTTCATTTTATAATTAAGTACTGTGTTCACACTAATTTTGATATTTTACTTGTATTCCATTATATGATTGCACCATAATTTACCTTTCCTGCAATTTCTATGTAAACATGGAAGTTTAGTACAGATTTTATTATGAAGTACTATGAAACTCATGTAGATAAATATTCACATTAATTTGTTAAATCAAGAAATAGAGATTAAAATAGTAGGGCTCTGTCAAAGGAACAGATGTTTTCAAATTGACTTCTAATAATTTAAAGGCATTCATAGCTGAGTGTTCCTTCAACAAAATTACCAATTCAGTATACAGAATACTTGTTTAATAAGTGATCTGTTATTTGTTTGGAATTCAGGCATGTGATTGAATGTGTTTATATCTTTTGCTTCTCAAAATACTGGATTTCTCCATAAAAGTCTGAGTCAAAACTTAGTTGTAGATTTTTGTAATTCTTCTAGCTAAAATAATACATTTATTTACATTTGTTTTCCATAATTATTTCTGGCCAATTAACAAATTAGGGCTAGGGAATAAAATTATTATGCTAATGTAATATTTAATTTTTATAACTTTTTTATTGTGAGATTACTGTACAGAGGGGTTACAGTTACATGAGCAAGGTAATGAATACATTTCTTATCAAGCATTGTTGCCTCCTCTTTTGTTTTTCCCCTACCATCCCTTCATACTGATGTTTATTTTTTGTTGTTAAATATGTAGTATACATTTAGTATTACTCTAATGGATTAGTGCTTATAAAGTATACAACACAGTAGATTAACAAATTCCCCAACCTTGAAATCTTAATTTTGTTTTATTTTCTTCCCTTATTTGTTACAGTATATGTCTACTTTGATTCTTTTCTTTATGCTTTAATACATAATTGGTTTTGACATGCTTTTAAAATATTCAATTACGTTTTACACAATGCTTTTGAGATTAAATGGGTTATTTTTCTAAAGTTCTCACACAGTATCTTCCCTCAAAAAAGGAAAATGCTTCCTTAATTGTCATTATAAGACAATGGCTTATTTTCTTCTTTACTTTGGTAATTCTATTATTTTCTCTAGCTAGAATCTTACACACTTTCTTTTTTTCTTTTCTTACAAAAATTCTTACTTGCTGGGTGCTGGTGGCTTTTGTCTGTAATTATTACTACCAAAAAGGCTGAAATCTGAAGATCATGGTTCAAAACCAGCCTGAGCAGAAAAGCCCATGAAACACTCATCTCCAGTTAAGCACTAAAACTCTGGAAGTGGAACTGTGGCTCAAGTGACAGAGTGTTACCCTTACACCTAAAAGCTCAGGAACAGTGCCCAAACTCTGAGTTCAAACCCCATCTCACAAACACACACACACACACACACACACACA
>NW_012267342.1:4529591-4636320 GCF_000151885.1 Dipodomys ordii
CAAAAAAAAAAAGAATATATATGTAGAGCAATATATGAATATGTGTGTATATATGTAATATGAGAAAGATTTAATCAAGATTTAAGAGGTAACTAAATACTAACATCTTTGACTTTCCTTATCTTTATGTGCTTAAATTGAAATTGAAGAATGTAATAATGAGTGTGTGCTTTTGGAAAATGTGACCTAGTTCCTCTTGAATTCTACATACTTTTCAATTGCATGGTGCTGGCCAAATGAGTTAATTTGAACTCATTTAATTCAAGGACCCTCTTATTAAATCTGGCTGGTTAGATTGTTAGGAGAAGGGAACTTACATAAATAGCCACAATTTAGTAATCCAGTTAAATTTGTTTACATATCAACAGACTTACTTAGACACTTGACATTTGCTGAGACATTAGTAATCCTGAAGATTATGGTAGAAGGAATATAATTGGAGGTAAAAGGGTAAATTATCAATTAACAAAACATTTTGAAAGTAATAATATTTGGTTGACTGGGTGCTACTTGTGTTCATAACCTACCCACCTGTCTTGTTCATTTTAGTTGGTTAAGAATCTATATTTTTTATTTACAAAATATATTTAATTTGTTAATATATTGATTGGTGTTTGGGATAGAACTTTGAAGAAAGCTAAAAATCTATTGAGTGTTAAAATACTAGCTGACTTTTTTTGCTGAGCAATCTTGTCAACTCACTAAACAGACATGATGAACTGAATATTCAGTTACGATTAATAAAAAAATAACAATTCTGATATGTTGATTCTTTTCTATATGCAAACTTATTTATATATCACCAAAACATTTTAATATTACATTATATATTGGTATTGCTTTTTATTAATTAATAATAATATTTTATTTGATCTTACATTATATTATGTTTATATTGCTTTTTATTAGGTAGTTACATTTCAGGCTTTACTTGATTCTGTTTTTTAGATAAAGTAGAAATTAATCTATTATGTCTAAGTATTTGTGACTATCCAAAATTATATTATAAGAAATGCTATACTGAACATTTCTTCACACTACTCTTTTGAAAAGTTCTGGTTATTGTTTTAGAATAAAAAAGTTAATAAGAAAACGTTTTAAATATAAGCACATTTTGAGAATTTTAAAAAAATTGATAATGTTTTTAATGGCATGTCCTGCTTACCTTAGGAATAATGAACAAGATTATTTTCTATCTATTAAACAAGAGGGAGTAACAATATTGGAAAAGTGTAGGATTATTTTTTGTCTGTTAAAATAAGCTTCTGGATTTTTTTTTCATCTCTTTGAAATTTAGCTTGTGCTAAATACAGTAGTCATGGCTTTATTATTCACTTGTATAATGGGTATTGGATTATTTATATTTATTATGTAAATAGTTTATAAGTATATAAAATACAACCTAGCATGACTGACTAGAGGAGGGTGTACTTTAGGGAAGAGTGTAAAGTTAACTCCTCAGAACAACTAAAGAGCTGTTTATCAAAACCAATAGCAGAAAGTAGACACATGATTTTGGGGGCAGATAAAGGGAAGCCCAGGAATGGAGGGAAGAAGGGTGAACAAATGTAGTTATTACATTCAATTTACATTCTCTAAGAAATGAACTATATCACTTGAGGGTAGGGATGAGAGATTAAAAAATACAAAATAAAAAAAAATGAAAAATGATGTACTATACATCATAGAACCCTAATATAACAATTTCTGCATTAAGCATTTGTTTTAAAGGTGATCTGTGGTGTTTCAACATGCCATAGTTTAAAACTATATGAAATAAACAATCTCCCACATTGCTTTTGTTCTGAAAATATTTCAAATGCAAGTAAAAGATGCAGAATGAGGAATAATACAAATGCATCCATTAGATAGGTTTGAATGAAGGACAGTATCCTTTCATCTTTTCCTCCCACTCCCCAGAGCATCTTTGAGTTAATTCATAGTAACAGTAGGATGATTTTTGTATAAAGCATGATGGGCTTTATATTTCATGGTGGAAATCCATGAGCTTTAAAAATGGGACCTAAAGCTTCCTAGAACATCCATCAGGGTACAAAATCGCATACTTACTTTGCTTCAATTCTACTTTATTAAAGCTGAGTAGCTAGAAGCCAAAAACTTAAATCTAGGAGACCATGAATGTTTTAAGTTCTTTTATTTAGGAAAGGTGACTTTCAATAATCATAGTCCTTTAAGCATTGTGCTTTAGAAATGTTAAACCACTTAACGTATTTCATAAAAGTTAGCAAAGTCAATTTTGAGTTATTGGTACTTTTTGTGTATTGGTATTGGTAAGTGATCCTGTTTAGCAATAATTATGGAGGGGACTATAAGTTTTACTTCATGTATCTGGAGGATATATAAACTAGGCTAAACTAGGTTAAACTAGGTTAACTGAGATATTTCTGAAGGAAAAGTTTATGTGGTTACACCCTGAAGGTAATTTGCATGCCATTCCCATGTATTGGTTGAGAATTATATTCTAGTAGGATAACTAACCTGTCATGGTCTAATTATGTATTATTATGCTTTGGTAAGTATTTATTTTAGGACATATATATATACATGTATTTATCTTGAAATACTTTTATTCCCTGAAATATTAAGTTTTTAATTATTCTTTACTGCCTAATAAGAACCCATGATTTTCCAAAGTTGTTATATTTTGTTTAATTACTTAAAGGAATTAAGTTACTAAACTGCAAACATAATAATACCTTGTTAACTCTAAGTTATCCATACTAATGAACATAATGTGTTTGAGGATTACTTTTTCACAAATAAAAGAGGTAAAAAAATGAAAGAGCTTGGGGAAAATCTCCATAAAATGAGATTCTTTTTCACTGTATTTGATGTCAGTGCCCTGCATCTTGTATATACACTTATCTAATTCAGGGAGAGGAAGGGAAAAAAAAACCAAAATGTTTATATAAAGATACAGGGTGACCCATTGTAACAATGAGATGTACAGAACACTATGTTGAAAATGAACTTTACAACTTCGGTGGGGGAGGGGGAGGGTGATAGTTGTGGAGGTGGGAGGAAAGGAAAACAAAGGAGGAGGTAACAATGTTCAATAGGAAATGCACTCGTTACCTTGCTCATGTAACTGTAACCCCTCTGTACAGCATTTTTACAATAAAATATATTCAATATGGCCTCTGAATTCAGTTAATTATTGTACATTCATAGATAAGAATAAGAAGTGATAACATGTACAGGCTTTCTTTGATTATGGACATGTTGAAGAGGCTACAAATACACAGCCATTCTGTAATATGAGAAAGTCTAAATCAAAGTGTTTTTTTCTGCTCTGTTATCAACATACTCATTATAGAAATGTACAACTTTGAATACTCAAGTTGAAGAAAATGAGAAAATTACTTGACATTTCAGTGACTTCATTGAAAAACTAAAACAACTAAGAAATGTTTAAGGATAAATTCTATTAAAATAATTGTGTAAGGTGGTTTTACACAGCTGAATGACAAATTTCTCCAGCACTTCATACAAACTATCATGCATATAGATAGGACAAAGGGGGCTTGATGAGTTGAGACATATATGAATATTGTTTGTATGATGACAATATTATTGTGGTTTCCAAAAGAAGTGACTTCATGCCATTTTCAAATGAAAATATCATTTTGTATGCTATGTGGGGGTGGGTTGACAAAAGCAAAAGTGAAAAGGAGAGAGAACTTACCATGCAATTGGTAAACGGTGCAAAAAATAGCTGTAATGAAAAGGTAATCAGATGTTCTTACAGGCCTAATGAGTAAGAGCTAGACAAGCCTGCTTCACACTGGCACCAGAATGTGGAAAGGATGAGTGTCTGGGTGAAATCTGGCAAGCCTATATGACTGCATATGAAATAATGAAGCAGGTGATGGGGTCTAAGGAGAACACATTTGAAGAGAAAAATAAATAAAAATGTAAATAAATAAGTAAAATACAGAGACAGACAGACAGATAGACAGACTGACAGACAGATAGACAGAATCAAAATTTCCCCCCCGCTGGGATTCTAAATTTTGGTGAACATGACAATATTCAGTATTTTTTTTTTAATTCAGAGGAATTTCACTCCTGATTTTCAACATCCCTTTATACATATATACAAAAATTCTATTATAATCATGATTTGGGATGGACAGTAAGAGCTACCTACTTACTCTAATCCATAGATACACCTCTAAAACATTGAATCAGAATTCAGAACAAACTATAGGAACTGGACTTGAGGAGAAAGGTAATCAAGAGACATGGTTATCTGTATAGCAGTTCTCATAAGAGCATTATCAAGGACATAAACTCGCTTAGGACAACATTAAGATGTCTAATTATTATTATGAAGAAAATATTTGCTGTTTCTTATGAATGACTTCTTACATTAGAGAAAAATCTTTACATTTATATAAATAGCAACTTTAACTTCTCTTCTGGCACTTAAAAATTCTCTATGCATTTGAAAATGCATTTGTAACTACACACAAATATTAAACTTCCTACGTAAAGACATTTATGGAGAACATTAGATATAAAATTAGTATTGATTTGTAAATACATAGGTCAAGACTAGTACTAATATAAAAAGACATTATATTCCTCTACTACATATAAAATACCAGCTCAATTTGATTTTCACAAAGATTAATGTACATTGAGGAAAAGTCATAATCTGTAATTTAGTTTCTTCAGAATTTATGAAACTCATTTTTATCAGTTACAAAGATGGCTCTTTATTGTGGATTTTGAAAATGTTGGAACAGAGATGAACATGTGCTAAATATGAAAGTTAATTTTAAACAATTTAAAATCACAAGAAACTGCTCTTTAAATAAAAAATGTCAGTAGTTCTTGAGGCTAAAATATGAAAGTGTTATATTTCTAATTTCTAAGGCTATGGATATACTGGGTTTAGCAGTTAACACATATTCAAATCCTTTGGTTTGTCTCTAATTATGTTTTTTACTCAAGAAGAACCTTGAAGAAACAGCTTGATACTTCATTTCCATCTTCTTTATGGTCTACCCAGCCATCATTGGACATGAAAATTCTTTGAGTGGGCAAGAGAGACAAAGGCAGAGGAAACATTTCATGTGATACAGCTGCATTTGTGGTCTATCTGTTGTCCTTTGCTCTATTGCTAGTTTATCAAGCAACTTCCAATTATCATCTCAGACTTTGGAGATACTCTGGATAATCCTGCCCTGGCAAAAATTTCATTTACAACACACTTATTCTTGGAATTCATCATCAACATGACTATTCTTGAAGAAATGTCTTAGTAAAAATGTGAATAAGGAAGATGAATCAGTAGCACAGATTTTCAAGATGTTAATTTTTAATACTTTAGACCTAGTGATTCAGTTGTATTTTCTATATTGGACTTTCAATATCAATTATCTAATGGTCCATATTCAAACTATAACTATCAGCTATAGTCAGTAATTCCCCATTTTGATTTAAACTCTGAAGGAAGGTTCCCAAAGGCAAGTATGTTTTGTTTCTTTTATGATTTGCCATTTTAACTTTCCCATCAAAGAATATTTCCTATTATATTAAAGTAAGTGAAACATTCCATCCTTTTATAAAGGGAAAGGGAGGGCTGGGAGGTGGCTCAGTGGTAGAGCACTTGCCTTGCATACCTGAGTCCCTGGGTTTGATTCCTCAGCACCATATAAGCAAAAAGAAAAAGCCAGAAGTAGCACTGTGGCTCAAGTGGTAGAGCGCTAGCTTTGAGCTGAAGAGCTGAGGGGACAGCGCCCAGGCCCAGAGTTCAGGCCTCATGACTGGACCTCCCCCCAAAAAAGTGAAAGGAAAATATAATTACAATATATCTAGATAAACTTTTAAATTTTATTAGTCAATGAATTCAGATAAGTGGTTATAAAATGTTAGTAATTATTAGAACTAATAAATACAGATATAAATTAAACCTTTTATCATGTAAATAATTGCAAATTTTGAAAGTGCTTCTTACTAATTCTTTAGCTCTACCATTGACTTTTATTACTATCCAGTAATGCTATCTTTATCATGAATTTTTAACAATACTGTGTTTGTCTTGTATGTCTTATAAGTGAAATAGATAACACAAGAATCATTAAATTGATAACATCATGTATACTGTTATTTTATACTGTTAATTTCAAAGTTTCTTTACTTCGAAGAGAAATCTAACATCATATTCATCTGTTACATTGCTCTATTCTAACTACCAGAACCAAAGAGTAAAAGGGGATATGCAAAGTATACTGAAAAATGGTACAAGTTTTCTTTTTGTTTTTCTGCTTTTGAAGTGTGAATGTGGTAATAAAGTATTATTGAAGCTGAAGGACTTGTGGAAAGGACTAGCCAAGGTGTCCAGAGGCAAGAAGCGATGAAAAGCTCTATTTTTTCTCCTTTTGTTTTCAGAGGAAAGAATCTATAAAAAGACTGGATTGGGAATTAATATCCAGCTTCTGTCCTTGAGGACAGGAATAGATTGAAATACAAGGATTCTTGATATAGCTTGAAATTTACTTTTAATCAAAATTGTCTTTCTAGAAGTTGAAGGATAATTACCAGCAGAAGTAGAGCTGCTTTTTTTTTCCCCCAGCTGGTCTGGACAGGAATATGAAAATTACTAAAAAGGATCTTTTCATGCAGATTGTCCTGCTTTATAATGCTTATGATGACTCCATAAAAAAGTTAGCCAAGTCCTGTAATCAATTACGAACAAAAGTACTAACCATTATGATGACATTACAGTCACCTCAATAATTCATCACACAATGGACTTGATAAATTGGCATGCGGATTTTTAGCTTTCGGCCTCATTCAGTGTAGTCGCTCAGTCATGGCTTCAGTACAACACTTTCACATTCTGTATTTAGAGTATGGAAACCTATCATCTGACTACTTTCTATATTAGTGACAAGAATTGTTAATATCAATGCCATCTCCAATACCCTGTATGTCTAATTCCAAGTAAAGCTATGTAGGAAGTGAGGCCATTTGGAGGAGAGGAAACTAGTAGAAAATAAGGGAGTATGATTGGGTAAATATGAATGAATTACTTGTGTATGAACATGTTCTAATGAAACCCATTATTTTAATCAATTAATATATGCTCCTTTTAAATTAGTTGGAAAAATATACTGGGCAAAGTTTATAACATAGAAGCTCACACATATCAAGGTTTCCTCTATTTGTTTTATCTGTCATAGTCTTCACTTAGTTCCGTTCTCCAGCCTCTTTTCCTCTGCCCACCTCATTTAAACTAAAACTGGCATGTAAACATATGGATCAGTGATGTACACATACTAAACAAGTCAAGACTATTAGTATATTTCTAGCTACTTGTTTTGAGGAATACTGTGTCACAGTAGAGTTGTTTAGGCATACCTCTGGGTTGAGATTCAGATAACATTACCTGCTATATAAACAATAACAATGTCACTTCTTTTTGGTATAAAAATAGTTCTTTTGTGTATCAGATACAAACAGAGGGGTAAACTTCCTTACTTAATCTGTTTATGCCAAGAAACAAACCCAAACTAGTCTAGCCCCTTGGAATACCCTAGCCTATACTTCTAAATATTAAAAATCCAGTTAAAGGTTTCAGCAGCTTAGTTTTCCATATCAAACACAAACTGAAATCAAGGGTTCATAATAATTTTATGGTAATATTAATTTTACAACTGTATGATGAAAAATATATTAAAATTTGAAGTATTTGGAGAGGTTACTCTAAAGGGTCGCATCATTGTTTTGTCATATAAAAAATCAATTGCTTTCTCAAATTATTTTATATAAAACATTTCCCTCTTAGTTTTACACTGATTACACATTTAGATAAAAAATTAAATATGAAGATTTGAGCATAAGGGTTTGAGCCTCAGGTTTGTGTTGAAAATACTCTTTCTTTTTAAAAGAGCATAGAAACCCTGTAGCAGAAACAAAAGCCAATGTTTCTGGGACATAATGAATTGTTGGATACAGGCAGAAGTGATTTTGTCAATTTTATCCATTCCCAGAAGTGAAGGCCTTTGTGAGCCCTACATGTTTGTTTCTACTCAGAAGTCTACAGCCCAAGGCCTTCTTTCTGCAAAAGGCCTGTGTGTTTCTACCAATGATAGCTTCTTTTGCATTGTAAAGCAGTACATGTGAAATAAAACTCTCATCTCATAGGAGATTTTGTTCCAGTGATGCTCCAGAGAGCCAAATTAAAAAAGCTGCCCATAACAGGACCTAAAGTAGCACACCCTCAGTAAAATAGGTAAAAACCATAGGGTTCTTTCTGTCATAGGACATCAGTTAGCCTATGTGCAGATTTGTATGACATGGTCATTGATAAATGAGGGAATGAACAAAATTCTGCCTAGTATCATGCATTCTATCCATGTCCTACAAGAAAATGACACGTAGATTTAGAAAATTGTGTTATATAATGAATTTAGATGCTCAGTGTCAGTGGCATATGCGTATATTCCTACCTATTCAAAGATTGAGAGCCAGAGGATGGCAATTCTCAATCAGCCCAGGCAGAACAATCTGCTATATCCCATCTCCAAAATGGCCAGCAAAATGAAGGGCTGGAGTTATATAAGTCAAGTGGGAAAAATCCAGCCTAGCAAGAATGAGGCCCTGAATTCAAACCCCAGTATCATCAAGAAAGTAGTTATCTGTGTGTGTTTGTGTGTGTGTGTGCGCACGCGCGTGTGCTCTCATGTATCTGTGTCTGTGTCTGTTGTAGAGTATGTATGCCTGTAGAGATAGATGAAGAGATGAAGAGGAAAGAGAGCATTATGGATAATAAGAACCATACTCAATGATTACAGAGTCCCATTAATTATTTGTATGTTATTTCTAATTATCTAGGATTCTGCAAGTTGTCATTCTGAATTCCTAGGTGAAAGATTAAAATTTATCATAGCATTCAGTTTGCCCAGAGTTACATGCTGAAATTGTACCAATCTTGTGTAATGAATGTTGTCTAGTTACTTCAACCTAATAGTTGCAGATTAAAATTAGTTATAGTATTTAGAACTTTTGACCTGTAAACTGGACTTGGCTATACATTTTTTTGTGGGGTGAAAGAAGATTTGAATTATAGACCCACCATAATTAATAATAGTGAATGCTGAAAGTTAGATATTTTCATTAACCTTATTTTCTCTACCAATAAAAATGAATACTAGAAATAACTACTACATAATATCTTTTCCACGACAGTAAATATTTCATGTAGAATGAAACATTCTGTACAGTAAACTCCAATAAATATCTTGTTATTATCTAACAATTAAGGATAATTTAGAAAATAAAAGCAAAATGTAGGCTACATTATCTAAATATTCAGAATTCTTTTCTTGTAAATCTTTAGTAATTTAAGCAATTTCAAAATGAAGAAAGCATTTCACATCATTCTTTAGATGAGGAAACTGAGGTTTCTCTGAAGTAAGTTATTTTGCTGATACTCACTGTATAGAATACACTAGAGGTAGAGCAGAAAATGTTTAATTAGACTCCTTCATAAGACTTCTCCTCACCAATATGTAAGTGTTCTACTTCTGAATACGAGGATACATACTCTTCAGTCTTGTATAGGTGCATCTATCTCTGTGTGTTTAATATTTATTTTGAGTTAAAATATCACTTGTTTTTTCAGTACCTATTAAGGTGTTGTTTTTCTTTAAATAAAATGTTCAGCAAAGTGAGATAAGTATTGCTCTGCTACGTTCCAAGGAGATTATAAATCTGAGTCATATTTAAGAAAAGCATAATATAAATAAAAAATGACATACTTTATTTTTCCATTTAGATAATGAAAACATTATTTTAATTCATACCTAGGGTGTGGGTAAAAATAGGGTAAAAATATATTTGACTCTATAGCAGGAGTAATTTTTTTAAACTAACAATTGGAATTTTGTTTTGTTTTTGTTCTTTGTAGAGTTCTGAATAAGAAATATACCTCTATTTACATTCTTAATTTACATATTTGAGTATTTGTGTGTCTGTATATATGCATACTTTCTCTCTATAGATAGATATGTAAAAGTGTGCATACATGTATATGTGTGTACTGCATATTCTACAATATGTATATTATATATATTTAAAACTGTGTACACATACACATATATGTGTATGCATACACATGTAAATATACACATGAATATATATGTGTGTATGTATACAATAGTATAATGTTAAAAGCTGAACTTGTTTCCTCTTATTTATTTTATTCTTTTAAAAATTTAATTTAATTTTATTGTATGACTAATGTACGAAGGGGTTACATTTGCATAAGTAAGATAGTGAGTAAATTTCTTGTCAAAAAGAGTAGCCCCTTCCCTTGTTTTCTCTGACTTTCCCTCCCCTGATTCCTCCTTCCCACCCACATTATAAAATTAATTCCCAACATAGTGTCTTGTGGATATTGTTGTTGCATTGGTCCACCCTTTGTGCTTTGTCTCCTTCCCTTCTCCAAATCAGACAAACATATATACAAGACACTGGGTACTAAAATCAAAATCAGTGATAGCAGGGGATAAGCCAAGGGTGGGGCAGGGGGGAGAAAAAAAGAAATAACTTCACACAGTACCATGTACCAAAATCAACTCCAGATGTATCAAAGACCTTAAGGAAAGAGCAGTAACCTTGAAAATATTACAAGAATGGGTAGGAGATAGACTAGGTCCCCTTTGCACAGGCCAACACTTCCTAATTAACATCCAGAAACACAACAAATCAAAGAAAGGCTGGATAAATGGGATTTCTTTTAACTGCAGGGATTTGGTATGGCAAAGGACATAGCTAACAAGATAAATATACAGCCCACAGACTGGGAGAAAAATCTTCGCTAGGTCTGCATGAGACAAGGGTCTTATATAAAAAATATACCTAGAGTTCAAAACAAATCCTCAAAGAAACAAACCCAAAAAACAAATCCTTGAAGAAACAACAACCCCCCCATTAATAAGTGGACTAAAAAATTGAGGTGACTGCTCGGGAGAGGAAATGAGAATAGCCAATGACACATGAGGGAATTTTCAACATCTCTGGAAATAATAGTGATGCAAATCAAAAGTACATTGAGATTTACCTTACCCCATTTAGAATGACCATTACCAAGAAAACAAACAACTGATGCTGGTAGGGATGTGGCCAAAAAGAATACTACTACACTGTTGGTGGGAATGTAAACTGGTTCAGCCACTCTGGAAGGCACTATAGAGGTTCCTCTCACTTTAGGGCATTTATCCAAATGATCACAAATAAGGCCACACTAAAGCCACCAACACAACTTTGTTCATTGCAGCACTATTTGCCATCACTAAGATATGGAACCAACCCAGGTGCCTCTCAAGAAAATGTGCTATATATTATTTCTTTTTAAAACTACAAATGTTTCCTAACCAGGTGAAGGTTTTTTTTTAAACAGAATTGAATCAGGCTGTGGGAGAGTATCCATAATTTTCTTTACACATTTTTATAGCTCTCGACATTTAATGGTTTAATATAAAATGTCTGCTTGTGCTGATAGGTAAAAGAATTAGAACTGTCAAGTTCTACTTGTTTTGATTGGGAATGGGTTTTTTCTAATAATAACTGAAGTTTAACCTTGAAAGTTGGTGTAGCTATTAACTTAAAAACTGCCATAAATTTCTCATTTCTGGAAAAAGATAAAATTGATCTGGTGTATGTTCACTTTTATTCATGTATATGCTACATGAAGTGACTATTGCTTTTTTTTTTGAGTCTTGTCTAATAAAAAAGATTCTTCTTCATGGGTTGGGATGATTGATGATATGTGCTACATATATGTTTTGGGTAGCCCATAAGATAGCTCACAGAGGATGTATAAGCATTAAGTGTGTGTGTGTGTGTGAGTGTGTGTGTGAGAGTGTGTGTGTTTATAAACTTATTTTTTTCTGATTTTTACCATGTTTGATTTTTGTGAGTGTGAGAGTGTGCATGTTTATAAACTTATTTTTTTCTGATTTTTACCATATTTGATTTTTGGCATATACTATAAGCATTTCTATAAAAAATGGCTGTGAAGGACACTCAGAAATGGATTTTTTTCAGTTGTTAGAGAATTGGGTTTGGTTGCACATAATGTAACAATTTTCTTTAATTTTTATCAGTGTTAGCCATTCTCGGTACTGTTATTATAGAAATCTGTAGTGTTCCCATATGTGCATAGTGTAACTTGGCATTTTTTCTAAAGCATATTATGATAAATAGGACTCTTGTGGATAATACTGTACAAAGAATATTTTTTTCTTTCTGAAAATTATAGTGGCTCTACAAGAGAGGAAATGAAATGAAGAAATCACAGCATTTTTCTAACTGACTTTTAAACTAAACTACAGAAACTAATTGGCTAGTAAAATGTTGGAAAAAGAGCCCAGTTATGTTGATAGGACACTAAATGCTATATTATTCAGACTCAAACTGTAAGGTTTTCTTGGGAAAATAATGAGATTCCCCAGGGAGATGCTACCTAATAAAAAGTCTTTGTGAAGCACTGGAGAAGAAAATATTTCATTTCTGGAATGACTTTAGATAAGCCATTGTCCACATCTGGAGCACAGTGGTCATTTGACAAAAGGAGTCTAGTTTGCATGACTTGCAAATGACTGAAATTCAGATTGCCAAAATATTATGTCATCCCATGGGCCCTAAATTTTCTTATCTCTTAGTTAAAGAACAAGTGAGAAGTGCCTGAATGTCTACAGATTAGTCAGGTAGGATGGGACTATTATTTGTTTTCCCTTAAACCAATTTGTTTCTTGAGGTTGAAAACTCTATTTTGTGGTTTTGGAGATCAATACCCACCGTGCTTTGTGAAAAATGACTGTGGGCATTTACAGTGTCATTCTTTATCCTAACCAGCAGTGTATCCTTAGGAAGCTATTATTGATTGGTAGGCAATTTCCATATCTAAAAATTCTTCCTATCAAGATGAATATAAAACCTTCTCTACATAGATGGGAACTAGCCCTTGGGCAATATTTTGCTACAGGTTAAGAAAGTTAGAGAATTAGAACCATGCAAGTTTTCTTTCCAGACTACTGTCATTATATCATCTCCCTTTAGTCTTTCTATAGAATGTTGCCTCTCCTATCTAGCACCATAGATCCAATAATTGCAAAATATATTCTTTGGTACCAATGAAAGGACAGTTTCCATGATTGTAAGTGGTGATAATCCTTCTAAATTTCAAGATTCAAAGCTTCTCTGTACTGGTCATCACTGGGGTTACTTGCCTGGTCCTATGATAAGGTTGGCATCTGAACTAAGTTCCTAGGGTTTCCATAACAATGTGCTACAAACAGAGTAACATATTACAGAAAATCATTATATCAGAGAGGTTAATAGTTTGAAATCAAGGTATTGGCAGGTCATACTCCCATTAATACTTCTAGAGAAGGATCCCATTTTACCTCATTCAGTGTTGGATAACTCCAAATAATCTTGTTTTGCCTCATTTGGCTTTACTTACAACATGACTTGTGAAAGCACAAGTACAATCTCTTCCTTCCTCTTTATATGACATCTTGCATTGTGTCAATTGCTTAATATGGTTTTCTTTTTTTTATTGTGAAAATACCGTACAGAGGGGTTACAATTACATGAGCAAGGTAATGAGTACATTTCTTATCAAGCATTGTTGCCTCCTCCTTTGTTTCCCCTTCCCATCCCTTCTCATCTCGCCCCTGCCCGGCCTCTCCGTCCCCCCCCCCCCCCCCCCCGCCCCCCATGACAAAGTTGTAAAATTCGTTTTTTGACCTAACAACTCGTATGTCTCATTGTTGCAATGGGTCCACCTGTATCCCTATTTAAACGGTTTTTGCCCTTCCCCTCCACAAATTATACCAACATCAAATACAGTGAGAGCAGGGGTTATACCGTAGGGAAGGGGCAAACAAAGCAACGAAGAAATCATCTCAGAAATATGTTAGAAACAATCGCAAGGAAGAAAAAAAAACATGTGAATACTTAACTTGGGGTTCATTTCACCTAACATCAACTTATCTGACCTTTTCTGCTTGTCTCAGACAAATACTAGTTATTGCAAATAAGGGAAACTTATGTTTCTTTGGTCTTGGCTTACTTCACTTAATAAAATTTTTTCCAAGTCTTTCCATTTCCTAACAAATAGGGCAGTGTCATTCTTTCTGATGGAGGCATAGAATTCCATTGTGTATATATACCACATTTTCTTGATCCATTTATCTACTGAGGGGCATCTGGGTTGGTTCCATATATTAGCTATGATAAATAATGCTGCAATAAACAGAGTTGTGCTGGTAGCATTAGTATGGTCTTGTTTGTGATCATTTGGATAAATGTCTAAAAGTGGGATTGTTGGGTATAGGGGAGCTCTATGTGGAGTCTTTTGAGGAACCTCCATACTACTTTCCAAAGTTGCTGAACAAGTTTACACTCCCACCAACAATGCAGTAGGGTTCCCTTGTGTCCACATCCCCTCCAGCATCTGTTGTTATTAGAATTCTTGATAATAGCCATTTTAACTGGAGTGAGGTGGTATCTCAATGTTGTTTTGATTTGCAGTTTTTTTTATGGCTAGGGATGTTGAGCATTTCTTCATGTGTCTATTGGCCATCCGTCTTTCCTCTTCAGAGAAGTTTCTCTTTAAGTCTTTAGCCCACTTATTTATTGGGCAGTTGTTTCTTTGAGGATTTGTTTCTGGGGAATTTAATTTTTTGAGTTTCATGTATATTTTAGATATGAGACCCTTGTCTGTTGTATGGCTAGTGAAGATCTTCTCCCAATCAGTGGGCTTTCTATTGATCTTGCTAACTATGTCCTTTGCCATGCAGAAGATCTGCACCTTCATGCAATCCCATTTGTCCAACCTTTCTTTGATTAATATGGTTTTCTTATTTTGAGGTATATTTTTGATTACTTCCTAATAAATTGTTACTCTTATCAGATTAGATGTGTCCCAAATAGCTTCCTCTGAACTTGAGTGTAATATAAATAATTTTCCAAATAAGGTTACATTCATGGTATCTGGGAACCAAATTTCAACATACCTTACTGTTTTAACTTAACAACAGTATCCCTAACTTATATTTACTATTATCACAAATGTGTATTGCAAAATTCTCCAAAATTACTATGAAGGACAATTGTACACTTATTCTGGAAAACTTATATTGTTTAATTAAATATAGGTTATCAGTATTCTGCTTTTTAATCCACTAAACCCTACTCCAGGTATAGACTTCTCATGGCAAGGCTGGATAAGTATATACTCTAATGGAAACAAACTCAGACACTTTGTTTCCTTTCTGTCTGGGACTTACTATCATTTTCTACCATCATGCTATTTAACTTAATTTAATTTTACAAGGAATAACTATAATTACTTTATAGAATTAAGCAGTTGGCAAAAAATTGCCATCCCTTCTCTTCATGCAGAACATCTGTTTAATACCACATTGTCCTTCAGAGAAACTGAGTATGGATCAAATTTATATATTGGTTGTGCTAGCTTTACATAACTCAAGGTCTTAGAGAGAATAAGAATTAGTTGGTAAATATCCATATGTATTCACTACAATAAATTGAGGTCTCCCGAAGGACAAATAATTGTACCTCACTGTATATCTGGTTATTTGAAATTATAATTGGATTAATAACATGATAACAATCATCATATTTTACTTTTATCTTCCACTGGGTGATAATGGAGTGCTCCAGTGAATACTTCCTCTCAACTACATTTCTTAAGCTTGGAAACAACCTATTCAAAAACACTTTTGGTTGTGTTCAGACTTTCATCTTCGCCTTTATTTTGCTTACAGCTCTGTCTTCTAACTAAAAGTGTATGAAATCTATTGAGAATATTTTCTAATAACATACCTAGACTTTCTCTATGGGCTTTAAGAAATTAGGTAGCTTTCCCTTTAAGGTCTTCTGTCATTTGGTTCTCTATTCTAACATGTGAATATTTTACCCATTCATGTCTTTTGCTGTACATTCTACATTTCCTTTATTCTGAAATGCTCATCCCCACAGACCAATCTTTGTGCTAGATTTTGTCTTTCAGAGAAATCATTTTCATTTCGGAAAGAAACAAAAATTATGTAAAACATCTTACAACACCTAAAAGAAAATGAATTTAATGTTCCTCCAAGGTCAAACTCTTTTTACATAGCAGGGGATATATATGACTGAAGTAGGACTAGATATACGATGGGTTTTAACCCTTAAATGTGAGTGTTATATTTCAATTGTTATAATTTCAGTTAATTTAATTTATAAAACACAACACAATATCTCTCAAGAGACATCTATACTGGCCTAAAGTTATCATTCTTCTTTTTCTAACAGTTCCACTTTAGGAACTGGATTGCAGGTGCTTAATAGCATATTCATAAGATCTCCCCAGCCTCTGTCTTTGTTATTACAAAATTCTTCATTGTGCTGTTTGTACAGTTTCAAGGCCCATTTACCTGTATTTAGCAGTATTTCTTATCATCCAAACAGCTCTCCAGAGCTCTGACAATGCCAAAGAAATGGGCAGAGGGGCTCTTAAAAAAATAAGAAGACCTGAATCTTTACCCCAAACACAAATGCCCAGAAACCAAGAGAAACATAAATGTTATTAAAGAATAAAATAATAATTTCATTAAAAAATAACGGTCAGGCTAAATCATATTGACAATACAAATTACATTTTAATGGTTTTCTTTGAATGTCTTTTTATAATGTGATCATATTTTCTCGCTTTATTTTTTACTTTTTTTTCCGTTGGTCGTGGGGCTTGAATTCTGGGCCTGAGCGCTGAACCTGCGCTTTTCAGCTCAAGGCGAGTGCTCTACCACTTAAGCAACAGCGCCACTTTTGGTTTTCTGGTGGTTTATTGGAGATAAGAGTCTCATGGACTTTCCTGCCCGGGCTGGCTTTGAACCGCCATCCTCGGATCTCAGCCTCCTGAGTAGATAGGATTACAGGCGTGAGCCACTGGTACCTGGCTTCAATTTTTTTTTTGTTTGTTTTGCTTTTTTGGTCAGTTTTGGGGCTTGAACTCAGGGCCTGCGCACTGCGCCTGAGCCTCTTTGTGCACAAGTCTAGTGTTCTACCAATTGAGCCACAGTGTCATTTCCAGCATTTTATTTATTTTTCTTTTTTTTTTTAATTTTAGTGTCAAGGTGATGTAAGGTGGGGTTTCACTTGCATAGTAAGTTAATGAGTACATTTCTTGGCTTTCTCTTGAGTGGTTAATCAGAAGTAAGAGTCTCATGAGGACTTTGAAATCTCACGGTCTGGTTTGAAGAGCAATCCTCAGATTTCAGCCTCCTCAGTAGCTAGGATTACATGCATGAGTCACTGGTACCTGGCTATTTCTTTCCCTTTTAACAGAACATTGTAGTTATGTTCATATAAAAGATTCCAGTGTTATAATAAATGTAATCAAAAATAATCAGTAAGGTAGTACAAATCTAACAACTTACACATTGATTTAATATAAAATGTTATTCCTCTTGTTGTTATTGCAGTTACAAAATTCTCATACTTGCTTATAAAATTAAAATATTTATCCATGACATTTATTTCCTTCTCTCTGATCTTTCTCCTCCCAAGTAATATAGAAATTATCAGTTAATTTAAATGGAATTAGTGCTGCTTTGCCTTGTAGTATATAATTAATAAAGGTTACTATTTTTTTAAAGTTTCTATATTTAATTGCAAACTTCTTTTGTTGCAACAGCAAAAATAACTACTACAAGAAAAACAATGTGATAGTTATTGTTTCTGAAATGATAAGTAAAACACAGTTACTGAATTTTGTGGAATATGTTTAAAATTAAGATGAATATATAAAGTAGTAGGTGTAATTAAGTGTGATAGGTTGGAGGATATTAATGTACATATATACTGATAGCAGAAATGGAGAGAATAATGTTTGGATGCTGCAATTGAAAGAAAACTGATAGTGTCTGGTCTATTTAACCAAGACTAGATAGAACACTTATTTAGTTTTAGGAAAGAAGAGGAAGGAAATTTCTTTTGAAACAGTAATTATTATGTTTAAAAAGCAGAGTTGTGAACTACATAACCTAGAGAAGATTCCCAAGTAAGACAATCTCCACATTATGATGGTATGGGGATTATCTCAAGAAATCACAATGAGCTTTGAGCCCAGCTAAGCAATTTAAGCTTTATTCTGTATACTGTGGGGAGATATTAAAGGAATTTAAGCAAGTAGATAAAATGACAAGATTTGCATTCGGAGAAGGTCATCTAAAACATTGTAGATGATGGATTGAAGGGCATAAACACTATATAAAATATAAAAGTCATTTACTATTGCCCTGGTAAGAAAAACTAAAGGCCAAAAGTACAGTGGATTAGGGTGAAAATTTTGTGATTTAGATTTAAAGTATCAATGGCTCTCCCACTGTTGGGACCTTACAGATAGACACATGATAATTCACAGTTTTAAGAGTATCTCAGGAACTCAAGCTTTGTATGATCTTGACTAAATATTTGTATTGCTTCAGAAGAAAAGCAAAATCACAATTAAACTGTTTCTAAGTTCAGAATAAGAGAAGATAAATTAATACAGTATTTGACAGCTTACATAAGTACAGTCTAATATGATTGTCTTTTTTTTTTACAATGTTTCCAATGGAATCACTGTGCTTTAAGTCTTTGCCTACAACCCCCACTGTCCATTATATATTATGCATGACATTGCCATTGGAACCAAGATGTAAGAGACTCTAAGCCTACTAGCAGACACTCTTGATTTTTGAAGAGTATCTTGGTTAGAGGTGCCAAAATGTGTCACTTTGACATTTTTTCTCATTCCACTGCTCTTTAATTCATCTTAAAATTGACATACTTTTTTCTTCAGCTAATTTAATAGTCAATCAACTTATAATCAGATATCCCAAACTTGTAACCTAAATGGCTTGTTAAGACGACTTTAGCATCTTTAGCAAAAGAACTATTATGTGTCTTAATAATGGATGCCTTAATGGAAAAAAAATGTGATGGTTGTGCTTTACCTTCCCTCTTCAAATCCTACCAGACAACTCATTATCATTATATGGTGAAGCTACTATCATATTTTGTCTTGTGATACTTTTTGCAATGTGATACTGCTGATATTTATACGGCATGACTCTTCAAGTATGCAGTACATCAAAGGGTATAATTCAACTGAATTTAGACTCTCAGTTGATGATGATAAACAGGGTTTTTTCATAATAACTATAATCTAAAGAAAGACAAAGAGTTGGTAGAATTGGATTTTTAAATCAAGCAGATTAAATTCTTCCCATCCTAATTCCCATCACATACATTAGGCATACAATTCTCCCATGAAAGAACATTTTTTTAAAAAATAAGGGCAAATATATTTTAAGAATCTGGGCAATTGCCTTGTCTGATTATTCAGAAGAAAGAGTTAGAGGTTTGGTAAAAGTCATAATTTGGGTAGTAATTCTCCAATTGTTTTGTGCTAACAATCATCAACTAAAATAGAGAATAGAAACAAAGTTAGAAAGAAAACAATGTTAATGGTAACTACCTTATGATGTAAATTCTGACATTCATCTTATATGAGAAAAGCACTAACACACTGAATGTCTGACTAAAAGACACAGAAGACTTCCCTTATTACTACTAAAAACAGACAGCCAAAGCCAAAGCCAAAGCCAATGTAGGATAGTGCTTTCAAGAACTAGATGATTTTTGCTGTTCTAAGTGGAGTGAGGTGTATCTCAATGTTGTTTTGATTTGTATTTCTTTTATGGCTAGGGATGTTGAACATTTCTTCATGTGTCTATTGGCCATCCTTCTTTCTTCTTCAGAGAAGTTTCTCTTTAAGTCTTTCGCCCACTTATTTATTGGGCAGTTGTTTCTTTGAGGATTTGTTGTTGGGGGGTTTAATTTTTTGAGTTCCAAGTATATTTTAGATATGAGACCCTTGTCCGTTGTATGGCTAGTAAAGATCTTCTCCCAATCCGTGGGCTTTCTATTGATCTTGCTAGCTATGTCATTTGCCCTGCAGAAGCTCTGCAACTTTTTGCAATCCCATTTGTCCAACCTTTCTTTGATTTGTTGTGTTTCCGGGTCTCTATTCAGAAAATTTCAGCCTGAGCCAAGGAGACCTAGCGTTTCTCCTATTCCATCCTGTAATGTTTTCAGAGTGTCTGCTTTGAGTTCAAGGTCTTTGATCCATTTTGAGTTGATTCTGGTGCAGGGTGATATATAAGGAGGTAACACTTGTTCATTTTAGTAAGCTATTATATAATATAATGTTTGAACCTTCTATGAATATATATATGCTATAAATAGTCTTTGTACATAAAGGGGGATTTTTCTGCAAAATGAGCTTTAACAAGGAAGAGTACTTTTTTTCACCATTTTCCCCTTTTCTTATCTTTTCTATTCTATTCTATCCTAATTTGTTTTACTTATTCTTTTTTATTATATATTATTGTAAAGATACTGCACAGAGGAGTTATAGTTACATGAGCAAGGTGCATTTCATATCCAGCATTGTTACCCTTCCTTTGTTTTTCTCCTACCATCCCTTTCCTCCCCCAACTCCCCATTTGTTTTTGCTATTCTGGGTCTTTTATTATTCAATATGAATTTTTTCGATTGCTTCTTCTATTTCTTTGAAGAATGAGGTTGAGGTTTTTATTATTCTTGTAATAAGGTATTACTCCTAGATTTTCCTGAAGCTTCTTCCATAGCCCAGGCTATAGAGTTTTCTTTTATCTTCCGGGCCCAGCCTCTCAATGTTATGAAAATTATACTGATACCTCAGATCTTACACAGTCACGTATTCCAGTGACTAGTTTTGTGAAAATCTTTGTGAGGATGAATATTGCATAACAAGAATAAATAGACAATTTTTATTACTTTTGATTATAGAGCATGTTTCTTCAGATTCATAATACCATATTATTTAACCATATCAGTTAAGACTGGGTTTATATTTTCAGCCAAATATTATCCATATCAAGATTGATGGGGAATACTAGGCAAGGTAGATTAAACCTCTTATCATAGCTATAAGGCAATTGAGATTAGAAGATTGATGTTCAAGACCAGACTAGGCATAAAATTTCATGAGAATTCGTTTTAGCCAATGCACAGTGACATATTCCTATTATCCAATTACAGGGAAGCATGGTGGCTGGGCAAAGTGCTAACCTCAGCAACACAGTGAGGCACAAGTATGAGGGTCACAGGCTAGGTCATCCTAGGCACAAAATGATTCTAAGTGCTGGAAACAACCAGCATTACTAGGGGCTGGAGGAATGGAGAAATTTTAGAGGACTTGACTAACAAGTATGTAGCCCAAATTCAAGCCCATTATTCAATGAATAGGAAATAAAGAAAAAGGAAGAGAAGGAAAGACAAGAAGAAAGAAAGAAAGAAAGAAAGAGAGAGAGAGAGAGAGGGAAGGAGGGAAGAAAGGGAGGAAGGAAGGAAGGAAGGAAGGAAGGAAGGAAGGAAGGAAGGAAGGAAGGAAGAAAGGAAGGAAGGAAGGAAGGAAGGAAGGAAGGAAAAAAGGGAGGGAAGAACAAAAGGAGGGAGGGAAGAAAAAAGGAGGAAAGAAAGAGCTTGGTGCCGGCAGCTCACACCTGTAATTCTAGCTACGCAGGAGGCTGAGATCTGAGAATTGCAGTTCAAAGTCAGCCTGGGCAGGAAAGTCAGTGAAACTCTTATCTCCAATCAACCCCCCAGAAAACCGGAAGTGTCATTGTGGCTCAAGCCATAAGCACTGGCCTTGAGGTAAAGAGGGGAGGGATAGTGCCCAAGCCTTCAAGCCCCACGACCAAAAAAAAAAAAAAAGAAGGGAGGGAGGTAAGGAGGGAGAAAGAGAGAGAAAAAGAGAGAAAGGTAAGGAGGGAGAAAGAGAGAGAAAAAGAGAGAAAGGAAGGAAGGAAGGAAGGAAGGAAGGAAGGAAGGAAGGAAGGAAGGAAGGAAGGAAGAAAGGAAGGAAGGAAGGAAGGAAAGAAAAGAAACATCAGGCAATTAATAAAACAGATGCATTGGGATTGAAGGACAAAAGAGAATCTGGGAAGAAATATTCAAGAAGACTAGCTTTAAAACATGGACTGGTAACACATTATGACATTCAATGAGTTAAAGCACTATTTTCAAGTGATTTAGCAAGGAAAGCACTTTTCCCCCCTTTTCTTTCCTGGTGTTCTGATGTGATTCAGATCTGTGGACAGTTCAGCTTCTTTTCTTGGCAGATCCTCAGTCCTCTTCATGCAGTTTGAATCAGTAATGATGCTGCCAGCAAAGAGGTGTCTGATATTCTGTGCCCAGATCCTGGTCCACACTCGGCCAATTAAAAAACACTCCCATCTGCAGACCAGACTCCCTGTTCCTAGTCTCCTGTGCAGCATGGTGGCCAAGGCTGAGGCTCTGTTCCTCCGACTTCACATTCTATTAAGAAAGCCCTAACTAGCCAAGCCACATGATGTCTGACACAAATTCACTCAGCTGGAAATTGCTTTCTACCGTTTTTCAAATGCCAACCCACACTCCCCGAGACACTTCACCTTAGTGTCTAACTTGGGACCTCTATAGACATCAAACCTCAATTAAATAAAAATGCCTTGATTTAACATATATATTCTTTGCTTATTCTTTGAAAGAACATGACATGGGTACCTTTAGGTTGTCACTAGTTATCTGCTTCTGGCTCCACTGGATCTTGTGTAAGATTCACTAATGATGATTTTCTATAGTAGTTGATTTTTCCTTCCTTCCTTTTTTTTTTTTTTTTTTGATACTCCACCCATAGGATGTATGCCTCAAGCCAACAGAACAAGAATATAAAATAACAAAAAGAAAATAAAGGTGAAAACATGAATCCATTTTAGGGAAATGCCTGAGGTTAATATAAACCATAATGACTGGCGTGATTCAATTGGCTTGGTCTATACCTAGCCATTCATAAATGTGGCTCTCTCCTCTTTGAAGCAACCAGGCTTTCAGATTTTTTGAAACTATTTTTAATGAGAAACATACATCACACTATCTGAGAACACACTATCACAACATGACATATAAGGCTAGGATGTGTGATTTCTGATTCCAAAACCCTTCATACAATAGTTCACTGAACTTAAATTGGCTTCCATTAGCCCAAATGTGTATTTAAATTCTTCATATTAAGACATTTCTTCAACAACCAACAAGGCTTAAGCCAGAACATAGAAAATCTTTACAACAATGTTTTGCACAAAGTATACATTGCCAAGATGAAACAAATAGCACCGAATAAGGATTTATTCATTTTACATTTAAGTTTCAAGTGTCATCTCCATGTCTGGTTGATGCTCAATGAAGTCATGTGGAAAAGCTATGAGGGGAAGCGATAGGTAAGCACTTGAAAAACAGTGAAAACAGATTCCAGCTGTGGCTGTCTTAACACAGCTCCTAATGGCCAGCCTCCCTTTGTTTCACCTTGTTAAGCATCTGCCTGAAGCCCACATAGAACTTGGTTTGAGGCTCAGCTGCTGTAATAAGGAGACTGAACACATGGAAATTCGAGCTAGCAGATAGTGACTTTCTGATTGGAAGTCCCTGATCTATTGTTTGGTCACCTGTTGACAACACAGCAGTCTTTTCACTCCCCATCACCCTCAGCCCCTCACTCCTCCCCACAATCCAGCAAATTTAGGCAGAATGGAGCAGGACTGATTCTTTGGAAGAATAGGTGGAGAGAAACATGTATTAAACTTTCATCACATGAGAACAGACACAGTCAAGTGATGAGCAAGTTGGTTTCTTTTTTTCAAAATAAGCAGCAGCAAAAATTAATAGCATGCTTGAAATATCTCAAATGGGAATCCCAAGTGCTAACTAGGAGTTAAACTTTTAATAGTGATGCCAGGAGCCAAGTTAACATTGTTGAATTTGCCTTCTAGTTAGGTAGCATTGCTACCATGAACCTCTGAGTAGTAAGATTTCAGGAAGAAATGTTTGTGTGTCTCATTTTTCCTTATGGCTTTTCAGTCTACACTTGTTTTTAAAGATATAAGGAGATGAATTTGAACTTAATTAGGAGCTTACCTTCCATATTTACAGTTTGGATTTCCACTTGTTTTTATTAAAACTACTAAACAATTTCCAAGACACCCCCATCCTTTACTAGAAGTTTGTGTATATTATGATTCTGGTTAAGGGTAAGGGGTTCACTCTGGGTCATGCATCTTCAAAGCAGAGGAATAGAATCACAGTTACACAGCCATTAACTGATTTTCAAGTCCTTTTTAAGTGTGAGGGGAAATCTTAGATGTGAACAAAATGCTACGTGGAGAGGTATTAGAGAATTTAATTTACTTATATTTCCCATGGTCTTTCTTCCTTTCTCTTTCCACAATTCTTTACAAGTTCCTTTTCCCCATTTTACCCACTAGGTGGATATTTCCCCCTCAGAAAAGGTGTTAGAGATCTTGAAAAATACTACTTTTCTATAGAATATGAGTTTTCTTTTCCTCTTATTACAATGCTACATGGGCTGTCTATTGGAGGCAAGCCATACACAAGTTTCAGAACAGGGAAGAACTTACCAAAAATGGGAGTTACTCCTCTCTTTCAGGCCTCCCTGACATGGTAACTTGGTAAGTTTTGACAACATTTTCCTTGCCCAACACACAGTGTCCTGATCTTTTTAGTTTTAGTGGTTGTTTTTGTTTATTTCTTTGTTTTTGTAAAATATTCTCATTACATATTCCAGTCTTGCTTGGAACTTTAAATCTTCCTTCTGCATAGTCCTGAGCACTGGGAATGCATGTGTAAATCACTATTTCCAACCATGTTTCTTTTATTTTTAATTTTTAACAAAACTTCTTTAGACTTTTAAAAGTTTACTAAAGACAAATGATGCAATGGCTTTGATATGGAAATTATATTATAGACTTGGCTAGATTATCAAGAATTATTCCTATTCATTTTTTCTTATGGTAGAAGAAAGTAAGGTCAGATGCAATTAAGTGGCTTGATGAGAATCCACTTTGAAGATGGATAATCAGGAGTAAAAAATCTACATTTTCTGTCTATATTCTGAAATCAGGCTATCTGAATCAATACAGTCCTCTTCATTGTACTGGCAGGGTGATGTGGTGGTTGGGTTTTGAGTCAGGATATAAACCTGCTTTAGCTTATCAGAGCAAATTGGAAATGTCCCCTAGAAGATTTTTAACTTCAAAAGCATTTCATGTAGAAGAAAGTTTATTTCTGTTTCCAAATATGTGATTTGTGGACAATAATTTAATAATGTTTCTGTTCTTCAAAATCTACATCTGTAAAATGGGGAGATTAAAATTGGGAGGCATACTATTGATTGGTGATTCTCTGTAAATGGGTTTCTTAGAGGACTAACTTATTGTCCACAAGTACTTTTCTCTAAATAAGCCTTCATATTATTTTCCTTGTGCTATTCTTTCTACTTCCTTTTCCCATTTAATTTCATCTTTACAGTACTGACTATGCATGCCTCAGCTTTTCCTTTTTTATTAGATATAAAGGTTTCTTTATCATTTTTTTCCAAATTATACCTTTTGATTTATATAAGTACAGTACTTAACACCCAAATCTAAATTACAAATCTGATGTTAAATCAGAACACAATTTAAAATTAAAAAAATATTTTCAACTATTATTAATATTTTTGTATTATAATATTAATATATAATAATATAATTATAATATTATTGTATTTTTTATTAATAAGTTTTTTATTGTGAAAATACTGTACAGATGGGTTACAATTACATGAGCAAGGTAATGAGTACATTTCTTACCAAGCATTGTTGCCTCCTCCTTTATTTCCCCTTCACATCCCTGCCCTCTCCCCCCACCAAAGTTTTAATGTTTGTTTTTCAGTTTTAGACATAATGTCTTGTATGTCTCATTGTTGCAATGGGTCCACCTGTATCCCTATTTAAACAATGTTTTCTCCGTTCCACTCCACAAATTATACCAACATCAAATACAGTAAAAACAGGGGTTATACTGTAGGGGAGGGACACACAAAGCAACAAAAAAAATCACCTTATAAATATGTTAGAAACAATCACAAGGAAGAAAAACCATTTCAGTTCTTATCTTGGAGTTCATTTCTCCTAACATCAACTCTCCTAACATCAACATCTCACCGTTTCTGCTCATCTCAGACATATACGTTATTGAAAATAAGGGAAACCATGGGACCTATGTTTCTTGGGCCTGGCTTACTACACTTAATAAAATCTTTTCCAAGTCTTTCCATTTCCTAACAAATGGGACAATGTCATTTTTTCTGATGAAGGCATAGAATTCCACTGTGTATATAAACCACATTTTCTTGATCCATTCATCTACTGAGGGCATCTGGGTTGGTTCCATATCTTAGCTATGGTAAATAATGCTGCAATAAACATAGTTGTGCTGGTAGCTTTAGTATGGTCCTGTTTGTGATCATTTGGGTAAATACCCAAAAGTGGGACTGCTGGGTCATAGGGGAGCTCTATGTGGAATCTTTTGAAGAACCTCCATACTGCTTTCCAAAGTGGTTGAACAAGTTTACACTCCCACCAAGAATGCAATAGGGTTCCCTTGTGTCCACATCCCCTCCAGCATCTGTTGTTATTAGAGTTCTTGATTATAGTCAGTCTACCTGGGGTGAGGTGGTATCTCAGTGTTGTTTTGATTTGCATTTCTTTTATGGCTAGGGAGGTTGAGCATTTCTTCATGTGTATATTGGGCATCCTTCTTTCCTCTTCGGAGAAGTTTCTCATTAAGTTTTTAGCGCACTTTGTTATTGGGCAGTTGTTTCTTTGTCCCTCTTGTATTTTTAAGCTGAGTACTACATTGACTTCAAATTTGAATCAATCCCATGAGCAAGCGGTCTTATTTAACTGTGTTCTTGTTATTCACTAAGTTATTAGACAATTAGGACAAAAATGATATTGAATTTGAGTTGTTTATTTTTATGAGACATATATTGATTTTATTGATAAGGCTTAATAGATTATATTCCAATTGGAGTTTTTCTTTATAAAAGTGTAATTATTACTATATTTTCAATTAATAGTACTGAATAATAATATCATGGTTTTTAGTGGTGCCTTAAGTGGATCAACAAGGTTGATTTCATTTGGTTTCATGATTTCCTATAAACTCAAGAATGACTATAGCATATTCATATATATATATATATATTAAATTTCCAAATTAAACAATTTTCATACATTCCAGAATGCATCTTTGATGACATTTTAGAACACAGGTATTTAAAAAGATTTGTTATATTTTCCAGCTCCCTAAAGATTAAAAAGAATTTAATATCACATTATGGAAAATTAACATAAATGAAAAGTGATCTCTTATCCAGAAACAATCATAATGAATTCACATTGAGGTTCATATCCTTTTCAGTATATACATATGAGTATAACTTTTTTCTTCCTAAGATAATGATATTATCTTACAACACAAGCAATTTTCAATTACTTTGTCTAGATACGCATCATGAATATATTCCCATGGCATTAATTTTATGATTTTAATTTAATGATTAATAATGTTCTACCATATAGGTGTAATTGTTTAAGCAATTTATACTTTCTAAATTTTCTTTTAGAATTACTCCTTTATATTATACTAAAAAAAGGAATAATCTTTAGTCCACATATAATACTAACATGTTTTATTGAACAACTAGCATGTGCCAGGAAATTTTTATGCTTTTTCCTTATTTACAAATTATTTTTAATTTATTACATAGAAATGACTTCCTTCTTACTATAGTAGAAAAAGATAAGAGAGACAAAAAAATGACTGGTTACTTTTCAAACAGATCAATATCCTGAAAGTAAAGCAGTTAAAATTCATAACTAGGTAAGTTAATCCCAAGGTCTATTTCTTTTTGTTTAATCAGATTGAAATACAAGTTAAATATCTGGCAGTCAAATCAATATTGTTGAAAGGAAAGGAACATTCATTCTATTATTTTTTTGTTACGACATACAAAAAGGCTATTCATAGTTTCTACATTAGAAACATTTTAAATTAAAATAATCCTTACCAAATGATAAAATACTTATTATTCCCAATATAGTCCAAACTATTTTGTATTCAGCACATTTTCAAGTTTAACAAATCACTTTTTAATAATGTTTAATAAACACTTTCTCTTGATCAGTGGCACAGCTGACATGGTTACCTTTTGGATCTCTGAGGACCTTTTGCTCATGATCATTTCACAGGAATTATTTGGACATTTTTGGTAAAAAAAAAAAAAACATGGTAGTTGATCAAATTTTGCCTCACATTTGAAATTAAATTTATTTTTGAAAAACTAATTTGTAGATATTTAAACATCGCTATTTTATATAACAGTAAAAGTATAATGTAATATAGAATGTCTGAGAATCTAACCTGAATTTTAAAATCTGGTTAACCTCCACTTATCTGAACTAAGAAAACTATATCTCAGGAAGTTCAAGAATTCTTAATTACAAATACTTACCAAAAATGTAATGACTTATCTGCTACAGTATATATATATATATATATATATATATATATATATATATATATATGTATATATATACTCACTTTAACATGGTTTTAATTACAATTAATGATAACCAGAAGACACAGGAAATGAGGGCTGGAGAAAGTTTCTATAACTGTGATTTATGCAAATATAATTCTTAGAAATAGAATTACTCTCAAATTAATAACTGCATATTTAATTTAATTTAAATTTAATGGAAACTAATCTATATTCTGTGTGGAAAAGTATGAATGTGACTTCTTAAATCATCTTATTTGTTAATGCATTGTTTTCCTAATAAACATAGGCAAAAACAGCAGGAAATAATAAATTATTTTTTGTTTTGATTTTTGTCTAGTTCTTTAACATGCTGTCGTTTAACAGTTTAAATATAAACAATCGATGAGATTTCAGGCAAGAATATTTGACTTGCATAAAGTAACTTAAGTTACAAAAATAGAGTTGAGTTTTCCTTGTTATGATTACTTGAACAACTTAAAAAATTCCTGTTAATGAAAGTATTTTGAAATTTAACACAATTTCTCACCCAAATTCAATGTGTGTGTTAACCTAAAAATTCAAAGCAACTGCTATATTATTATTACTCTCAAATGTAATTAACTTATTTTTTCAGTTTAAAGTCGCAGACACTTATGAAAATAGGTTGTTGGTTTAAATTTCTCTTTAGTTCTAAGACATAGTTTGATTAATCTATGTCACCATTCTTTTCTTTCCAACTGCAATTCACACTAGCATTTAGTTGAGGGCACCTGACTTCCCCTATGTATTGTAATCTTGCCTTTGGTTGATATTCCCATTTCTCTCCTCCCTTTCTTTCACTTTACCTGTTTAAAGCCTTAATATTACATATATATACAATACTGTATTATGTATTATATAACATATAAGTATAAATATATATTCCAAGGTATTTTACTTAGACAAATCCTACAATTTCCTTCATTATCTTTTCCTTACCCTAACTTTCCAGATGCTTGTTGGAAAAGTTCTTTTTTTCCCTAGCTGAAAAGTGAATGGAATAAAAGATCAACTACAGTGGTGACATTTAATAGCCTGATCACTATGTCTATTTCCTAACCATAAATTTTCTTTCTACCTGACTGCTTCTCGATTTCATTACTTTAACTTTCTTATTCCCTTCCTATCTATTTAAGGATAAAATATTTCCTACCAACATATTTTTTCATATAATATTTCTCACACTCAAAGAAGGTTTCACTTTTTTTTCAAAAGTGTATTATCAATCTTTTCCACAAAGCAAGAACTCTTATTAGATTTTCACTATTAGACATCAAGTTGATTTTATGAAAATTTGCTTGGTAGAATATGCATCTACACATTTTTTGACAGGATTTATATTATAATAAATACTTTGGGTGCTGTCTTACCCAGGAAAGCCATGACATAAATGTTGAAAAAAATATAACTTTATGAAGAAATGACTATCAGTCTTAAGTAAATTAATATTCTATGAAATGTCAATTTTTCATTTCTATTTATTTTGACAATTTTATTTTTTAATGCTGTATATTTGTACAAAAGATTTTTAAGATGATAAGTCAATTTCTGACCATATCATTTTATCATTAAAAATTCAATAAAAAAAACAGGGCATTTATTGCAAAATTTAAGGCAAGTGAATAATTGTTTGTATTTTCTAATGGCATAGTTCTAAGGGTTGATAATTTAAAAGTCAAAAACATTAAGATATATTATATTTCACAAAACATACCTATTCAAAAGACATATTAAGATCATTGTACTGGATTCAGTCAAATCATCAAGTAAAAAAATTATTTATTCATTGTTTTCATTTTACTGCTCATTTTTCTTACCTGGTAAAGGTCTTTTCAATACACAATCTTCCCCGGTAATCACTAGAAACTTTTTTTTTTGGCCTTGGAACCATAAGAATTGCCCATAACTGGAAGCAGTATAAAGCAAGGTAAACTGACTGTGTTACTTTACCTGATTTTTTTTTTTTTTTGGTCGGTGGTCGTGGGGCCTAAACTCTGGGCCTGGGTGCTGTCACTGTGCTCTTCAGCTCAAGGCCAGCACTCTACCACCTGAGCCACAGCACCACTTCCGGTTTCCCAGTGGTTTATTGAAGATAAGAGTCTCATGGACTTTTCTGCCCTGGCTGGCTTTGAACTGTGATCCTCAGATCTCAGCTAGGATTATAGGTGTGAGCCAAGGGAGCCAGGCTACTTTACCTGATTTGTGGTGACATTTCTGGTGAATTTTAAGTGGATTGTGTGAGAATATGTATTTTTTGTTTATTCTAGTGCTTATTTATATTTTAGGACATTTTTTGGTATGGACAGATGATTTGATGGGATACATTAGGTCATGAGATACTCTCTTTGGAAAAAATACAATTTGATCAATCAAAATAAAATAATTTGATCAATTTTAACATGTATTTCTTACTTCATTCAAATAATTCTAAGAAACTAAAAGCTTTGAAACAAAAGTTCAGCAAACATTTAAAATACAATATAGGAACACACAAAGTTACCACAAGTGACATGTACTCTAGCTTCAGTTTGATGTTTATGAATAAATGCTTTTGTTACAGTATTTTAATAGTGAAGAATGTTAGATAGAATCATGCATGTGTCATGAGTCATATCCTAAGCACTTCAAAATATTAAGTACATTTGCATCTGTGAGTCATGTGATTGCACTCTTAACTTCTCTTTCCTTACAAGTAATGTTTACAAAAATCCCCTCGATTAATTTTTTTGGGGGGGGGGCTCGGTTGTGCGGCTTGAACTCTGGGCCTGGGCCCTGTCCCTCAGCTCTTCAGCTCAAGGCTAGTGCTCTACCACTTGAGCCACAGAGCCACTTCTGGCTTTTTTCTTTTTGCTTATGTGGTGCTGAGGAATCGAACCCAGGGCCTCAGGCATGCAAGGCAAGCACTCCTTCCCACCCCCCCCATAGATTAATTTTTAAAAGAATAAAAATAGTAGAAAAGGGAAAAAGACATTACTAGGAGTGCCTTTATTGAACATGTAGACAAGTTCTGAAATGATATTATGAATATCAGTAATTATCAGGGGACTATGAATGAATTAAAATGAAAGTGTTCTCTTAATCAGATGTGCAGAAGTATTACTGATGAAGTTGAAATCTAGAAATATTTTGAAAAGCCTCTTGACAACATCTCCAAAATGAAAATAGAATATTTATTTGATTAATGTATTAAACATATTCATGCATTGCCTTACCTTTCTTGATGAACATGAAGTATTCCAAACTGAAACAGGAAAGATAACAAATAAACTAGCACAAACATAGACACACAGAAAGAAAACCAAAAAAATTAGCTAGGAATAAAGAAATTGTACATATGTGATCTAACCTAGGCCCCAAAGATATCTAATTGCAGCATATTGGTGCATGAAGTATCTAGTCCACCCATTCTTCCAGGGAATAAGTGATTTTTAAAAAGAACTGGTTATGTCTTTGAAACCTCTCAACACTTACCTAAACATTAGTCTTAACACATTCTCACTAATCTGGTCTTGTTCAAGTCATGTTTTACAATCTGTCTGACAGGAAAGACCCAATAACATCATCTCAATCTTTATTAGAAAATAAATTCAATTAACAACACATTGTCTAGGGGCTAGGAGTACTTTCAAACTTATTTACAAAAAAAAAAGAATGCATATGGCCTTACATAATTACTTTGTCATTTTTTGAATATAATTCTAACAAAATTTTGAATAGAAGTATTTTTTGTAAGAAACTATAGAAAACATTAACTGAAGATTCATTCATGTTATCTCATTTATACTCAATTCCACCATTTTTTTATTTTATAAGACAGTATTTTAATAGTGGAGAATGTTAGATAGAATCATGTGTCATGAGTCATATCCTAAGCACTTCAAAATATTAAGTACATTTGCATCTGTGCATCATATGATTACACTTTTCTCTTTCCTTACAAGAAATGTTTACTTGTAAGGTGAATATAATATTTTATGCATTCTGTGAGTGTGTGTGTGTGTGTGTGTGTGTGTATGTGTGTGTGGGGGGGTGCCAATCTGGGGCTTGAACTCAGTGCTTAGGAGCTGTTTCTAAGCTATCATGCTCAAAACTAGCATTCTACTACTTGATCCACAACTGTACTTCAACAATTTCTATGGCTTCTAAGAGATAAAAGTTTCATGGATTTTCTTGTCTAAATTGGCTTCCAACACTGATCTTCAGATCTCAGCCTCCTGAGTATCTAGGATTACAGGTGTAAACTACCAGTGACAGGCTTTATTTGATGCATCATAAGGATGGAATGTAATTTTGAATGCATAAAATCCCAAAAAAAACTCACAATTTCACTCTTTTTTTTTTGGCCTGGACCTGAACTCTGGGCCTGGGCCCTGTTCCTCACCTCTTCAGCTCCAGGCTAACACTCTACCACCTGATCCACAGTGTTATTTCCAGCATTTTCTGTTTATGTGCTGCTGAGGAACGAACCCAGGGCCTTATGCATGCAAGGCAAACACTCTACCACTAAGCCACCTTCCCAGCCCCAATTTCACAGAAGGGAAATGTGTGACTTGAAATTGTCCATATCTTGGGAGACCAAACAGCATACCACATTCACTGGAACGAATTTGATGAAGACAGTCACGTTTTTTTGTTTTCCAATGATCCTAAATAATGATTAAACTGTACGTTTACAAATTTTCACCACCAAGCAGGAGAAATAAACTGGAGATTTTCTTTAACCTCACAGTCTACTCACTACTCCTCTTGTGATAAAGAGGACAATTTATGCATTTACAACCTTGATAAATAATCAAATATATTTCTGGCTTATGACAAAAAAATCTGGCTAATTTAAACGATTGTTTGTCACACTAAGCTAAAGTAACTTCGAGCCCAAATTCAAAGAATGAAAAGACAGGAATGGAAACAAAGCCTGTGCAGTGGGTGAGCAAGTTGTGTATGTGAATATTATATCATGTGATTGGAAGTCATAATGATAGTAAAATAAGGAAAAAAATTAGCTACCTAGTTTGGAGGAAGAATTTCTTTATTCTCTTGGGAGATTGAATGTGGAAAAATACCAGAAGGGATAAATTTTGAAATTATTGTATGAGAAAAACAATTTCTTAAGAGGAAACTATTTCTTAGAATTCCCACCAGAGTAGTTCTGAAAATATCATAGCATACATTCTCCTCCAATGTTCAACTTTTCTCTCCTCAGTGGCATAAATTACATAAAAATTTAGACAAATACTTTCTTGTTACTTGTATCTAATGTATTTATATAATCCCAAAATAAAGTAAATTACAATACTGTTTAAACATTGACTCTGATCTTTGATATGAATTCTCTTTAACCTTGAATAGTTATCTAAATTAACCACTTCAACACAAATAGTTTGCCATTCTTTACTTAGAGATACAAGCTCGTATATTATTTTTCTGTACCAGTATATTGTGATTAGAGCAGAATACAAGTTTTATGTAAAGATATGAGTTTCTGTTCTTTTTTTTTCCTGCCTTTTAGCCTTCTTCTCCTCACCAAAATAATATTGCTTTTCTAGTCCATTAGGCCAGTGTTCAGGAAACGCTTGAGAAATATTGTCATGGCAGTCTCTAATCTTTTGTAAGTGAGTATAATGATGATCACAGAGCAAAGTCACTGATTTAAGCTATATAATTATCTAATTGCTGAGTTGAAACCCTGTTGCATATTTGCTGTCCTACGTTAGTTTCATCCGACATGGCAAGTTTGTATTGCTCTTAACCTAAGGAGTAACTGGTAATACTAAGTGTACTTTTAAGAAAATAACAAAATAAATTTGACTTGTTGAAGACTATAGCAAGAAACAGTGCAAGCAAGAAATGAGATTGCATTTGGGTGAGTCACCTGCTGAAAATGTTGCTTCTAAAGCCATTTTAAAGCTGTGTAATCCTTTCAGTGACACCTTTTGTCACTCAATTTACTGTTAGAAATAATCATAATGTCTGTTGGAAATAGTATTCAATAACTACCATTCTGATTGACATGTCTGCTGTAAAAACTCAAAAAAATGTATAAAACTGAGTGAGAGCCTCTATTTTTTATTAAACTCTTATTTTGAACCTCAATAAAATTTTAGTTAATTGTTTAGAACCCCGGGAAAAATCTCTAAAACTTACTTTCACAATATTTGATATAACTTGTCATTGACAAGATTCATCATTTTAAATTGTTTTTTTTTCCTTTTGTTTCTTTTTTTGGTTCTTCCTTGCATTTATTTGAAAAAAAGAAATGCAAATTTTTGAATTTCCTTTCTCTATAATTATTTGACAAGATATAAAATATCTCCTCCACTCTTATAATGATGTAGAATTCTCTCTGATAGAAGATAAAGCCAGACTAAAATTTTGAAAGGCTCAGCCGATTCCTCTCCTTTATTCCCTATTCTTTCTTATTGTTAGTTACACAGATATGATTCAGTAGTAAGTGTCTAGATAGATTTTGCTACTCTATGCTTCTCATACTAACATCCAAGCTTTCACCATAGAGTTGGAGGAAAATTGTAATAAATGCCACTGATCATCTAAGTATACAGATAAACAATTCACCAACACCAGACAAGGGGACTTTATAAAACAGGGTTGGAGTTAAAGGAAGTATCTTTTTTTTTTGGAAAGGACATATTTTTTTTAATTGTGAAAATACTGTACATAAGGGTTACAATTTGAATGTATATTTGATTCAGTGAAATTGAATGGAGACATTCAATAATCACAGGTCTGAAGATTTTTTTTTCCTTTTTCTTTTTGGACTCTGGGTCTGGGAACTGTCCTTCAGCTCAAGGCTCAACCACTTGAGCCACAGTGCCACCTCTGGTTTTCTAGTGGTTTATTGGAGATAAGAGTTTCATAGACTTTCCTGTCCAGTTTGGCTTCGAACCATGATCTTCAGATCTCAGCCTCTTGAGTAGCTAGGATTATAGGTGTGAACCACCAGCGCCCAGCTTGAAGACCATGGTTTTAATGATCCCCAAAGACAACCAAGCAAGAAGAACAGCTGGATCAAGTAATTCTAGTTCATGTAAAGCCTAAGGAGGAAAGGTAGAGTTAACCATCCTTGGCAACTTTTAATTTTGTTGGCAGCAATTTAAGGTGTTTTCCCTCTGCCTGAAAATCTCCAGCAAGAGCACAAAGCCACTATTATCTAGATATGTTCCTTCTTATAAAAAAATGTTGCTGGACTCATAACTTAAGGAGCTTTAATCTTCCTAGACGGCCTGTTTTCCAACATGGTAGACACTGTCATAGAGACCATCTGTCATGTGGACACAGGGCACTAACAGAGCTAACAACATCAGCATATACACTTTTGTTGCCTGATTTCATCTCCTTCACTCCTTACTAGGTTTGGCTTTCAGAGGCTAACATTGCTCATCCACTATGTGTCACAGAACAAGCTAGATCAATCACACCCATGTTTCACCATTAGTAATTGGTTGTATTCTGTCTTGAACATTTTACTTCTTTCAAACTTTAACAGAATATCATTATTTTTCAATATTATTGAGAAGCCATATTCCTTTACTTATGATTAATGGTATACAAGTCAGCCAGAGGAGAATTCCATTGAATGTGTCCAGATGTGTTGATATGCTCCTCCTTTTAAAGGACTGCTGTCCATAGTTCTGAACCAAGGTGACATGTAGTACCAGTAGATTTTTTTTTATCAATAGGGACAGAAGAATGGCTCTAGATTGAATCAGCTGCAACTGTTGTTTCCACGTAAGATACATGGAGTTGTATTGGCAAGCCAACTTGGCACAAGGTTAGACTGCTATGAAGTGTGGCACCTGATATTTGGAAAACACAAGAATCCTGGCCTCACAGTACTTTAACCAACACCACTGAGATTGTTGCAATGCTCTAGAAGAAAAACCTATTTTCACCTAAAAAGGAGAAGTCATCTCATATGACATAAGTGCACATTCAGGTGCCATTATGTTACTCATAACATCTGACATTTTTAGCAATTAAAATGAAAAGGACTGTTTTAATCCACAAGCATATTAATATGTAGTTAATAAATAGTTACAAATTAGTTGCTGAGAGAAAATTGCTCTGGCCAGAGATTAATTTTTATTGACATTTATATCATACCTCTGAGCTTCAGAAAAAATAAAAAAAATGGAATCAAATCAGGTCAAGCAAGTACAACTGAGGAGATATTGCTGAGGACGTAAACACCTAAACCCAAATTAAACACAGGCAAGTCTGAATTGCAACCCCACCTGTGACTCATGCTGTGGGAGAAAATACAGAGGGTTTATTTAGAAGATCTTGGCACTAGGCAAGCTGGGGGAAAAGGAAAGAATCAAAATTGCTAATTTATTTTGCTAAGGAGCTCATCAAGACTAGTAGACACAGGAAGGATTTCAGACTGTCTCATAAAGTGGCTTACAATCAATTGCAGTGCCAGACATATTAGTCTAGAAGCAAAGTATTATTGCTTTTAGTCACTGAGCATAACTGAGCACAGCATGCTCTAGAAAGATTGCAGGCCACCAAAGCAGCTTGGGTTCAGCAGACTATTTTAGCACTTGCAAATGACATAAGACTATTCTGAGTGATGGCCTGCTTTTGAAGCCACTTCCGTAAGACCGATTACCTCAAAGTATAAACTTAAAACTCTGTGGCTGAAATTGTCTCCTTTCCTTGTGATCTGCCTTGCATCGCCCCATTATTTCAATAAACATTTCTTAGTGAGCATCATATCATTTACTGGAGTTTGAATATTAAAATAAAAATCATTTGTCTGAGGGGCAAGGAAAGCATACATATTGTCACTTTTGCAAAAGACATTTTCATTAAAACACTAGCATCTGTGACTCTCAAAAGTCAAATAAAAGTATAATGCTTGCAAAGGCATAAAAATACCTGTTTTCCAAATTATAGGGCTTGAACAGTACAGTTTTGTTGTTGAAGCTACTGAGTATTTTAGCAAAGGCTTTGAATCCCCTTTATGGCATCTGTGCTGCGTGCAGAAACAGTGTTCTCTAGTGAGGGCACAAGCTTAGAAGTGGTAAAAAGTGCTAGTTGGCTTTTGCAAACTTACAAAGAACTTTAGGAACTTCTTTGGTTTTTATTATTCTGCTTTATTTTATTCACTGTTTAAAAAAATATTCTGCTACCATAAAGAAAAGAGTCTTTACCTACAGTGGCTGACAGATCCATGTAAAATTCAAACGGAAATGGTCATTGCTGTAGGGAAGCTACTCGGCTCTACCTGAATTCTAGTTCCTTGGCTCTGAGTATCAAACAAATAGCTTCTGACTAGCTCTGAAGTCCCATATGAAAAGCTGTGCTTGCCTTGCTTCTTGTGGATACTTTAGCCAGCACCAGCTGTGAAATAATAACTAGTACTTTCCATGGAGCTCTGAGGTAAGCCATTTCCTTAAAACTGAAGAACCCATGGAAATTGCTAACTTTGGTGTACACTGTGAGTCAGATGAGAGTAATTCTTCTGAAACTACTTGTTTGCTTTGCTTTCTATTTTGTACTTTGAAATTCATATTAGAATCATTATTATATAAATTATTAGAAGTATTGTTGATCTTATTGAAGCTGATAGTGAAGGATACCAAATGATTTCATCTAAAATATATATGAAATAGACTGCATAATCAAAACACTATGGCTAATTTAATATCTTCTCTTTGAACTTGTTGGGTCCTATAGTTTCATCTCTAATTAAGACAAAACAAAATTCAAAGAGACTTATGGTCTTGTCACCAGGGACGTCTGAAACACAAAATGAACCTCCATACTACCAATCTTGATTGTGATTTAGAAAACAAAACTGCATTCTATGCTCGGTTAATACTCTGGAGAATATGAGACAGACCATGTCCTATTGAATTTATGTAGTATAGGTCTCAGTTTTCTCTATTCTATTCCTGAACCCCTGCTAGCATCACAGCTTTCTTCCAGGAATTAGTTCCCAATAATCTGTCTATAGAAACTACTCAGAAATATAAAAGTAATATTTAGAAGTTTCTTTAGAAAAAATGTAAATATAAGTATAAATAAATGCATATATCTTGATCAAAAAAGAGCAAGATTTAACAAAGTGAAACACTTTCACATTTCAATATCAACATTCAGAACCTAAATATGTACTCAAAGGAACAACATTAATTATGTTTTTTTGGGGGGGTAGGAAGAAAGTCATTCCACTGAAGAAAATTAATCACTTGATTAAAAAGCATATTTTATTTCACTATCACCAGTGACTGGAAATATGTGCACATCCACACATTCATCCAACAGATGATTTAAGAATAAAATGTCTCATATGTTATTTAATTTAATGTTCCTAAATACAATGAGTTACACTTCATTAAAAAAAAAAAAAGGTTCTGCAGTGCAGTTAATGTCTTGAGGGCTACGCTGGTTTTGTGGTATATTTTACCTCCTTTTAATTGTTTTCTAACTTTTCACAGGAAGATGCAGATTCAAAATTTAGGGAAAAATAAGAGAACAAACTCAAGAAAATGACAAGAAATATATTACGCACAAATGACAAATAATAATTAAAGATAATAAATTGGATAGAAAGCAAGCATTACTGGATAAGTCTAAGAAATCAAGGACTAAAAGGTCTTTTAGCATAGGATCCTAAGAGAAAGACCAGGTATTTGGATAATATAGATTAATTAATTGATTGATCTTCACCCATGAAGTAAAACAAACACATCATTACAGTATTTCCCAGGGATTTATAAGAAAATGAATAAAAATTATGTACCACATTTAAATCATATATATATATATATATATATATATATATATATTCTTTTCACCCCGATGTTATATTGTACTTTCTCATTCTCTTCAATTTAAATTAGAATGTTATTTGAGTGTCTTTATTCCAGCAATTTGGTGATTTACTGAGGTAATAAACTAATGCATTTTAAGTAATAACTGCTCACAATAGGCTTCTTCCATTACAGTTGATTTTTATTGAACTTGAACCTGGTCTGGCATTCACAATGCTGTTTAACAGATACAGCATTTATTATGTGATATTATCCTCATTGCCTGTGCATTAGACTCACCACTTCCTCATGTACACACTGGAAAATTTAGGGAAGTATTCACTTGGAGAAAATGCATGTCTATTTCATTAATAGCTTTGCCACTGAATTAAAACTACATTTTAAAAATTATGTAAACAAGAATGGATGACTATCAAAGCATTCTGGAATGGCTCTTTATAAAAACAGCATGCTAGTGACATCTTGCTGTCTGAAAGTTCTCTCCAAGTTGAGCTGAGTCTTTGTTTAAGAACTCATCCAAGAGAGATATACTTTATTTAATTTAGATGTAGAAGTATAAACAATGTTATATACTGGCAGAAATGGGTTATTTCAAAGCTGTGTGGAAGTGAACTTATGGAAAGAGCATAACAACAAATCCTTAAAAAAAAAAAAAGAATGAATGACTTGGCTACTGTGCAAATTGGTTGTTGATCTGAAGAATCAGAATCCATTGAACACTATGATAAATTCAGCCTGACTTTTTAAATTCTACTTCTGCAGTCTCTTATTAAATAAGGGAACATTCACTGTAATCTAGCAATGCCTCAAGTGGCAAATATCGCAAATGGTACAACCCATTGATTATAGCCTAGGAATGTTTCTCCAGTTTTTCTACATCCTTCAGTTTTGAAATGAGAGCTTGGCTCTGACAAGCAGAAGAATTATCGTAATCACAGGTACCAGCTACTGTTTTATTGCTGGATCCACAGTGTTAGAGCCCAGTGTCAGAGGCCAGAATCTTGTCTTTCACTCTTGGTTTTGCAACAGAAGGAGCAAGTGCATATGGTGTGCTGGTTGATTTCAGTTAACTTCACCATTTTTTCTAATGGTGACTTCACAGAATGTTTCAAACTTATTGACATTCTGATGGTGATTAGGTTAACCATGTCACTGTGGCCTTGGCCTACTCTAGGATTTAATCACTTCTCCATCTTATTTGATATTTTGGAAATTACTTTTAAAAAGTAATAATAAAATTAGCTGGGTTAGCAGTATGGAGGAAAGCAGTATGGAGGTACCCCAAAAGACTCCACATAGAGCTCCCTTATGACCCAACAATTCCACTTTTGGGCATTTATCCAAAGGATCATAAACAAGACCATGTTAAAACTACTAGCATAACCATGTTTATCGTAGCATTATTTACCATAGCTAAGATATGGAACCAACCCAGATGCCCCTCAGGTGATGAATGGATCAAGAAAATTTGATATATACATATATATCCATATATGTATATATATACACATATATGGATATATATGTGTATATATATACACATATATGGATATATATGTATATAGTAGAATTCTATGCCTCCATCAGAAAAAATGGCATTGACTCTTTTGTTAGAAAATGGAAAGACTTTGAAAAAAATCATATTAAGTGAAGTGAGCCAGGACCAAAGAAACATAGGTCCCATGGTTTCCCTTGTTTGCAGTAACTAGTACATGTCTAGGATAAGCAGAGAAGGTTAAAGGCTATGTGCATATGACCGTATGAGATAATGTTAAGCAAAATGTACCCCAAGACAGGGACAAAAGGGTTTTTTGTGTTCTTTCTTTCTTGCTAGTGTTTTTAATGTACTTACAATACACTATGTGATTCTTTTGTTTCTATTGTATGTTCTTCCCCTATGGCATAACCCCTGTTTTCACTAGATTTGATGCTGGTGCTCTGCACCTTGTATATATATTTTTATAATTTGGGGAGGGGAAGGGATATTGCAGAACGCTTAAATGAGGATGCAGGCTGACCCATTATGACGATGAGATGTACAGGACACTATATTGAAAACAAACTTTACAATGTTGGGGTGGGGTGGAGGAGTTGGGGAGGTGGAGAGGGAAGTGATGGTAGGGGGAAAATAAAGGAGGAGGTAACAATGCTCGCTATGAAATGTACTAATTACCTTGCTCATGTAACTGGAACCCCTCTGTACAAAATTTTTACAATAAAAATTAATAAAAAAAATAGCTGGATTATAGTGGCTCACATTTGTAATGCTAGCTACTAAGTAGGTTGAGCTCTGAGGATTATGCTTCAAAGCAAGCCTGGGCAGGAAAGTCTAAGAGACATTTATCTCCAATTAACTATCCAAAAGCTGAAAGTGGAGCTGTGGCTTAAGTGGCAGAGAATCAGCCATATTTGCAAAGAGCTAAGAGACAGTGTGCAGGCCCTAATACTAATAAGTTCAAGCCCTAATACTATTCCAAAACAATATTTAAATGAATATTTGTAATAGAACATATCTTATATTCTCAACAAGGTTTAATTAATATCTATCCTATGCATTTGTCAACAATGATAGTTTGTGAACACATATTGGTAATTTAGTGAGTAACTTTTACCAAGCACATAGTATGGACAAGTGATGAGTATGCTATTGCTACACACCATCTCTTAGCCTTTTGTATATCACAATGAAGGTTGCAATATTATGCCCATTTTATGAGTGAGAGCAGTGATGTATGAAAGGAGATAAATAGAGACTTGTTCAAGATCACACAACACAGCAAGTTCTGTGTACTGAACATAATGTGACCTTATTCACTGTAATTATATGCAATCTAAGCAGTAACTGGGACTGAGGAATTCTCAAGTAACATTTTAATTAGCTAAAAGGATACCATTTTAGAATAGTAACCTACCTATATGATTTCTGGGAATCATAAATTCTGTGATACATATTTTGTAAGATCCAATTAGCATTACATTGAAAGCTCTCAAACAGAGAAAGTTAATTTTCACCTTAGTTATGATAAATGGAAAATAAACACCATGCATTTAGTTTTCAAGTGAATTTGGCAGAACAAACTCTATATGTAGGTGGGGGTAAGCAACTTTATATATTATATAGATTCAAAAGAACTAATTAGAGGCCATTTTACAGCTCCAAAGCATTTGTGTAGTTGTTTCAACATGAATGTATGGGGGTATAAAATACAAGGGACAGAGAAAGTAGGAGAGTGAAGGAGGTAGCTAGGGAGGGAAAGGAGTGAGAGGGACTGAGAGAGACAGAGACAAAACAGAGAATGACAGAATATGTATTTACAAATTATAAATGGCTATGAGACAGATAAAGTTAGCTTAAAGTCATATATATATATGTATTATATATATATATATATATATATATATATATATTCCTGAGTGTCTGACAGAAAGGGAATGTGAACAGCCATAAAAACTTTGTGAATTTTATACTACTGTCTAAGCTTTAGGTATAGTACAAGAAATGCATCAAAAATGCATCTAAAAACAGCTAGAGACATGTCATTAGCCGAAGCAGCCCCTTTCTCTCCAGTTTTCCTCATTCATCCTCCTTCTCTAACTTTCCTTTAATCTCCTCTATTATCCTCTTTGCTATACTGTTTTTCTTGGGGGGGATGGGTCCAGTCGTGGGGCTTGAACTCTGGGCCTGGGCACTGTCCCTCAGCTCTTCAGCTCAAGGCTAGTGCTCTACCACTTGAGCCACAGCGCCACTTCTGGCTTTTTCTTTTTTCTTATGTGGTGCTGAGGAATCGAACCCAGGGCCTCATGCATGCAAGGCAAGCACTCTACCACTGAGCCACCTTCCCAGCCCTCTGCTATACTGTTTTATCCTTCCTATGTTGAGTTTTGATTTCCTGGCATCTACCCATCTAACTTGGAAAAAAAACAACACTTTTTGTCTGATAGTACTTTATCTCACAAATTTTGATTTTGCGATTCCTTGGATGGAATGTGATTGTTCGTCAGTTAGGTGGATACTGACTGCCAAATTAGCTATGGCTGTGTTGACATACCATGCATGGATGTGGGAGAGGTCCTTGAGGGGTCTGGTAACAAATGATTTCAATATGGTTTTTCAGGGGGTTTAATACCTTAATCAGATCACAGGAATAATAAAGAGATGATAAATTTAGAAGCATTAGTGGACAGTGGAATTGTACTAAAGATCAGGAAGAAAAGATGGAGTAATTAAATACAGTTTAACTTCTTTTTGGTGATAGTGATCAGCTAGACTTCAGTTTAAGGTCCTGGTGTTTACTGGTTAGCAAGTAGGCAAGGTCAAGTGTTCATGTGTTTGAACTTCAATTTATTTTCCTGAGCCAGGTGCTGGTGGCTTTCATCTGTAATCCTAAATACATATGAGATTGAGATTTGAGGATCTTAATTATATCTAGATTTGTCCATCCTGGGTAGGAAAATTTGTGACTTTAGTTAACAACAAAAATTTTGAAATGAAGCTATGGCTCAGGTGGTAGAGCACTAACATTGAGCACGAAAGCTCAGGGATAGTTCCTGGCCCTGAATTCTAATACCAGGTTTGGAATAAAAAACATGCCACAGTAATCAATGAAATCAGCTAGGCATAAAGAGGATTCAAAATATATTTTCCCAGGTTGCTACTAGAAATAATTTGAGAAATTTGGTAAAATCATTATAATGGATAAAATGATTCCTTCTAACTTCAGTGATAGTTTGTCAATATAGAAAATAGAACAAAGTGATCTCTATGTTAGGTCAGTGTTACCTTTCTAAGCTCTCAAGTTCATAAATCTCCAGATAACCAATTGTAGCCACAATCTAAGGTCACTTTCATATGAAATCTATGTGTGTATTAATCTTTATTTGTGACTCTAAATCTTAATTGGAGATTTTTTATTGGCTTGTTTTTTCCAGTTTATATGTAAGCTATGCCTTGATATAGTTTCTAATTAAGCTTCATTCTGGAAATCATTAGCACTTATTCTTTGCCATAGAACTGTTTCAGTGTTTAGAATGGCTCTTTTTCCTGGCTGTTTTAAACTGAATTATTTTAATCCTCAGGAATAAAACAACAGGTTATATATTTGAGTGAAAAAAATAGACTAAAATTGTTCAGGTTTTCATGTGCCAACTAACTGAGAGCTTGAAATTGTGGAAAAATAGCTTAGAAATTGCATCTTTTATTATTTTTTAAAATTCTTTAAGAAAAAAAAATTGTGTGAGCATACACCAGCCTGATGAGTCCATCTCAACCCTGTTCTTGGACCTATCATTCCTGAAAGGCAGACCTGTTCATTTGATGCTTGGTAAAAGATAAGTCTATTGGATGAATCTTCCTGCATTCTGAAGACATTTATGTCATATATTGTTCCTTTGATGTCATTAATAAGACATCTCAAGACATAAGGTTAATATATTTGATATAAACTAGTTGATTTTGAGTGGGGTTGATGTTTATTTGGAGAAAATGTCAAATGAAACATATGGAAAATAATTTTCAGATGAGCCTTTCCTATTTCTCTTTACTGTCCCCATTTTCTTCATTTTGCTGCTGTAAAAGTAACTTAAACTGATGTTGCAAATAGAGGCTACTTTCCCCCCAATATTTCAAAACTGCTAATTAAAACAACACAAACATTGTGAAAAAAAAAACAAAAAGAAACATTGATGCAAATGCTGGAAGATTTCCACCTTCTCATTTAAAAATATTCCTAGCATGCAAACTTAACACCTAGAACAAATGCTTGTGATTTTGTGAGGTCTTAATAAACCCCTGTTATTAAATGAATCAGGCAGACCTTCTCCTTTGCCTCATTGGCATTTTAATATCTATCTGTTACAGCAGTCAGTGCACTGCACAGCAATCTTTTATTTGGCCCTTACTTGTCACCCCAGCTAGTATGCACACTCAGTTTATTTTTGCATCTGTAAGAGATGACATAGTACTGGACTCAATGCAAATGTTAAATAACTATTTATTGATGTAAAGGTATGAAGACTGTATGTCCTTCACTGCAGTCTGAAACAACTAAGCTTTCATGGCCCCATTCATGTAGAAAATTGCAGGGGAGCCTCTAGAAACTTCTGACAACAAGTCTTTGATGTCCAAGTCTCTTGGGCAAGATATTGCTAACATTGGTTATTGGTTTCAAAGGCCAAATGTTCCCTGAAATGATAATAAAGCAATATAAATTCACAATCTAGGATTGTTACTGAATTATTTCCCCAAATGGATTTTGACTAATAATTTCCGGACACTAAAAATAGTGTCCTATTCATTGGATACACAGGATGAGGATTTAGGGATGCCAATAGCCAATACCCAGGTAAGTCTTGAATTTGGCATTTCTTATTGTCACAAGAAGATTTAGCCACTAAGTCTAATAAGTAATGTATACAATCGTTGTAGGTTTTAAACAGTAAATGCATAGCTAATGTATGTTTGACTGTAAATATATACTCAAATTACATTGAGTTACTTAATCTGGAGTTTGTCACTGATCTATAATCTGAAGTATTGTATATCTATGTTTGCTTGGTTTTTACTGTTCATTTATCACTTCCATTTTGGTAGTGTGATAAGGGAATAGAAAAAGAAGCAATTCAGTTACACATGGAAAATATATGACACTGATTAAGAAGGTTGATGATAAAAAGCTTTGGTGATAAGGATGCTTGTTAAAAATTACCAATGAAGCTAGGTGTTGATGTCTCATATCTGGAATCCTACCTACTCAGGAGGCTGAGATCTGAGAATAGCAGTTTGAAGCCAGCCTGGGCAAGAAAGTGAATGAGACTCATTTAAAAAAACAAACAAACACCAGGAAACCAGAAATGGTGCTGTGGCTCAGTGTCATAGAGTGCTAGCCTTAACTGCAAAAGTTCAGGGGCAGCACTCAGGCCTTTTGTTCAAGCCCCACCCCCATCTAAAACAAAACAAAACAAAAGCCAATGGAACCCTTTATTATAAATTTTAAACACTGATTGGAATAAAATAGTATAATTCAGAGGAAGTTTAAATGATTCAAAATATATAGTTCTGAGTATTTTTTTCTTATGAGAAGTTTTCATAATGCATGTTTTCTTAGTCTAAGAATATTTAAGATACAATAAATGAAACAAAATATATTTTGTGTTCTTACAATCTCACTGTTTTCTGAATTTGAATGCTTTTCTTTTGTAAGACAGCTTCAGAGATGAGTGTTTTTTATGTATACATGAAAACCAATTACCCAGTTTCTGACAGATTGTCAGAGTACTTAGACTTAAGATGAGAAAAGAAAACTCTAAATCTAGGACCTAAGCTGGGAATTGACTCAAATTCTGTAATTTTTAAGAACTCTGAACAGTTTGCTTAATTTTATTTAATTAAATATAAATATATTTAATGAGGTTTTATTACATACCTAACTTAGAGATAGACATTTGGAAAACATGTATGGATGAGATAGTTCATTTTCTATACTTTATTGTTGATTTTTTCTCTTTGTCTTTCTAAATTTTTATTATTGTTTTGGGTGGGGGATTACTGGATGTGAATGCAGAGCCTAATGATTGCCATGTAGGAGCATTTTCCACTTTAGCCATCCTAGAACCTTCTAGTCTTTTCTTTTTAGATTATATATATATATATGCATATATATAGCATGTATACAACTATATTATATTTATCCATATGTTGCCTCGGTAGAAGATAATAGTCTTCAATATTTTTCTATAAATTTGAGGTAGCCACTGTGTATTTTGTGGACAGAAATATCATGAGCTGCTTAACCAAATGTGGTAACTACATGAAATATTTAGAAGCACCAATTCTGAATTGAAATCTATCTACATTTCACGATTTGATACAGTGTTTGCTTGATGTATCGTTTGGAACACTAACTTTTATTCTTTCTGCCCCTATAGCTCAATCTGTGAATGAAGATAACGTGAGTTCATGGACAGTGTCAATAGCATAGCCAGCACTTGGTGGTCACTCTGTTTTAAAGATACTTGGGCTGTTGAAGTGGCTGTGGGACATCAGGGTTTGATCAAAAGGATTTTGCAGAAGTAGCATTAACAAAATAGTTTAGTATAATGTATTTGAGGTGGGTAAGCTGTACCTAGAATCAAAGAACCAGTGGCCTAATTTCCAGATTTGTTTTTCCTAGGAGTTTTCTAACACATGAAATTTTCAGTGTTGAAACTGGTCAATTCTCTAAGTAGCCAGGGATGAAATGGTAACCTTATAAAAAAATTTTCCCCACATAAATTCTATGAGGAAATATGATTATCCCTCAGTGTGTGTGTGTGTGTGTGTGTGTGTGTGTGTGTGTGTGTGTTTGTGTACAAAAGCCAGTCCTGGGGCTTTAACTAAGGGTTTGGCCACTGTTTCTGAGCTTTTATGTTCAAAACTACTGCTTGTCTACTACTTGACCACAGCTCTACTTTTGGCTTTTTGGAAATTAATTGGAGGTGAGAGTCTCATAGACTTTCCTGCACAGGCTAGTTAAAACTTGATCCTCAGATCTCAGCCTTCTGAGTTCCTAGGATTACAGTTGTAAGCCTCCAATCTCCAGGAAAGAAGGAATTGAAGTTAAAAGACATAAAATTACTCAAATTGGGTCTAGATTATCACTATCATAGAGAAGTCAAAATTTATAAATATCATTTCACAACACAATTACATGGTTTTACTGGGAAATTAATTAAAATATACTAAGAAATGGTGTTTAACATTCTGATAATTTTATTACTATTTTAATCATATTTCAGTTTATTTTACTTTTTTTGTAAAAGCATTTCCTCTGTAGAACTAAAAGAAACTTGCATTTTTCTCTAAAGATGTTGTAAAAACAATGTTGTATATTTTAGGAATATAGTTCAGTAACTGACTCATGGCAAACTTCTACAAAAGAGCCTAAACTGAAAATAAAACTTTGCCCTTCTATTGTATAATTTGTATTCGGCAAAGTTCACTGTTAGATTAGAGGTTCTAAGGTGCTGAATTTTATGTGCTTTGAATTTGAGCTATCTGATAGATAGATATCTAGTGAGTATGTTCAATAAGCCTCTCTAAATAGGGATTTTGAAGTTAAATAAACACACGGAGGTAGTGGTATATCTCTTTGTACTAATCCATAGTTGATGGTACAGCAAAACATGAGTAAATCCTTGGAAGAAGGCTTCATAGTGAGAGGAGGCTATTGTCAGCAATATAAGAAATGATATAGGAAGAATGTACTATCTAGATGCTTTCAGACATCTAGTCAGACAGGACAGCTAAGTGTATTTTTAACAAGAGAGATAATGTGGAAACTCAGAATGCATTATGGTTGTTACATAATACCTAGGGGAAGAAGAGTCAGGGCTGCACTTGGGGAGCAGTGTGGGCAAAGAACTAATTGAATCAACTTTTGTGGTTCTCTAAAGGGCTTTAAGGAAAGAAGTAATCTTAAATTTCAGATTCAAGAAGCTAGAGGATTCCGTGTGTTGCATTGAATAAAATGAATTAGATAACAAAAATACATGTACTTCTTTGATGTTTGAGAAGCACTTCAAATATGATAAGGTGTTTTAAGTTGATGTTTTAAACTGTCCTTACATAGTAATCTGAGAGGTTCTTGTTAATAACTTATTTTAACTGATACCATTTGAAAACAAGAAAGGTTAGTAAATGACAAGGAAGTGCAACACAATGATATAAAACCCAGGGTATCATGACCCTCCACATACTTTCAAAAATATTCCTGATCTAAGCATTAATGCAAATAAGTCATTCACCGAGAACATTATGTTACTTAACAATCCTCAAGTTCACCATTTTTCATTTTCTCTCATTAAAATGCACTACTTACTTGGCTTATTTTTAATTGAGTCCGAATTTCTGCCATTAAAGTATATGCAAAACCTCTTATCACAATCACCAGGGAACTTGGAGGTGTTGAAGGTTCGGCAAAACATTGAGGGAAAGGTAATGTTAAAAACTATTAGGAAAGAAGTGGCAACTTCAGAAATCCTTTGCAATGGGGGATTTTCTTAACATCAGAGTCTATCAGATGCATGCATACTGGGAAATTAAGGTATTACCTGAAATCAGCATAGCCAGGTCATTTAAAAAATAATAATCATTTTTAGGTAGTTGTGCAAAGACGTTACCATTCAACAAGGCAATTTATTGATACAATATATCTTGATCAATCTCACCTTTTTCAATATCTTCCACTCTCCCTTCCCTACCAACTCCTTTCCTCACCCTTATTAATTTTGTAGGATATACATTGGATTCTTGTCTGTATTTTCCATGCTTTCTCCTTCTCATCATCTACCCTTTTCCTCTTGACCCCACACCACCCCTTTTGAATAGCTGCTTCCTGGTGTTTTATTTTGCTGAACTTTCATTTTGGCTTTTCAGAGATTTGCAATATTTGATATCTTCCTTGACACTACCTAATGCAGTGAATACATTTGCATACACTCAAATACGACCCACCCAACATATTTACATAGGGCTTTGTAAGTTAAATCTCGTTTCCACATAGTAGGGGAAAATAATCATCCTTTATCTTACTTGTCTTAACCTTGTTTGTTTGTTTGTTTTTCCCTCAAGTTTTTCCATTTCTCTACAAATGATACAATAACATTCTTTCTGATGTGTGGTCAAAATACAATTGTGGATATATACCACATTTTCAGATGGACTTAGAAAATGCTTTACTCCCTACCTCCAGTGTGAATTTCTGCCATAAACATCCTTAGTAGTGTCACTATGGGAGGGGCTGAACTCCCTCAGTGCTTGCTTTAGGGAGTGACATAATTCCTGGCTGCAGGATTCATTTCAGAAAGCTCAAGACAGAGATTGGTGTGTGGGAGTTGAATGAAAGGGCTTTAAAATTTAAAATAATATCCTTCTAAAACTTAGAAAATGAGCCGACAATCCAAAATGCCTTGGCACATATCCATAATGGTTTTTCTCTCTGCACTGGGAGTAATGCATGCAAATCATTGCTAAGTCAAATGATACTTCTGTAAAAGCTTTTAATTTCATAGGAAAGAGAATTACCAATAATCATTGTTATTAATACATAAAAACAGACTAACATGAGCATAGATTAACCATTGCTTTTTAATTTAACACCCTGGAGAAAAAATAAAAGAAGGTAATTATGCTTTATCACCCAATAGTAAGCATAGATTTGTCTTTCCTGGTTGTCTTTGTAACAACATGCAAAATCTTTAGTCAAGAGGACCTTTATAGTACCTTGTATATTTCACAAGAGTATACATTATATTTAAGTTGGAAATGTCAGCTGCTTGTTTAAGCTCTTTTAATTTTTTTTCTGGTCCTGGGGCCTGAACTCTGGGCCTGGACATTTTCCCTCAGCTCTTCAGCTCAAGGCTAGTGCTCTACCACTTGAGCCACAGCACCACTTCTGGCTTTTTCTGCATCTGTGGTTCTGAGGAATCGAACCCAGGGCCTCATGCATGCAAGTCAAGCACTCTACCTTTGAGCTACCTTCCCAGCCCCAGCTTTTCTAATTTTTAATAGCCTGAGTGCAAAGATGACTTTTCTGGAAAATCATATATGACTGTCCTTCTTAGGGCACACAAGAAGCACTGAAGTCTACTTAGCACAGATGTTAGCAATATTCTGTTTATCCAATTATATATAATCAGATTAACCTTTCCTTTTGTGCTATAATTATTACACAAAATGGCCAGGTTCATTTGGTGAGACATGACTTTCTTTTAATGAGATCGCTTATGTAAATCCTTTTGATTAAAGGAAAAACAGGAGAAATGGGAGCAATTAACACAACTTGGGCAGACAAAAAACTAATTTGAGTCAGCTAAAAGTACAGAGAAGCTCAAGTGGTTTACTCTGAAACTTAAATCATTGCCTTTCTAGTCCCATAATTTACACCTTAGTTTGTGTTTCACACCTAGATTATAATAATAATTCCTATATTGGACATTTTGCTGAGATGTAATAAAAAGTCTGCCTTGCAAATAATTACCTAGAAAAATCTTTTGAATATTCCTGAATATCTAATTCTTTTGCTTAAAAATTTTCATGGTTTTTTATTAACATAAGAATTATAAATGTCTGAGCTAGCTATTTGATGTTCATGGCGCCTTTTCAAACATATATATATATATATATATATATATATATATATATACTTATATATACTATTGTAAAGAATGGTACAGAGGGGTTACAGTTACATGAGGAGGGTAATGAGTCCATTTCCTATCAAACTTTGTTACCCCCTCCTTTGTTTTTCCCCTACCATCCCTTTCCTCCCCACCTCCCTGCCACAAAGTTGAAAAGTTGTTTTCAATATAGTGTCCTGTATGTCTTGTTGTTATAATGGGTAATTCTGTATCTTTATTTCAGCATTTTGCTATTTTCCCTTCCCCTCTCCAAATTAGAAAAATGTATATAAAAGATGGAGGGCACCAGAATCAAATACAGTGAAAACAGAAGTTAAACCAAAGGGGAAGAACATACAAAAGAAAAAAAAAAACACCTCATAGTATATTGTGAGTACATTAAAAATAACAGCAAGAAATATAAATCCCCTTGTTTTCCTATCTTGGTTTTAATTTTGCTTAAGATCACCTTATGTGGTTATAGTTTTTGACCTTTTCTGGTTTTCTTAGACATACACTAGCTATTTACTTCAAGGTCACAAACTGGCTACAAGAGAAAGGAATCTTTAGCACAGATTATCAATTTCATCCACAAAGACCTAGAGCAGCATTGGAAATATGGGACCAAGGATAAAGTCATAATAGTGCATCCTTTAGCCATAGGGCAGATCTCCTCAAAACCTCAACATTGTTATTGCTAAGTGCAAGCTTGTTTCACTCACGTATGTCAGTTGAACTTGAATGTTGTATTTCAAAACCCCAAATAGTTGATCCTACAAGAGCCTGACTAACCAAATACATCTCACCATAATGTTTTCTACCTCATTCTGCACTGTCACTGACTTAAATTGTTTACTTTGGTATATATCTATATGATCATCTAAACACCTTCTTTACATTTTGCTGTCTTAGCAACATTCTTTAGGCTGTTGTATCCATGGAATTTTGCTTGTCTAGACATCTGCCATTACCCTTATTCTGTAGAACTCATTCGGTATATCATTTGATTGGAAAACAATTAGTATAATTTCTACTATTTTATGTGTCATTTATTTCCCCAAATGCATTACAAGCTACTGAAGGGCTGGAAAATTTACATTTCACTCTTTGTACTTCCAGGTGTTGTTCCAAATTATACAAAGAGGGGGTATTATATAAATATTGAAAATTGAGTTATTCTAGATAATATCTGGGGCACATTCAAAATTTAAATGAAAAGAAAACACTCATTTTCCAAGTCAGTTTATAGTCTGGCATAGAAAGATTGTTTTTTAAGGCATTATAATATGAAAAATAATGCTAGTTTTGAGCATTACATTAATATGTATTAAATGCTTATCTGCCAGGCACTGTTCTAAGTATTTTTCCATATAATTCATATAAAGATTATTTTTCTCACTATTTTAAAGCAGAATCTTTAAAAAAATCACAAAATATGGTACTTCCTCTAGGACATCTTGGTTATAAAAGACGTTAAAATATGACCCTAGGTACTCTGTGTAGGCACTGTGAAGGCACTGAATCATTCCCTTGGTTCCACTGGGATGAGGTCCTGGATAAAGTGGCATACAGAGCTTCTCTTGCAGTACTGGGAAGTTATGTAGTAAAGGGACATGCATATCAAGAGTCTTGATAACAGCAAGGATAAACACAGGATAGGGCAAGTGCATGATGTCTTCGGTGCCTAGAAAGAAATGAAGTGCAACCAGGGTTGGGACAGGGTGAAATATGATAAGTTAAGCAGATGTTTTTTCTCTGTAGACAATGGAAACTAATAAATTAGCAAGGGTGCGAATCAGAACACTCTATTAATTTACCAAATAATTAATTAGGACTTCATTGGACTCCAGGGAACTTGGGACAAAACGGAAACACTATGGCATCAACATTCTGTACTTATTTCATTTATGTTGTTCATAGAAATTAGGATAAGTAGGAGTAGAATAGAAACATTAAAAGACTGAGTATTGACTTATCTTTTACTCTTTTAAAACCCATGAATCTCTGACAAACTTCTAGTTATTGCAGCATGAAATCACAGTTTTCCTCAAATATTTTCAAGATTACTGTATCACTTCATTTTATTGTCATAAGAATCATTCCAAGTATTCTCCAAGTACCAATCTGCACATGTTGATAAGTCTAAAATTTCTCCCTTAGTAGTCTTACATAATAGAAAATTAATACATATTTATTTCACTTGGTATATAAAACATGTTATTAGTGTTTCATGTAAGATATTTTTGGAAACAGGTTTCTTAGTGTAAAATGCCAGGAAACACTGGCTGTCCCTTCTTAGGCTCCAATATGTCCCTTTAAATGTTCATGAACTCAAATATTCAATATTTTAGTAGCAAAATTCCATGGCATAGAGCAATTTGCCTTGAAAAGCTTACCATTGTCAATTACTATACAATTTCAACTTATGTATGAATAAAAATATCATTTATTAAAGGAATAAGTTATATATTAAATTGTTCCAAATTTATTTTGGAGAATTTATTGCAATTTTTGAGAACATAGCATGGTATATTCTCTCAGACCAATTAAAATTGGAACTTTAGAAAGTAGAAACTAATTTTACATAAAGGATGGGTCTCCCTCTGGCATTTCCTATTTTTAATATGTGTTTCTTGAGTAGATGTTCTGTGATAAATGCTTTGTAAGCACTGAGGACATAAAGTAAATGCAATATCCCAAATGCTTGCATTCATGCATTACCTGCTATTGTAGAAGGCCACAGACAAATACCAGGTTTTTTAAAAAAAGGCTTTAAGAAGAATATCAAATAAGGTTAAAGTGGTATCTTATTGGATCACTTGATTTTTTTAAAGGCTACTAGGAATTTAATTACTCAGCTATTATTTCTCTTGATTAATTTTTGTTTAGCATAATGTATACTATGAGAAGACTAATAAATAACTTCAGATTGTAGGAAAATGTATTTAAAGTTATCTGTCATTCTCAATAAAATTCAAATTTAAACATGAACGTCGTTGTACCATTCTACTAGATTATATATATTCTTTGATTTTGCTTTTTTCTGAGCAATTTTTCTTAAAATAATGTGTATTAGCAAAGTCAAAGTGATGATGTCCTACAGACATAGTTCTTCTGATCCATCGAATAATGACATCTTTGTTTCAATTTCACCAGCTTCAATATCAACACGTCTTGTCTATCATATTTTTTAGATTGTCAAAAAGTTCAAAATACAAGAAATAGTTCTACGCTTGCAAGACACAGCAATAAAGGAGATTGTAGAGCTTGGTATCACTGTTTTAGAGGCAAAATGCACTGGAGAATTATATAAAATTTCCAAAATAAAACAGTAGGCTATAAATAGCATTCCACAATACAAAACCACAATTTATTTCACAACAAGTACTAAAGGATCATAACAATGCTCAGGTTAAATACAATAAGGATAGGATTCTGTGTAGTTAAAGAGGAAAGGAAGAAAACAAACTAGACACAAACACAGGAATTGAATTTAGGAATTTAAAATTGCAATCACAACGTTTCCTTTGCTCTTTTGGAGTGATCAGAGCAGATGACCATCCAGCCTTATAAATGACATGTAAATTCAAATGTATATACATATAGTCATTCAAACATAAAATGTTTAGGAAAAGAATTGTAATAGATTTTTGTACCCTCTGTCTTGTATATAAATTTATCTGATTTGGTGGAGCAAAAGGGAACCACAAATGTGGTGGTACAAAGAGTGAGCCAGGGCAACAGCAATACTCACTGGACATTATGTTGGAAATTAACTTTACATCTTGAGGAGGAGGGAGGAGTCAAGGGGGAGGGAAAATTGGAGAACACAAAGGAGGGGAAAACACTGTTCAAAAAGAAATGTAGTCACTACCTTACTTATGTAACTACAATCCCTCTGTACATTAGCTCTACAAAAAAATTTAAAAGAAGAAAAAATATGATATTGTAATTTAAAATACACACACACACACATATGAAAACATATTTGAGTCAGAGGTAGCAGCTAAGTGTAATCATGGCTTAGGAGTTTGTTTAGATGTTTGTTACATCTTTTCTCATAAGTTAAAAGAATGCCAGGCATTTTCAAATTAGTACAAAACTAAATGTAAAGTGGAAAATACTCTAAATATATAGACTGTTTTGCATACTTTTAGTCCTTTTTCTATTACCCCATCCAACATTTTTTTCTTTTTTATTGTGAAAATACTGTACAGAGGGGTTATACCCCATCCAACTTTGACAGGAAGAACTATATATTGTTTCCATTTCACATGACTAGTTAATAAAATGATTATTTCATGGACTTTAAAAACATAAAAACTGGAATAGAGAATTTTAGAGGCTTTCCATCCCTTTTACCTAATGTTGGTGACCCTGATGTACATTAGAATCACTCAGGATATTTAAAAACTGCTGGAGACCAACTTCTACCATCCAGAAGGTTTAGAAGTCCTACCTGAGCATTAAAATAAATAAACTTCTCTCAATATATAGGCACCTAGCACATATTATTTTCTCCTCTCCACATTAAGTTAGAGGTAACAATATATATAATGGAATCTTTTCCCAATTCTTGAAGTTTGCACAGGACCTTGATGGAGAAAACTGAAGAAGAGAACCAAAGGAGAAAGTAAATTCTGCCTTCCTCAAATAAGAATTTCTCAGGTTATTTAAAAAATATTTTTTGGGGGGAGATGGGAAGGGATAGGAAGGGGATACAAAGGAGGAGGCAACAATGCTTGATAAGAAATGTACTCATTATCTTGCCCATGTAATTGTAACCCCTCTGTATGATATTTTCACAATAAAAATATTTTCTAACACACTGTTTTTCAAGGTATGATTTTGAAACACCTTCATCAAAATAACCCTGAGTTTTAGTTAAAAATATAATATATTGCGTTCAGCTCCATACCTCCAAGGATAAAATAATTTCTTTTAACTAAGCTCAACAGAGTATCTTATATATACCTAAGTTAAGAATCAGTGCTTCAAATTAATTCCCTAAATTACTGATTGTTTTCATTTTAAAATTTATTCCAATATAGACACAAACAAATTGTACTTGTGACTGAATAACTTCTATATGCAATATTCTGTAGCTTAAACAGAGATGTGTTACAGAATTTCACAGAATTTCAATGACTTATCATATGGACTAGCTAACTAGGAAGGGCAAAAACAAATCATTTAAATAGGGATACAGGTGGACCCATTGCAACAATGAGATGTACAAGTCTCTATGTCAAAAAACGAACTTTACAACTTTGGTGGGGGGATGGGGGATTGAGGGGTGGGGGTGAGAAATGGGAAGGGATGGGAAGGGGAAAGAAAGGAGGAGGCAACAATGCTTGATAAGAAATGTACTCATTACCTTGCCCATGTAATTGTAACCCCTCTGTATGGTATTTTCACAATAAAAAAAGAAAGCCAAAAATAATAGAGTCAATCTATTCTAGTTTTAGGTTTTAGTAAGTACTTTGTCAGGATTTGTCTGACTTGGGAAAGCTTTGTCTTCTACTTCATTGCCATCTTCGTTGGAGGTCCATCCTCTGATTCTTGGATTTCCAAGAATGACAAGCAAGCCAGAGGGTTTTTGTTCCCACTATCTAGTACAACAATCACTGCTGATTGTAATTATTCTTCGTTTAACTGCCTAAAATTCCTACTAGGCAAAATTATTTCTGAGAAGAGAATCATCTATGATTTGAGTAACAGGTTCCATTGAAGGCACTTCCTGAATGAATTATAAATCCTTCCTCTACAAACAAAAGTTTGAATATATTTGGTACTAGGCACAAAGTGAAAATAACTCCCCAAAGTCCTTGAATTTGTTTTGAATAGTTGTATTTTACCTATTTCATCTAGCACTACGCTACCTCCTCATCTTGGGTGTGTAGATTGTGCTTGAGGAAACCAGGATAGACTAAACACTGTCTAAGCTAAAACTAGTCTTAGCATCACAACAATGGTCATGACATTAAGGTATAAAACAGTGGTAGCTTCCAGGGTTTTCTTCTGAATATTGAGGACTTGACATCAAATACAGTGACTCTGATTGCATTTGTAGCCAGTTTTATGGGAATGATGTGGATCATTAATTTGGGAAGGAAGTCTGTAGTTTTGTTGCACACTGATCCTTGATTTCTTCTCATGCATGTGTGTCATTAGGGTGTCTGGATTGTCCTACATGCAACATTACCAATGCAACCTCTGGGATGTTGCTAGTAACAAATTCTTTTACCATTTCTTATATAAAACCCTCTAAATATTCTTTAAATTTTCATACTTCTTCTTCACCTAGTCCCATTTTTTCTGAAATAAATCTTATTCCTGAGATACATTTCAGTGTCACATGAAAATAAAAATGGCATATTTACTACTCCTTTCCAGAACATTAAGAGAGAAAGTCAATGAGATTGAACCTAACAAGTAACATATACCTATGAGACACAAATTCTGTACTGATATGGTGACACACTGTGTTTTATGATCCTTGGTTTACAAACCATTAGCTAACAATCCAGCTAGTCCACAGTCATATTAAAGTGTTTAGGATGACAAATTTTATGCTGATTACTATGTTTGTTTCTGGCTAAAATAAAGTAGAAGAGTTGAGTTTTTAATGAGCTATAAATTTGTAATTTGAAAAAAAATGAGAGGATTTTTAACAAAACTATGCTACCACAATAATGATAAAATTATTTGTGTATTATTTAAGTAAATGTAGGTTTCTAAAGAAGTAAATGATCATCATATGCTTATTTATAAGATTATGTGAAATTGTAAAAAAAAAACTGATTCAAGCCTGAATGAGTGCTAAATATTTTATTTTGAATAAAGACCATTCAATAATACAAGAAAAGTTAATAAAAAGGGAATTTTTTTATTATTTGTATTTTTCTAGATATTCCCATTTGTCTTTGAAATTATAAATGAGGACAACTATCCCCCTTACTGGCACCTTCAGTTAGCTGTCACTAAGGCAAAATGTACATAATTTCCTAATCTTCCATCATAATTTAATTTCTCCAAGTTTCTAATTAGTGAATTTTCCAAGTTATCTGTTGATAAATGGTGACAGGAGTACTGATATGGCGTATTTTGTCTTTAATTTTATCAAAATTGAAAATTGTAGCATGATGATGTATTGCTGCTTACATTTTATTTTTAATGAAATTTCTTCTGTACAGAATAATTCTTTAGCATGATTGTTCTACTAAGAACTTATTTATATTCTAAATATCAAAATGTGTCCTATATATGCTACCCAGTTGTTCTGATACTATGTTGAAAATGAACTATATATTTTTATGAGAAAGGAGAAAAACTAGGAGAAAATATGGGAAGAAGTGACACTGTTAAAAAAGAAACATACTCATTACCCGACTTGTGTAATTGCAACCCCTCTGTTCATCATCTTTACAATAAAAAATAAATAAGTAAAAAGATTTTTGAAAAACAGAGGCAATGGGACACTCAGAAAAAAAAATGTTATGACAGTATCAGGCTTCATACTTTAAGTCTATTTTGATGACAATTTGACTTTTCTAAGTCTGTTAAGAACATATGCAGAGATAGTAATATAACAGGTAGACAGTTATTTCTAGAATATGCATATATGGAGACATTGTGTTAGGTATTCTGTTTCTAAACAAACATTATTTCAATGTACATTTCTGAATTACAGATTTATAGGAACAAGATTTTGAGATACTGTATGTAAGATTTATTTCACAAGGTGGAATTTCAAATAGTCAAGGAGAAATAAACACAATATCATGTTATTTCAATTGAACAGAATTTTCATCAACAAAATGGAAGTACAAAATAAGTGAAATAATATACAAGCCACAGCTAGTTTCTCCTCAGGATTTGATAGTAACATTGAATGACCATATTTACTATGTTTCCAGCAAACCTTGGCCCTGTTTTTTTATGTATTGATGTCATTTAGGACCTAAAAATCTTTTTTTTAAACTTTGCAGTGCCATTGAAATTAAATGTCTTTGTTGTGAGGGTGATTGAAAGGTGATTATTATTTGGGTAAGCTCCTTTTATTTATAACAATGGATGATCTCTAGTGTGGTTCAAATAATTATTAATAGAGTGCATTACAAATGATCTCTAATTACCAAGAATATTTGAATGTTCATAACTCCAAGTAATATAACCTTAGAATCTTCACTACGTGAATCATAAGAATAGAGATAAAATGTGTAGCTTCTAAATTTGCTGTGAATAAATTATTCTTTACAACAAACTTATAACAGGTCCTAATACCACTAACATTAATAATAATAATATGAGACCATGTTGCAGGCTCATTTTAAAGATGAGTAAAATTGTTAAGAGTCTAAGATACTCAGGAAGGCTTGTTTTTCTGCATAACTATCCATTATAAGACATAAGAAAAATGTCAAATTGATACTTATTTTTTATGTACTCATTGAAGTGATTGGTGAGATCTAAATCAAAGTTAGGTTAAATGGAAAATAGAATATCTGTAGAGAATTATGCTGAAAAGGCATAGGTTTAGGGAAAACCAGACTCTACACACAAAAGACAACCAGTTTGTAGGACACATATTAACAATCCATAATTCATTGTGGACAATCATTTTTCTACATGGCAATTCTGTCATTAAATAATCAAAGTTATTTCTTAAAGTGTTATTCAATGGAGAACATAGAGAAATGTTATTTTAGATATTCAATGTGCTGAAAATTACATAGGGGTTTAAAAAGAAGCTATCAAAAGGAACATCAAAGATGAAGAGTGTACAGAACAAAGCCTGTGAAAAAGTATTCAGGAAGAAAAATAATAGACAGAAATGGGATGTAATCATCTACAGGAATATGAGGCCTAGAAAAGAAGTAACAAGATTCTCTTCTCATCTATTGTCATTTAATATCTTCTTTCCTGTTCCAGCTTTGTCAGAATTATATCTGTACATTCACTGTGGCTCCTAAAGAGCACTACTTGTTCCCTGAAAATGTCTAATAGAGAAGATTGTTCTGTTTTCTACTTTCTTTTCTTTTTTCTTCTAACAATTTTATGGTAATGGGCACAGATTTTAGAATGCAGTTTTAGGGAAATACTTTTCTTGTGGACTCAAGATAAGCATGAGGCTGAATTTATTATTCTGAGATTTTTGCTAGATAGCTGTGAAATTTGGTTATGATGCCTACTATAAATTTATGTATATATATATATATTTATACATATACATATACAATACAAGTGAGAGTTGGATTGTCGGGAGAAGTCCAGGATCAATAGCTAGATGTTCTTAGAACAGAGCATGGGACATTCAGCCATCAGGACACGCTTAATGTGTTATGGCTGAAACTAGAGGTGGCTTACGTGTAGTTCGTTAAGGCAGGTTGCTCAGTTTCATCCAGGCCTTGTTCATTGTTCTCCCTCTTTTTTTCCCTTTAACTGAGTGATCCTTCTTATCAAGACTCAGATTTCCTACTCTAAGAAACATATTTCAAAATAGTAAAGAAGGTAAGAAAGGGCAGTTGTGGAATCGCCAAATGTGTATCATTGTTAAGTTGATGACACTAGGCTATTCAAAGTGGTCAACAGAGAAATGAGAAAGAAAGAGAACTTGGCCTCCTCTGCTTAGGAAATGACATTAAACAGATTTGTACAGCATGCACACACATAGTTACACACTTCCTACCATACTGCAGAGGTTATACAGAGATTTGGGGAAACTTAGGAAAATAAGAGGGACATAGAATGAGAAACTTAGGTTCCAGAGGTTTTTATAGGAAATAGTGATATTCATTTGCATTAATTAATTGGGAAAAAATGGAAAGCACTCAGGCAAAATACAAATGACAAGATTACTGTATACAATGAAATACTCCTTGAAAGTACCTGTGATCTACAAACACTACTGTTACTGGAGACTACAAAGGTTCACAGGTTAGCATCACAATATTAAAATTGATGTCATATATTTTAGCTCTTTTTATGGACAAGAATAATGCTAATTTCCAAAAAAAATACTGGGGATAGTGTAAAGTTCTTGTTACTTCTTTTTAGGAAGTAATGAGTTAGCGAGCAACAGCAATATGATGGAAGGAACAAATAAACTCAAGGAGTCTCATCAGTCTATGACCTGCATAACCGCAAAGTTGTGCACACTGCTTGATTGAGGATATGCTATCAACTTCTTGAAAGTCTTCATAATTTTTGACAAAGTGTTTCTCATTTTTTTCCATTTTGCCCTGGGTCCTGGCAAATTGTGTATTCAGTCCTGAATAGTTTGATAAGTACTACAGAAGGGTGTGAATAGCTTATTCTGCCAGGGGGGCACCAAGGGTGGAAGTTAAGCCAGTCTTTGAATCCTGATATCAGAGGAGGCCTCTCCCAAGAAGCAATGACAATCTCATTCTGAAATAATGAATAGGAATTAGTCAAGTGGGAGAGATTATAGGAGCTAAGAGTGATAGGGAAAGGGAACAAATTGTACAATCTCTGTGTTGAACACAATCTGGGGGAACTCAGCAGTTGAGAGTTCAATGTATTACAATTTCAGAATGAAGACAAGAAGGCTAAGACAAGGAAGAAGGGTTTATACCATAAGTCAGGATATTGATCCCTCATTTACTATGCATAGTTTGCAATCATTGAATAATTTTAGGCAGAAGAGTAGCTTTATTAAATGACAGTTTTAAAAAAGTCACTATCAGTTGCTCTTTAGAAAAACAAATGGGAGTAGTATTTGAATAGTATTTCCTCCAATGTAAGCCAAGTAGAGATGACTTGACTCAAGAATCTGAGAGGAAGGGTAGAGAAAACAGACTCTATATTGCTTCATAAGATTTCTGATGGAAGGTTTGGGAAATCAGAGATGATGAATGCATTTTCAGTTAGGATAATTGTGTGTGCATACACACAATATTGGCTTAGAGGATAACCTCAAGGCAGGGAGCAGATTTACACAGAAGGCAATGATTTTTTAGAAATTCTAAATTCATATTTTCCAAATGACATCCACATGGACAGGCCTAAGAGCAGATGGGTAATAAGTTCTGGAACAACTACTACAACAAAAAGACATTCAGACTGAAAAGACTTAAGGAGAAAAGTGACGTCATACAAGTAGAAAACTTTGTACAGTTTGCCTAGAAATAAAAAATGAAACAGTTAACAACTTAATGCATATATGATTTAAGGAAGAGAATATCAAATTTCAAGTGCTGTTAAGAAATCAAGCCACATACCTAAGTATATATACTATGTACACCTTCAATTAACATCATGTTCTACAGAACTGAGTTGACTCTTGCAATTACCTTGACATTTTGAGATAGCATACTTCAGGCTGACATCCTATCTTGTAATTCTGTGGAACTTTTCTGGAAAATAATAGAAATATATAATAAACTGGTGTGTGTGTGTGTGTGTGTGTGTGTGTGTGTGTATGTGTGTGTGTGTATGTGTTGATTGGTAAGTTACTTGCATTTCTAACTTTACACATAGGAATTCAGATTTACTTTGGTCACTGCAATAGTTCAGTGCACAATCACTACAGTATGAAACCATAAATTCTGGGAATATATTAAAGTGAAAATCAGAAAAAAATTCAAGTTCCTTCTAAAATAGTCAGTCTAGCTACTTGGTACTTTTCAGATGTCAACAAACTTGATTATTGATGGACCAGATTAAAGATGTTACACCATCTATTAGATGAAATTCACTATTACAAAATCCTTTCTAAAACTATGGGCTACCTCTTCCTTGACTTTAACTTCTCCTATCATGAACTTCCTGGATAATATCCTCAAGCATAACTAATACTATATTCTTAGAAATAGCTGAATAAAAAAAGCTATTATTGAATTTTCTGTGAATCACTTAAGTTAATAGTACTTGCTCAGACATGTCTTCTGTCTGTCTCTATGCCCTATGAGGTGTTTACTATGTGCCTCTAAAAACCTTCTTAAATAGAAGTGAGTTGCCTTGGAAGAAGGAGAAGTAGAAACAAATTATCATATTCTTTTAAGTGATGAATGACAAAGTGCTACAAATTGCCAGAATGCACTCACTTATTTTTATTTGATGAAACATTTCTCCAGAATTAATTAATTAGTTAATTAATTAATTTTGGTCGGCCGTGTGCCTTGAACTCTGGGCTTAGGTACTGTCCCTCATCTTTTCAGCTCAAGGCGAGCATGCTACCACTTGAGACACTGCACCGCTTCTGGTTTTCTGGTAGTTTATTGCAGATAAGAGTTTGCACTAACTAGTATATGTCTGAGACAAGCAGAAACAGTCAGATAAGTTGATGTTAGGTGAAATGAACCCCAAGATATGTATTCAAATGTTTTTTTTTCTTTCTTGCTATTGTTTCTAACATAGTTATAAGATATTTCTTTGTTGCTTTTTATGTCCCTACCCTCCTGTATAACCCCTGTTTTCACTGTATTTCATGTTGGTATAATTTGTGGAGGGGAAGGGAAAAACAAATTGTTTAAATAGGGATACAGGTGGACCCATTGCAACAATGAGATGTACAAGGCCTTATGATGAAAAATGAACTTTACAACTTTGGGCAGGGGGAGTGGGATGAGGTGAGGTGGGGTGTGGGGGAGTGATTGGAAGGGGAAGCAAAAGAGGAGGGAACAATATTTGATAAGAAATATACTCATTACCTTGTCCATGAAATTGTAACCTCTCTGTACGGTATTTTCACAATTAAAAAAAATAGTCGCACAGATTTTCCTGCCCATGCTTCCTTTGAAACAGGATCCTCAGATCTCAGCCTCCTGAGTAGCTAGGATTACAGGCATGAGTCCACCGGCACCCGGCTGAAATTTAATATTTTTTTTTAAATCACAATTCTACATGAACAGCACTATTATCTAATATTGCATTTCTTAGTTTGTCATATCTGACTTCATTCTTACCTGATTCTTTTCTATAGAGATAAAAATGTAAACCTAATCTAATTTCTAAAAGAGTTCTTCATGATCATGCTATTTGTACTTTCATTTTTTTCTATATTTACACACTTGTTTAAATATACATTTATATGATATATTGATTTATAATTATATATATGTGTATGTGTATATACTGATATACATTTGTACAAATTATTTCTCTAGAGTTTGCTTTTTTCTTAAAAATACAATTAACTTGAACATATGGGATGCTTTTCTGACATCATGAATTAAAATAGTCAAAGAAACATAATTAATTGAGATATTAAGATATAGTAGGCTTGAATAATGACAATAAAGCCATGATAATAATTTTAGCTTAATTTATAGTCTATATTTATGAAAGAGGAAGATGATTTAAAGATCTGTTGGAATTCAAATTTGCCTTTATGTCATATATTAAAATTCACTGATGCAATAATTGTGGAAGCATAAATGTACATAATAGGAAATAACGTAGATAAATAATCAAGGTAGAAACTGCACTTTTTTCTTATTACAATACTCTGTTTACATTTTAAAATTAAAGTCTTCCAAGTATCTATAGGAATAGATAGTAATTTTAAGTATCTCCATATTTTATATTTATTGGAGCTATCAAAAATCTTATAGAAAAGTTTACATTTTAATCAGTCTTTTTATACTGGAGGCAAAAATGATATTTTTGCATAACTGATTCAAAAATGAGTAGCTGATGTTTCTTGTATTATTAGACATTTATATAGTGGAAAAATTCCGATGGTTTAAAATTTAATTTGCACTAAATAAAACAACTATATCAATAATGTTTTCTAAGTTATTAAGATACACCTGATAAACTAAGACAAATCATACAAAGCGTTTAGTTAAATTTAAATCTCAGATGCCAGCCATAGTGGTACATATCAGTAATCATCAAGGAGAATGAGACAGGAGGATCACAATTTCAAGACCAGACTGGGCTACACCTTTTAAAAATAATAATAAAATAAAATAATTTATAAAATTCAAAAAGGAAAATACCTATTTGTCTAAAATATTAGATATCTTTAAATTTAGGCTTAAATTATCTTGAATTACCTAGAATTGTTGTCCATTCTGTTTTTCTAATAATTTCACTTATACACACATACCACAACAAAGATTTAGTTATGTAAACCAAAATAGATAATTACGTTATAAAGATACACATAGTCAATGTGCCTGTGCATTGTTATACAATGATGTATGTTACGTGTCCGTTGTTTTCATCTTTATCTACATTTATCAAATTGAAGGTACATCTGTGTTCTGGGTGGTTGTGTCTTTAGTGGAAACAATATATTCTTTTAAAGCAGATTGACCTAAAGTTGAGAACTGGATTGACCCCCTAGTCTATTTTGGGTAAATTTCCTATCATTGGTATTTTTCCTTATCTTTAAAATAATAAATCCTCTTTGACTAGATTGTATATTTAGAAAAATATTGATAATATATACAAAATCAATTTACAATGATTAGAACTCATAATGAGCTTTATACCTATGCATGCACTATGGCTACAAAGATTCGAGCAAGACAATAGCCAATAATAATAATAAACCATAATCAGTATTTGCAATATCTATGATTTCTCTAGATATTATTAATTAATGAAAATAATTAATATCATTAGCCAGAGAATTTTAAGGAAGATTTCAATTGCAATGATGAGATAATCACATTATTGTGAGAACTGACAGTTAAGTGACAGATTATTAAGTAAGACATGGTCTTGAATTGCATGGAGGTAAGTTAACAGTTGCTAAGAAAGGGGATAAAGATTACCTGATAGATTATTTTTTATTATTATCTTTTCATCATCAGAAAAAAGAAAGGGAAGTATTTATTGATCATATTTTCTATGTCCAATCAAAATATTTTAATACATTATCTAATCGTGATAATTTTCTAGGTTTAATAACTCTGAAGGCAAACATCTAACAAAGCATCACTCTATGGATATGAAAGAACTGGCTAAAGAATCACATTACCTGCACTGAAATAGTTACAGTGTAACTTTTAACTTGTTTGACTCAATGAATGATGCAATCTTTTTGAGCCTTGTTTTTTTTTTTGTCAAGGTGATATACACAGAGGTTACAGTTACATACATAAGGCAATATGTTCATTTGTTGTCAAACTTGTTACCCCCTTCCTCATTTTTCTTCCACTCACTCTCCTCCCATCTTCCCAAGTTGTAAAGAGCCTTACTTTCTTTATAATAAAATGAGGTATGTGTGTATACTTTGATTATCATTGCGGGTATTAGATTGTCATTGCTGGGTTGGGATTAACTTAGCTTCTCATATTGGAAAATTACTTAACATTAATGTCTTGATTGTTAATATGCTTTAATCACTAAAATGAAGATAGAATGTACCCTACTGGACTATTATAAAAATAAAATGTATGTATTCATATGCAATATTTAGAGCACTATTTGGCATTTCATGCTTAATATATGTAAGCTATTATTGTAGAAACACATGAGGAAACCATATGCTTTGTATATAAAATATACACATGCAAACTATGAGAATAAGTATGTGTGCATATGCTTTCACATGCAGACAATTGTGTTTGTATTTTCATGAACAGTTTGCCTAGAAAATCTATCAGACAAATGTTTCTACTTTAAAGTGTCTAAATCCCTGAATCATTTTCTGAACAAGCTTTAACCCTCTGAACTGTAACCTGTAAATATGCCCAGTCAGAACTAAACCAGAGGTCTTGATATCAAAGTTTGATTCGTGGAAGTGATCATTTCAAACTGTCTTTTAGCCTGCAGAACTGGGAAAATGCTACTACACATGGAAAAACTTTTGCTTTGTTTTTATCTTGAATGTAGAAATGAAGTTATATTTTAAGAGATGAACCAGAAACATAGAAATTATTTGCTATCAAGCTGTTGATACTCTACTCTTCTATCTTTAAAAGGGGAAAAAATAACATACATTCAACTTACTTTACGTGGTCAATGGCCAACAAGTATGTAAACTAGATAAAAGTGTAAAATAGTTTAATAGTTTATTTACTGGTTTAAAACTTGAAACATAATGTAGAGCTTTACTAATAAGCTACTACTAACAAGAAAGAATTTATGGAATTATTTTCTTATAAAATTTGAACCACTTTTTCATCTTTAAAATAATGAATTCTTTTTCCATATTAGTATCATTAATCTCTTAAGGAATTAAATGAAAAACTGCTTATAATGACAGTTCTTTACTAATAGTGGATAACCTATTAATTTTGGGTAGATATCTGAATTACTTAGATTGCATTTTCCTGAGTAAGGCAAATATTTTTTTCTAATTCATTTTTATTTGATTGGAAGGGTGATATACAGAGGGTAAGGTAATGAGTATATTTCTTGTTGAACAGTGTCACTCCCTCCCTTGTTTTCTCCCACTTTCTATCTGAGATAATGGCAGAAATCTCTTTTATACAAAATTCAGAAAGGAACATTATCGCATGGCTGATTATATGTGAGCACTACTAAGGTTCCATTACAAACAGATACCATGAACATCCAAAGACCCGGGACTATTACTATTGTTGGAATTAGCAAAAGCACTGAATCATCTAGTACTATCTCTGGGACTTAGTTTTTAAAACCTGTCTAGCCATAAGATTAAATCTGGAGTGGCCCAAATATTACTTTTTTATTTTTACTTTGTATTTCCTATCAAATAATACTATAAATTATCATATGGCATATATTTATGCTACACACTGAACTGTAATTAGTGTTTGATATTTATGAATTATTATTTTGAAATTGCAATTAATGTACGTAGGGCTTTGTGCTATAAGACATTTTTAATTAAAACATAAAATCACCATGAAAGTTCCCTATAAGTTACTTTAGCAAGTTATTATTTGTAGATAAAGCCTTCTCTTTTTATTTTGTTTTGTTTATTTGCTTATATTGTGTTGGACCTAGGGATTGAATTTAGGACCTGAGCTCTATCCCTGAGCTTTTTATCCCAAGGGTATCCCTCTACCACTTGAGCCACAGCTCTATTTCTGGCTTTTTTGGTGATTTATTAAAGTTTAGAGACTCATGGACTTTCATGCCTCAAATCTCAGGGTCCTGAGTAGGTATGGTCACAGGAGTGTGTTGACTTGACTTCATAATACCTTCTTTTCCTCTGAACTTGAGTGAAGATGTTAGATGAACTAGAAAGAAAATGTCATTAGTCATGAAGGTAATATGATAACTAGGTCTTCCCTCAAACAAATTTCTGAGTTTATCTGGATTTTGCTGACTACAAAAGCAGAGATTTGTTGGGTACCAGTGGCTCACGCCTGTAATCCTAGCTACTCAGGAGGCTGAGATCTGAGGATCACGATTCAAAGCTAGGCCTGGCAAAAAAGTCTGTGAGACTTTTATCTCCAATAAACAGAAAACCAGAAGTGGTGCTGTGGCTCAAGTGGTAAAGTGCTGGCCTTTAGCTGAAGACCTGAGGGACAGTGCCCAGGCCCAGATTTCAAGACCCAAGACTGGCAAAATAAATAAATAAATAAAATAAAAGCAGAGATTTAAATAAAATAATCTCCAAATCATACTATTTTTTTTTTGCCAGTCCTGGGACTTGAGCTCAGGGTCTGGGCTCTGTTCCTGAGCTTCTTCTGCATAATGTTAGCACTCTACCACTGTGTAGCTATCGCCACACAGCAACTGTTATGTGTTACTAAGGAACTGAACCCAGCGCTCCATGCATTCGGGAAGCACACTATCACTAAGCCACATTCCCAGTACCCCAAATCATACTATTTCTAAATTTCCTACTATTCTTCATTTCAACAGAAGGTTGAAGCACAAAATAATCCCAACAAACTCATAGGCAATTCCAGTTTTCAACCTCATAATAGCTATATTCCACAGTCAAGCTGTGTGAAAGATTAACAGGATCTCTTTCACATTGTTGTCTCTCTACTCTCAATTCTAGCTTCTTGCTGCAAGGTTAAATCTCATCAGCTTCTGAGACAAACCTTAGAAACAGAACTGATGCAAGTCAAAATAAAATATATGTTTATATTCAGTTCAGTTGTCTTGGTAGACTCAGTGTTCCTTTAAGTTAGGAATAAAAGTAGCTGATACATCATGATGAGTTACAGTGGACAGAGGGATCAGATGGAGATGAAAGCAAAATCAATAATATCTCTACAAAGTTTTGTTAAACAGCTTTGCTTATATGCACTATTAAATCTGTTATAAAAGCAGTCAGGAAAAATCAGAGATGTCAGGAAAATTGGAAGTAGAAAGCAGAAAAGTATTCCTGAGAGAGCATTAACATTTGATCTTCTAATTACCCAGTCGATGTGTAATAGTAATAATTGACCTGACATTCAGAAAGTAAATGAAGTATGAGGAAAATTAACACATGAATATAGTAGTTCTAATTCCGTTTAGCTCTTATAGTATTCATTTTTGACAAAAAAAAATCTTGTGTTAAAAAGAACGAACTTTCCCTAAATCTCTGTATCATTTTAACCAAGGTTAGGAAAACACTGAATGGTACTTTTCTAATATATATGTACTTTTCAAACACCATTGTTGATTTACCTCTAATACTTTTCTAAATTTAGTCATCAAACATCTTTGTGGTGTTTGCCATAAACACTATCACATTTTCAAGTAATTTGATTGGAAATTCTTGATGATGACAATGACAACAACAATGTTAATGATGATGATGATGATTTTCATGGTTTGTGGCATTGAACCTAGAGCTGAGTTGAGTTCTACAACTGAGCTCCATCCTCAGCCCCTGACTGAAAATTCTTACAGTTAAAAATAATCTGAAATATTTCCAATACACTAGAAAATGCTTAGAAAAATATAATTTATAGTCATGCACCCAATCGTCTTCTGATTTCAATAGTGCTGAAATTTTAGCACAGATATTTTGAATTTTTTAAGCAAATGTTACTCATATGATTTAAGTCCACCTCACTTACATTTGTTTCATCATTCCATTCTAGTAACTATTATTCTAAGATAGGTATGTATCCTACCTAGCTTATTTATACATATGAAAATAATTGTTTTTGTACATGAATGTATTAATTAAGTCTATATATGTAATTAAGTCTATTATATAATAACAAATAATTAGTTCATATTTTACCAATCATTGCATGCAAATAAAAACCACTTGTAACTTGTCTAGTATTCCACAACAGAAATTGTTGAAATTGATCCATTCTTATATAGATGGATATAGAATTTGTCTAATTTTTCCATTTTAAAAACAGATGTCCCATATTCATGTTTGTTTACATTCTCTGCTGGAGTGAATCTAAGGTACTGGTAACCTGGTTCAACCTCTTTTATTAAAGAGAGTTAATTTGACTTCTAAAGAACATGCCCATCAATAGTCCATAGATCTCATAGAAAAAATAACACTTGTTTTAATCAGTTTCAGATTTTTGCTTATTTGAGAAGAAAATTGCTACTATATATTGCATATTATATATGTATAATTTATTCCAGCATGGTAAAAGTTCTCAAATGTTAATGAATTAATACTGCAGTCTGTGTCTATATCTTAGCATTTCTGTAGATGCAGAACTTACATGTGTATCTTTACTTCATGTTGTTGCTGATGCTGTACTCAGGGGCTCAGCTTTGTCAGTGCTTTTATCTGAAGACTTGACTGGGAAGATTCAAAGCTCAGCTTACTCATGTGGTTAACAAAGTATACTTCCTACTCAGCTGTATTGAAAGTCTCAAGTCCTCACAATCTGTTGGAAAAAGTCCTTTCTGTTTCATTAGCATGGCATGCAAAATAGCAGCTGAGTTTACTTAGAAAACAGCAAGAGCAAGAGCAAAGGTAGGCTTCTCAGTGCCTTATCACTTGTAAGGCACTAGATCCACCTTGCACACAAAGGGAAGATGTTACACAGCAGCAGGAACACTAAAGAGCTTGCTTCCTTGAAGTCCAACAGATGAGCTGTGTACCATAGTAACCAACTTCATTATTAGGTCCCACATTCTTTATTGACAAGCATCTTTTCTTTTCTTATGTTTCTGGCATTAAGATTCCTGATTTATTAACTGTCCATTAAATTTTCCCAGTTCTCTGAGCAATATATATTTTTTACTCTACAGTGTGTATATATATATATATATATATATATAATACGTATACAACCCACACATATATATATATACACATATTTGTATACATATTTACAAATGTATATATGTATATGTATGTATAACAATACATGCCTACATTTATTATAATATATACACCTATGTATGTACATGTGAATTATATGTACACATACATGTATATGTACAATAAGGGTATATAGATATATATTTAGTATCCATATATGTGAACAATAATACAAGTCTAATGAAATGGAGACCAATCACTCTTGAACCCACTTTAACAGCCACGTTAAGCATTTCTTCTGCATCCATTGTAAAAACCCTATTGTAAGTTTACCTTTTTTATTTTGTCATTGGTGATGTCCTAGGTCATGGGGCTTAAAAACTGGGGCTGGGTACTGTCCCTTAGCCTTCAGCTCAAGGTGAGTGATCTACGACTTGAGTGACACAGCAACTTCTGATTTTCTGGTGGTTTATTGGAGATAAGAGTCTCACAGATTTTCCTGCCCCAGCTGACTTTGAACCACGATCTTGAGATCTTAGCCTCCCGAGTAGCTAGGATTGCAGGTGTGAACCACTGGTGCCCAGCTTACCCTTATTTTATATATTATTGCATTCAATAAATCCATGCCAAATCCACTTTAATTGTACTATTGACAGCATTCAAGTTAGTTTTAGTCATTTATCTTCAAAAAACAATTTTTAATCTCATTTCTATGTCAATCTATTTGTTCTTCATGTTCATGACATTATTATATAAAATAAGCTCACCTTGCTTGCACATTTATTATTTAGTTAATATCAAGCACCATCCAAAAATAAATTAAAAATAAATAAAAATTTCAAAAATAATTCCTACATACTCATTAGACAGTTTGATTGATACTGAGAATCACTGTCAGATCTGTGTAATTATCATTCCTGTTTTGCTATTACCCGGCCTTTTGCTACTTATGTTCCTTCTCAAAGTATTTGAACTCATTATTGTTGTTCTTATTATTCTCTTCCTACAGGGTTTATCCAGTTCTTCACACGTGCATATGTAAACATGAAAACAATTCTCATATACATATTTTTCAAACTATGCTAATCTTTAGTATAATATATTCACTAGGATTTTGCAAAAGCCCTACAAAATTAATAGGTTTATGTTTAGATATTTTTTCTTTATTCATAATAGAATTTCTGAGTGTAGCTAAGGATTGACTTGAACTCAAGACCCTTCTGGCTCAGCTTCCAAGGGATTGGATTAAAGAACACACCATGTATAGTTCTTAAAACTAAACCTATGATAATCCTTCTTTCTTACTTTCTTTTTTTGGACAAAGTTTGTCTATTTGGAATACAGGGAAAATCTAGAATTATCTTTATTACGACCTGGACCCTTTGAGTCTTGCATATAACTAAGTACACATGCACTTAGTACTCATACACTTCAACCAGGGACCTCAATTGAGCCATGTTGGTGGTTCTCTTCCCTACCTAAATCACAGTCTCCCATTTTTATTTGTTATATGTCTCTTGCTGTATAAAACATACAGTAAGATTTTAAATTTTAAAACAATGTTGTCATAACTTCCTGTGATAACTTTCCAGAAGATTGCTATGGCATTTAAGATAAGACTTTGTCATTAATTATTGTTTTTAATGATTAAATATGGGCAATAGATTTTAACATTATTCCTGACATAAACATCCTCATTTTTTCTTAGTATTACTAGTTATACCAAGTTTATCTTTTTTCTGTGAAGTTTCAGTCTACTTTCAGAGTCAGTTTTTTTAACACTATTTCTTTATTTATGAAGAAGACATTCTGGTTTTGCCTGAATAACAAGTACTTATTCTCAGATTTCAGTTTAAATGCTACTTCCTCGAGAAATTCTTTTTAGCTTCTTCTAGACTGCACTACATATTGTGTTGAGTTACATGGAGTTACTTAGATTTTTCTTCATAATAGTTATAAGTTTAATTATATACTTATTTATAGTTATTTTCATGGTTTTTGGTTGATATTTGTTTCAGACTGCAGATGATGGTCATATATAGTAAGGTCTCTATTTGTCATAGTTTTACATTTCTGGAATCTAGAGTATTGCTTATCCAATAGCTGGCATTTAATTGATATTTCTTCAATAAATTGCTGAATCTATTGCAAATTCCAGTTCCAGAGGAGATTTTAATCCCATTGCTATAAAATTAAAGAGAAACACAAAATTGAAAACTGAAATGTGAGCTATGGTCATTAAGAATACTCTGAGGGAAAGTTTCATAAGCTCCCTAACCATTTATTTCTTCATTATTAAATGAAGGGTTTAACCTAGATCAACTCTAAGAACACTACTAAAATGAACTACTTCTGACTGCTGGCTCAGGAAAAAGGAAAAAACAATATGCTCTCATGTAGTTAAGTAAATTTTGAAGAAATTTGATATCAGCTGTTATTAATGAAGGCAAAATAGAAATTAACATTCTGAATTACTGATATCAGGGATTTTAGAGAGTGACAATTATATGGAGCCATTCTGAGACAAATGAAAACAAACAAAACAAAACAAAACATAAGTGGAAGTTCATTGGGTAGCCACAAGACTTTGTATTACCTTGAATACTGGTGAAACATACTGTGCATTATTTTTCAAAGAAGTTTCTTTCATTTGAAGTTAAATATACTGGATGACTCCTATAATCACAGTTGATTTGGAGGCAGAGATTTGGAAGATTCTGTTTCCAGACTAACCAATGCAATTTTTCAAAATATTTTATTTAATTTTATTGTAATGGTGATGAAAACAGGGGTTGTAGTTATATAGGTCAGGTAATTAGTACATTTGTTGTTGAACATCACACCTTGTCACTCTTTTTACTATTTTTTTCTCAGTTTTTTCCTTTCCTGGGTCCCCTTTCACACAAGTTGAATAGTTAATTTTCAACATAGTGTCTAGTGAATATCACTGCTGAATTAGTGCACCCTTTGTGACACCAATTCTGTGCCTCCCCTTCTCCTCTTACAAAACAGATAATCTTACAAATCTAAAATAGGGACAAAAAAAGGAACAAAAACACAAAAAGTAAAAATTAAAACAAGCAAAACCACCTTGTTTTCATTGCTTGGAGTTGATTTTGATAAACATCATTTTACATGCGTATATGCACAAAGGTATTGAGTCTGTGATCTATTCCAAAGAATAGCCTCCTTTGGCGTCGCTATGTGAATATTTAGAGTCCTGTTTAATTTATTACATTCATGATACTTTTTTTGCCCTTTACATTCCATGTGTTTATTTGTAAACTTATAGGCACATTCTAATGACTACAAATGAAATAAACCATGAAACTTGTTTCTTTGGGTCTTATTTTACTTAATATAATTTTCCAAGTCTTTATATTTCCTTAAAAATAGGGCAATATCTTTCTTTCTGATGGAACCATAGAATTTCATTGTGTATATATGCCACATTCTCTTGATCCATTCATCCACTAAGGGACATCTGAGTTGTATCCATATTTTGGCTATAGTTAAACAATGTTGCAATGCACAAGGTCTTGCTGATAATTTCAGTGTGGCCTGCTCTGTGGTCATTTGTGTAAATGTTCAGGAGTAAGATTGTTGGATCATAGGCGAGTCCTATGTTTAGTTTTTTAAGGAGCCTCCACACTGCTTTTCAGAGTGATTGAACAAACTTATATTTCTACCAACAATGTAGTCAAATTCCATTTTAGCCACATCCCTGCCAGCATCTGTTATTGTTAGTTTTCTTGACAATGGCCATTCTTACTGGAGTGAGGCTAATCTCAATGTTGGTTAGATTTGTTTTTTGTTGTTGTTCTTGTTTGTCTTTTTTTTTACTTTTGGTTGGTCATGGGGCTTGAACTCTTGGCCTGGGCACTGTCCCTCAGCAATTCAGCTCAAGGCCAGCTCTCTTCCACTTGAGCCACTGCACCACTTCCAGTTTTCTGAGTGGTTTATTGGAGATAAGAGTCTCACAGACTTTACTGCCTGGGCTGGATTGAACTGATCCTCAGATCTCAGCCTCTTGAGTAGGTAGGATTACAGGTGTGAGCCATGGGTGCTGGGCCAGATTTGTATTTCTTTTATTGCCAGAGATATTGGACATTTTTTCATGCGTTGATTGCCCATTCTTACTTCTTCTGGTAAGTCTCTCTAGATCTTTAGACCATTTCTTGATTGGGTTGTTGTTTCTTTGAGTATTTATTTTTGGGGGATTTAATTTTTTGGGCTCTACGTATATTTTAGATATGAAGCTCTGTCTGATGCATATATAATATAAATCTTCTACCATTCTGTGGATTTTCTATTTATCTTGCTAGTTATCTTGCTAGTTCTATTTATCTTGCTAGTTATCTTCAGTTTGATGCAATTCCATTTGATATGTTGTGATTCTGGATCTTTATTTAGGGTGTTTGGATCCAGGGTAAGGATTCTTAGTGTTTTCCCTATCCTTTCTTGTAATATCTTCAGAATATATGGTGCTACATGGATAGCTTTGATCCATTTGGAATTGATTCTGTAACAGGTTGATATACAAGGATCTAGCTTCAGTTTTCTGTGAGTGTGTAGCCAATTTTACCCCAGCCATTTGTTGAAAAGGCTTTCATCCATCCTGTGTTTTGTGGTCATTTATCAAAGATTATGTGGCTATGGGTCTGTTGTTTCATTTCTGGTTAATCTAGTCTATGCCATTGGTTCTCAGACCTGTTCTTGTGCCAGTAACAAACTGTTCTTATTCGAAGTTTGATATTCATATTTGTCCATTAATGTTCTTCCTATTAAGGAAGCTTTTTTTCTAGCATTTTTCATTGTTTGCATACTGTAAATCTACTGATTTTTGTGGATTAATTTTATAGTCTGCCACTTTGCCAGGATTTTGGACCAGTTCATGTAATTTGTGAGAGAAATCTATAGGTTCTTGAACAGGGGCTTGAACTCTGGGCCTGGGTGCTGTCCCTCAGCTCTTCAGCTCAAAGCAAGTGCTTTATCACTTGAGCCACAGTGCCACTTCCAATTTTCTGGTGGTTTATCAGAGATGAGTCTCAAAGATTTTCCTGCCAGGGCTGGCTTTGAATGGCGATCCTCAGATCTCAGCCTCTTGAGTAGTTAGGATTACAGGCAGGAGCCATACACTATCATGTCATCTACAAAGAGGGATAGTTTTACTCCTTTTCTTATTTGGTTCATTTTTATGTTTAACTCTTGCCTTCTTGCTCTAACTAGGAATTATGTTCCTATATTGAAGAATAATGGAGAGAGCAGACATTCATGTTTCATTCCTGATTTTAGAGGAAATGGTTTTAACATTTCATCATTAAGTACAATGATGGCTGTAGACCAAGGCAAATTTATGTGAATAAATCTCCATTTCAGACATAATCCTGACATCATGTTTTATGTCCAGCTTTTGGCAAAAAGTGAAACCCTTTCTAAATATTAACAAATAAAAAAGAGCTAAGGACATGGTTTAAGTTGCTCTGAGTTCAAACCTCCATACACTACCAACAAAGAAAAAAATTATCCATTACAATTCAGTAAATGCATGTAGAATATTTCAAATGTGGCTGGGGGCTGGTGGCTCATGCCCTAGGTACTCAGGAGGTTGAGATTTGAGGATTGAGGTTTGAAGCCAGTCCAGGCAGGAAACTCCATGAGGGTCTTAATAAACTAAAAAAGCTGGAAGTGGTGCTATGGCTCAAGTGGTACAGAGCTCCCTTTGAGAAAAAAAAAAAGCTCAAGGACAACATCCAGGCCCAGAGTTCAAGCCCAAGGACAAGCCAAAAGAAATCAAATATGAAAGCATAAGTACTTCTATGTTTTTGGAAAAACATATTTAAAATTACTAACTTTTAAAGCAAATATATTTATACTAGATTAATGTAAAGTAACTTGAAATTCATACTTCAGTATTTTTTTTCTTTTCTTTTTGGTATTGGGGATTGAACCCAGGACATTGCACTTGCTAGGCAAGCATTTTGCCACTGAGCTATATCTTAGTCCTCATACTTCAGTATTGAGTTAGGCTTTTGTGTTGTTGGTGGCAATGGTGCTTGAACTCAGGGCCTGGGCCACTGTCCTTGAGCTTTTTTGTTCAGGGCTGCACTCTATCACTTTCTGTTTTCTGGTAGTTAGAGATAAAAGCCCAGGCTGGCTTAGAACCACTATGCTCAGATCTCAGTCTGAACAGCTAGTATTGCAGATTTGAGTCACTGGAGTGAGGCACTTTTAAATATATTAAATCATTAAAAAACTAAGAAAAAATTCTATAAGAAGGATGCTACCAATGGCCCCATTTAAAATTAAAAAATGGATGAATTAAGAGATAACACAGGCTTGCAAAATAACCTAATTTACTAATATCTGTATGCAAGTATTCTAGATTACGAACGAGACATATTTAGATGTACTATAAGGCACTTTGAAGATTGGATTTTATCTATACTGATTAGATTAAATAATAGAAATAGTAATAATTTTTATAAGAATTGCTTTTAATAACTTTGAGGTGGGTAAAGATTTCCTATAACAAGAACCAAATTGCAAAGTAAAAATATAGCTATGATTTAAAATTATTTTTTGCTCAAGCAGTTCAAATATTCTAGACACAAATGTAAAAGTAAAGGATAGTTTTTGAATGCATATGTATAATATGCATTCATATTCATATGAATATAAAATGCATACGAACAGTTTACACAAATAAATATATGAATTTTCATTAAGAAACAATTAAATACAGAGCTGGGAACATGGCTCAGTGGTAGAGAGCTTGCCTTGCATGCCTGAGGCCCTGGGTTCGATTCCTCAGCACCACATAAGCAAAAAAAAAAAACAAAAACAAAAACAAAAAGAAACAATTAAATACAAAAATGTTATTTTGCTTAGCTGTTGTAATTCTCTCTCTCTCTCTCTCTCTCTCTCTATATATATATATATATATATATATATATATTACCTTGTGGCTCATATTAAATAAATAGCAAAAAAGAGAGAAATAATTTAAAATTCACAGAAAATTTGAAGTGAGTGCTTCCTAAATATTGCATGAAGTCTCGATTACAAATCAGAATAAAGAAGAAAATAAATCATTAGTAGTATACAATGTTGTGGCACACATCAACACAATATTGATGTGTTTGTAAATTTCTCCATGCATATATGTGTGCATATACTCATGCATATTTTTTTTTGTGTGTGTCGGTTGTGGGGCTTGAACTCTGGGCTTGAGTGCTGTCCCTCAGCTCTTCAGCTCAAGGCGAGCGCTCTACCACTTGAGCTACAGCACCACTTCTGGTTTTCTGGTGGTTTATTGGAGATAGGAGTCTCATGGTCTTACGTGCCCCGGCTGGCTTTGAACCGCGATCCTCAGATCTCAGCCTCCTGAGTAGCTAGGATTACAGGTGTGAGCCACCAGTGCCCAGCTTAAATTATTCTTTTGAATGCAAGATAATAACAGCAAAAATGCCTCATGGGGATTTTCTATAGATCAAGTATAATTGTGCATATAAAACACTTCAAATATTTTAGGAGTAAATAAATATTAAATATGATTATAATTAACTATGTGATAAATATATCTCAAGTGTGAAGGTCTAATTATATGACATATTTATACTATAAAGTCATCATTTAAAATTATAATATGTAACACCATCTCAGCGTTACGGGAGCCATCTGTGTAGAATCACAGAGAACAAATTTGCCATCAGAAGATGGAATAGCCAATTGCTGCTGGGTGAGCAAGGTGATTCTGGTTGCAGAGTCATAAAATTAATCAGTCAATAGAAAGTAATAAAATATTTATTAAGTAGATACTTCAAATTCTTCAGAAGAATGCAATATGCATTTGTTAGAAAAAATAGTAAAGAAAGATACCTTTTATGTGAAAGAAAAAGTGTTGTCATTTTAAAACATTGTATACTTTAACTTCAGAGTAGAAATAGATTGAGTAGTATGACTGGGTTGAAGTATTATGATTGGGTTGAAGAGTTATATGCTATTAACAAGATAAAATAATGATAAAGCATAAGGCTGTTGATTTACAGACTAACCTAAAGGAGATTTCTCCATGGATTGCCCAATATTTCCCTATGGAAAATATTATGTTTAACATATTTATCAGAAGAGAAGAAGTTATTTACTAAAAAGTGATTTCTAATTCTTTAAATTATATCAACTTACCTGTGACAATTTCTGTAGATGCTGTGATCAAGTGTTGAAATGGTCTTAAAAATGGAGTTACTCAACTAGAATGAATATTATACTTCTTTATGCTACCTAATAAACAGAACTGTGAATTATGTATATTTCAAACATCAATTAGACTAAAAGAAGTTGGTATGAAAGCCTATTGTCATTACAATAGTTCTCAATTACATTCCAAAAATTATAAAATATTATCATAGTGTGCTTTTATCAGTGTATCTTTACTTACTGGATTCTGATTATCATATTTCATTTGGAAGAGAATATTGTAAGAAAAACACTAGTATATTGACATAAGTCTGGATGATGTATGAAAACATTTTATATTTTAACAGAGGAACAAGGGATATTTTTGTAATGAAGGGAATCTAAAGGGAGAATTGAAATATTCTGTTCAAACATCTGAAGGTTATTTTGTAGAATAGGCAACAGAACTGGGATGTCTAATTTAAAAAGCAGCTGAGAACTACAGGGAGGCTAAATTTATTTTAGGACAAACTTTCTCATAATTAGAAATTTCAACATTGCAGTAAACTTTTTTAGTATAAAAATCTTTATAGCCAGAAGTATTTTAGTAAATCGTGGAAACATCACCTTCAGGATTGTAGAAGAGGCTTTCTGTGGAGGAGAGAGTTGCACTAAAATATTTCTGTGATTTAGTTGACAAAAAGAAAATTGTTAAAGAAGAAAAAAACATTAGTTGAAAGCTGAAGGATTCCAGGTCAGTGCTACTATAACACTTCCATCTGTTTTAAGAAAAGTTAACTTACTATATGTCCAAGATTGTGTTTAGGAGTAGGAGAAAGTCAGTTTATTATAATCAAAATGTGACTTCTGTAGTAACTGGAAAATTGGAGTTTAATAGTGGAATGACAGGGAGAAAAAAATTCAGACAGGAATCCTTCATATTAAATGCAGGTTTTTCTTTTAATGTGTCTCAAGTTACATGATTATATAAAATCTCATTCACCTGCCTTCAGATTTCATTCTTGTTTCCTTTGTAATTCTACACAATAACATCATATACTCACAGGGTCCCAAAAGGTCTTTGTAATTCAGTTTACTTTCATATTTCACTGACAAGTTTTGGCTTTTATGCATTTCTCTAGTTTTCCATTTGTTAAGCATCTCTAGAGAATATTTTTGCTGACTTCTGGGATCTCACAAAAATAGAACTGATGTGCTTGACTCTGGATATTTTTACAAAGCTGATTATGTAAGCCTAGGTAAAACAAACTTTTCATGAGACCCAAGCATTATTTTTTAGTGCTACAATCATAAAGGATTTATTCTTTTGATTGTGTAATCTTTGTTTCCAGAAGGGATTCAGAAGACTGGGAATCATAATAGAGTTGGCCCAAGTTGAACTCAAAAGCCATTATGTATCTCATCATTGCTTTCCTTCCCTTTGTGAATGCTGTATGTTCCACCCCACAAAAACGAGGAACTCTCAAGTTCATCAGAAATTTCTTTGAATTCTTATTTTAAGAAGTAGAATTCTTATCAACTGAAAATAGTGGCAAATTCATTCTTAAAGTCTTGAAAATTCAGAGTTGATATAGTCATATTTCTGGAAAGGGCAACCATAACCTTCCAGGTGTCTATGTCCTGGTTCATTATAGACTTCTACTGTATACTTTTGTAGAATTTAACCATTACTTAATTTCCTTAGTTGTTTGTGTAAATACAATTTTGTGTGTGCCTCTATGAGAGACTGAACTCAGGATCTCAAGCTTTTGCTTAGCATCTATGCTCATAGCTACTTGCACTTACTGGTTAATTGGACATAGAGGTTCAAAGACTACCCTGCCCAGACTAAATTCATACTGCAACCTTCAGATTTCAGTTTCCTGAGTAGAGAGGGTTACAGTAGCATTTAATGATACATGTAATTTTAACACTGAATGTTCATGTATGTGGACTCTATGTCATGCTGGTCCAATGAATTAATTATATGTCCCATTGCCATGATACAACCCCTGCTTTCACTATATTTGATGTCAGTATAACTTGAGGAGGAGATTGGGAAAAACCAGTTGTTTAAGGATATAGGTGGACCTGTTGCAACAATGAGAAGTACAAGTTGTCATGTCCAAAACGAGCTTTACAACGTAGGTGTGGGGGGGAGGGGGGGAAGGAGAAGGATTGGGATTGGGGGGGGAGGGGGAGGCTGGGAAGGGATGTGAAGGGTAAACAAAGGAGGAGGATGCAAGGCTTGGTAAGAAATGTCCGCATTATCCTGCCCATGCAATTGTAACCCCTCTGTACAGTATGTTCACAAATAAAACAAAATTAAATTAAAAATAAAAAAATGAATGCATAGCATTTGTTTTTTGGAAACAGCATTAGACTGTTTATGAAAGAGTTAGCATAACTGCCAATAGTGTTCACATGTGACTAGGTATGTAAAAATATACATCAGTTTTATACCATTAATATAATAACTACCTGGACTTTGAAATTAAATAAGTATTTTCTTTCGGAGTGATAGTTTAAGGTCAGGTTGGATAAAATAAAAGATCTTAGGGAAAAAGAGGAACTTACTAATGTTAATTAGTTTTAAAGGTTTTTTGCACCCATAAGTGTTTCATTACTATTTCTTCAGCACTCAGAGTTCCAACTACCAACCACAACCTTTAACAAATGCAGGCCGAACTTTTGCAGTCACATGGATAAGTAGCAATTTAACCTACATTTCTGAGGTTCTCTGTGGGTTCATGTTAACTCTATACTCTGGGACTTTGTATGAGATCCATCCTTAGTTAGCATAATCCATTTTCTGTTCTGCATCTTGCACTTTTTGTTTAGATGCTCAATGGAAAATTTTCTAAATGAGCCACATGATCTGTCTAAAAAACTTACATTACCTTTTCTCATTCTGTTGCCAATATATTTTAATAATGATCTTCTATTCAGTTATCATGATTAAATTATTTTTCAAGAATTGTTTAAAAGCTAACTTTACCTTTGAAGTCCTTATATAATTGTTATGAAATTCCTTTATATAACTCCCAAGTATCTGTGTGTGTGTGTGTGTGTGTGCATGTGTGTGGTATTGTGTGTGTATATAAATATATATATACATATATTAGTCTGCAAAATTTGTAGATCAGAAATTATCAAAGTTTATTTTCACTAACATAAAAATATCTAAGATTTAAACTGAGATTAAAATGGACCAAAACCATAGCATTTTGTATTAGTTTTAAAATAAGTAGTTTTAAAAAATAATTGATACATATTTGTTATTCCAATTATGAACACATTTGAATAGCAATAGTGTTAAAATTATGAGATTTTTAATATCCTATAACCTAGGTAGTTGCAGCCACAGTTATGGGTAGATTCTGAAGTTTTTGAATCTGTGATAATAACAAAAAAATTATGACTGAACTACACTTTCATTTTCAGTTAGGAACTAAGTGACAAAGTTCAATAGTAAAAGAATCATTTATTATTTTACTTCACAGGTAACCTGGAAATTTAATTAGAAAATAATTATTGTTTCAATGTGTCTGTCATAACTACTGATTTTACTAGATGATTCTGTTCTTAATCTAATCATATTAGATACTAACATACTTAGTAAAATTGTTTTTTTTTCTTTTTCTTAGAATATATGATGATTTAATAATTTTTCAAAACTTTTTTTATTGTGAAAATACTGTACAGAGGGATTACAATTACATGGGCAAGGTAATGAGTACATTTCTTATCAAGCATTGTAGCCTCCTCCTTTGTTTCCCCTTCCCCTCCTTTCCCATCCGCCCCCCATCCCCCTCATCCAATCCTCCCCCCTCCCCCCTACCAAAGTTGTAAAGTTTGTTTTCGACATAATGACTTGTTCTAATTTATCATATCTGGCCCTCCACATTTCCCTTCAGTAATCTGTTTGGTCTCCATGCTTGGTCAAGTGAAAATGATCATGTCATTGTCATGAAGCTTTGAAAATCAGTTGTTTCAATTTACTGGACTGATTTCCTACATTATAGACAATTTCAATGCATATTTTAAGCCAAATATTTTATGAAAATTTTAAGCATCATTTTCTTCTTTTCTTAATTTAATTTAATTTTATTGTAAAGGTGAGGTACAGAGGAGTTACAGTTACATACGTAAAATAATGAGTAGTATATTTCTTCTTGAACAGTGTTACTCCCTCCTTCTTTTTGTCATTTCCTTCTTTTTATTTTACTTTAAATTTTATTTTATTGTAAAGATGCTGTACAGAAGGGTTGCAGTTATATGAGTAAGGCAATGAGTACATTTCCTATCCAACATCATTACCCCATTCAACATAGTGTCTTGTGAGTATCACTGATCATCCTGTGTCCTTATTTCAGCATTTAGTTATTCCCCTTACCCTCCTTAAATAAGACAAATGTACATACAAGATAAAGAGTACCAAAATCAAATACAGTGACAACAAGGGATAACTCATAGGGGGGAGAAGATACAAAAGAAACAAAGAAAAAACACATAGTATATTAAAAACGACAAAGAAAAACCTCTTGTGTTCATTGGGTTCATTTCATTTAGCATCATCTTATATGGTCAAATGTACATAGCTTTTGACCTTTTCTGTTTGTCTGGTAATATTATCCAATATGTGTAGTAATTATTGTAAATAAGGAAAGCCATGGGACTTATATTTCTTTTGGTCTGCCTTACTTCACTTAATATAATTTTTTCCAAGTTTTTCCATTTCCTGACAAATGTGGTGGTGTCATTCTTTCTGTTGGAAGCATAGAATTCCTCTGTCTGTCTGTCTTTCTGCCTATCTATCTATCTATCTTATTTTCTTGATCCATTTATCTACTGAGGGGCATCTGGGGTGTTTCCATATCTTAGCTATAGTGAATAATGCTGTGATAAACATAGCTGTGCTGGTTGCTTTAGGATCCCTTGTATGTGATCATTTGGGTAGATGTCCAAAAGTAGGATTGCAGGGTCATAGGGGAGTTCTATGTGTACTCTTTTGAGGAGCCTCCATACTTCTTTCCAGAGTAGTTAAACAAGTTTACACTCCCAAAAACAATGCAGTAGAGCTCCCTTTTAGCCACATCCCCTCCAGAATCTGTTGTTATTAGAGTTCTTGATTATAGACATTCTAACTTGAGTGGGGTGGAATCTCAATGCTGTTTTGATTTGCAATTCCTTTATTACCAGAGAATTTGAGCATTTATTCATGTGCCTATTGGCCATTCTTATTTCCTATTCAGAGAAGTCTCTTTTCAAGTATTTAGCCCATTTACTAATGTGGTAGTTGTTTCTTTGAGGATTTGTTTTGGGGGAATTTTTTTTTTTAGTTCTAGGTATTTTTTAAATATGAGGTCCTTGTCTGTTATATGGCTGGTGAAGATTTTCTGCCAATCTACGGGCTTTCTATTGATCTTACTAGCTATGTACTTTGTCTTGAAGAAGCTCTGCAGTTTCATGGAATCCCATTTTTTCACTATTTCTTTGATATGTTGTGATTCTGGGTCTTTGGACCCAGGCTAAGGATCCCTAGTTTTTCCCAAATCCTTACCTCTTATATCTTCAGAGCATTTGGTCTTACATTGATGACTTTGATCCATTTGGAGTTGATTCTGGGGCAAGGTTATATATAAGGATATAGCTTTAGTTTTCTACAGGTATTTAACCAATTTTCCCAGCATGATTTACTAATTTTTGGCTTCCTTATCAAAGATTAGTTGGCTATAGGTCTGCAGGTTCATTTCTGGGAATTCAGTTCTATTCCATTGGTCCTCAGGTCTGTTCTTGTGCTAGTACCAATCTGTTTTGACTACTATGCCATTTTATTCTTTACAGATTGATTCAAAAGCAATTGCATTCTACTCTATAACAATGAGATAAATAGGTGAATTATGCATAATGTCTTACCTGATGGAGCTCAAATTCCAATGAAAAAATTGACATGTATAAAGATCGTAACCTAAATCAGGATAAATAAGATCATAAGCAGTCTATAGATTATTTACTTAATCTATGAAAATAAATACCTATAGTTTCTGAACTTGGCTTATTAATGTTACTCAACAAAAGAGTAGCAGTGAGAAGAGGTTGCTTTTTAAAAATTCTATAGTGAAATATAAGATGTAATTGTCAAACTTAAAAGAGCTTTCCTTGTTTTGTCAGGAAATTGGGTTTCATTCCTTCTTTAAGGTCAGTTTGACTTTTGTTATATTAAATAGGTAATTGTAATGAAAAGTAATAAATCTACCAATGAGATCAGGAAATGAATACACTAGAGAGCAAAAATGGCAGCACTTCTATGCAAAGGAGAAGACTTCCTAGAGGACAACATTAATCTGGGATTTTCACTCTGTTGACATTCATTGGAAACCATTAGGAATCTTTTAGGCTGTATGCCTTAAACATAGGTCTCTTCTGATATCTTCCTCTTTGTTGACAGATGATGGTCTCTTCATATTTTCATGTATTTTTTCCATGTGTCTATGTTCTCTTATTATTTATAAAAGTCCATCATATGGCTGTTACCAGTGGATCTCACCTGTAACACTACCTGCTCAAAAGTCAGATCTGAGGATCATAGTTTAAAGGCAGCCCAGCCAAGGAAGTCCCTGAGACTATTATCTACAATTAATCACCAAACAGCCAGACATGGAGCTGTGGCTCAAGTGTTAGGGCCTTAAGCATACAAGCTCAGGGGCCAGAAGCTGGTGGCTCACACTTGTATTCCTAGTTACTAAGGAGGCTGAGATCTGACAATCACAGTTCAAAGCCAGGCTGGGCAGGAAATTCTGTGAGATTCTTATCTCCAATAAACCACCAGAAAACTGGACGTGGCTTTGTGACTTCAGTGGTAGAGCACTAGCCTTGAGCTGAAGAGCTAAGGGACAGCACCCAGATCCAAAGCTCAAGCCCCACGACTATCCAAAAAAAAAAAAAAAAGTCAGTTATATTGCATTAAGACCTATACTAATGACATTATTTAATCTTAATTATCTCTTTAAGTGTCCATCTTCAGATTCAAACATATTTTATGGCTGCTGGTGCTAGTGATTCCACAAATTAATTTGAAGGGTACATAAACAAACCGATAGTAGGTGTGATGTACTTGGTGTGATGTACTAAGGAAATTAAAAGGTAAATGTTGTTTCCATAAAATCCACAACTACAAACTGAAAGAATGTGTAGTAATGTAGAGTTTTAGGTTCCTCGGTGCAAACTCCAGAGGTTGCATATTAGGTCCAACCAATGGAAGTCTCCTGCACATCTCTTTGCATTGAGGTTCTTTATTGGAGGTTTCCTGTATACATCAGTCATACCCGACCAGCCTATGCACACAGCCAACTTCTGCAAATACATAACCACCTAGGCAATACATACAGAAAAATGACTGATCTGTTTTTTACCCTTAGTTATTCTTGCTGCCTTCAGAAAAATGGTATCAAGCTAATTTATGGCATCTTTAAAGAAATAGGGCAGCCAGCCAGAGCATGCCATGTGCAATTGGGTGGGATTGGTCTTTACCATTTGCTCAGGCCTTGCACACAGGGGTACAGATAATGCACCTGAAGAAAATAAATGCAGGAGAAATGAGACCAGTCTTACAAGATTAGGTATTTGGTGCCTCCCTCCCCTTGGTATCTCATTATCTATGTACTACAGAGTATAAAATAACTCTGGACAGTTTCTAAATTTCATTATTTTTTATTGAGTAATTTTAATATAGCCTTGATTGTTTGAATTTTAGAATAAGGACTTTGTTGATTTTATTACCTCCATCCACATTTTTTTGTGGACAGAAAACTTTCCTGAGTGTTCACTCTCTTTTTTTAATTAAAATTTTTGTTGTGAAAATACTGTACAGAGGGTTTACAGTTACATGAGCAAAGTAATGAGTACATTTTTTTTTTTTTTTGTCGGTTGTGGGGCTTGAACTCTGGGCCTGGGCGTTGTCCCTCAGTTCTTCAGCTCAAGGTGAGCACTCTACCACTTGAGCTACAGTGCCACTTCCGGTTTTCTGGTGGTTTATTGGAGATAGGAATCTCACGGTCTTTCCTGCCCGGGTTGGCTTTGAACCTCGATCCTCAGATCTCAGCCTCTTGAGTAGCTAGGATTACAGGCATGAGCCACCAGCACCCGGCAATGAGTACATTTCTTATTCAGCATTGTTGCCTCCTCCTGTGTTTTTCCCCTACCATTCCTTCCTCCCCACCTCCTCAGCTATTACCCCCCCCAAATTGTAAAGTTTGTTTTTCAACATACCATCATGTACATCTCATTGTTGTAATGGTTCAATCTGTATCTCTATTTAAACAATTTGTTTTTTTCTCTTCCTCTCCCCAAATTATACCAACATTAAATAAAGTGAAAACAGGGGTTAGCTTTGTATGTCTCTCCTCCACAATATAACCCCTGTTCACTCTCATACACAGTTTTTAGTTATTTTCTCATTTCATTGTGGATCACTCTTCCCCTGCAAGTCCGCTCCTTGCAGATGACCTGTTTGCCTACAGACCTTGCAGAAGCATGAATTTTACAATTGTCACATCAGTAATCTGTTAAGTCATCATGTGTGTGAGCTCCTGCTAACTTTTCATTCAAGGTCAGAAGACTTATCTTCGAAATGGACCACAATTGACTTTATTTTCTCATGTATGTTAATAAACAGTCACGGTTAATGTGTAACCAGATAGATCACTATGGATAGATTCCAGAGAACTTATCACTGTCATTACTTAATGAAAGAAATTTTTCTCAGGACAAAAAAGTCATTATTACCAGGTAGGTAGTCTCTCCTGAGTAGAAACTCTGCTGTTTCATTCCTGCAGAGAAGGTCATTCCATATCTCCTGGTAAAAATGTTATCCAAAAATCCTAACCATCTTGGATTCCCAGTTAATTTCAAAGTAACTGGTTGGTAATGATTCACAATAAAGACAGCTACAAAATGGAAGATAAAATGAGAAAATTTTCTCCAACTTTTATTGTATACAATTTAAACATTTTTTCTGGCCATGTGAGTTTTGCAGATACCCTATTCTCAATCACATTATAACTAGTTGCGTTTTTTTTCTTTTTTTGTGGGGGGGGTCTGGTCATGGGGCCTGAACTCTGGGCCTGAGCTCTGTCCCTCAGCTCTTCAGCGCAAGGCTAGTGCTCTACCACTTGAGCCACAGAGCCACTTCTGGCTTTTTTCTTTTTGCTTATGTGGTGCTGAGGAATTGAACCCAGGGCCACGGGCATGCAAGGCAAGCGCTCTACCACTGAGCCACCTTTCCAGCCCCCTATAACTAGTTTCTTATTCCTAAAATAGGGCCTATACTATTGACCCAATAAACATTTGATAATTACAGTATTAAATTAAATTAAAATATAAATTGGGTTAAGTGTTTCAGAAACATATAGAGGAATATATAAATAATGAAGAACTGAAGAATGATGACAAAGTGTGGATTGAAGTAAGGAGTATGTACTTTTTAGCAAAATCAGTTTAATTATCTGATAGAAATATATACACCTATGTATTTATATATAAGTATGTATGTACCTTTTTGTGTATGTATATGTACAAACATATACTTATATTTATGCATATGCATATGTAAATATATGTATATTATGTATATATGATACATTATATATTATATAAAATACATGTACATTTATTTGCATATATCTGATATATAAATATATTTATTTTTATATAGTTATTTATGTGTGTGTCTTCAAAGTATACACACATACATAAACACAATATTATATTTTACATAAATGACAAGTCTTTGAATTGATCACTTAGTCAATATGGATATAGTGTTACATACCTACAAATGTGTAGTAGGCAACATAACAGAAACCTAAATGGAAGAGGGGTTCAGAAGTTTTGTGAGCAAGAATATTGTTCTTAAGCTGTTCAGCCTACCTAGTGGCCTACTAAGGTCATAAGATGTCAGCAGATGGGGGTTTGAGTACCATGCCTAATTATGGATTAATAATATTCAACATTTCAGCCTAAGGTAGGACTTGAAACACTTCCCAAAGCAATATGTCCTTATTTACCTACCTAGGCCAGTAAACTACGTCTTTGAAGTCATATATATTTCAGTAAACTTTCCTTAGCCTTAAGACAGTAACTGTTCCTAGGCGGGTACTAGAGAAGGGCTTAATGATTCAAGTTTCTTACACTTCAACACTTGTGCTGGGGCAAAACTTACTCATTGCCATTCTTTTTTGGAGATGACCCACAACTATGTTTGCATCTTGCCAGAATTCTTCTCTTGCTGAATGCAAGGACTGGTTAGTAGCAATTAGTTTTTGGTCATATTCACAGAACTAACAGCCTAAAAGGAAAAAAAAAAAAAAAACGAAACAAAACTGATATTTGATAACTAGGACAAAAAATATGACAGGTTTGATGAAGAAGAAAAATATAAGATCAAGGTAAAAGTAAAACAGGGATTAGAGCATGTTTTTTGGTGTCTCTCATCCCCAAAATGTTTGTTAAAAATATGAGATATTCTTTTTTTGTGTCTCGGAAACAATTTTAGCTGATACAAGGGAAAAAATAACTTTTTTTATTAAATTTATTTTATTTTATTTGTGAACATACTGTACAGAGGGGTTACAATTACATGGGCAGGATAATGTGTACATTTCTTACCAAGCATTGCAGCCTCCTCCTTTGTTTATCCTTCACATCCCTTCCCAGCCTCCCCCCTCCCCCCCCCAGCCCCAATCCTTCTCCCCCCCCCCACACACACTGACATTGTAAAGCTTGTTATGGACATGACAACTTGTACTTCTCATTGTTGCAACAGGTCCACCTGTATCCTTAAACGACTTGTTTTTCCCCATCTCCTCCACAAGTTATAATGACATCAAATATAGTGAAAGCAGGGGTTATACTGTGGGGGAGAGACATACAAAGCATCAAAGAAATAATCTTATAAATGCATTATAAACATATGCATGAAAGAAAAAAAACATTAAAATACATATCCAAGGGTTCATTTTCCTAACATCACATTATCTGACCTTTTCCGCTTGACTCATACATATACTAGATATTTCAAATAAGGGAAACCATGGGGCCTATGTTTCTTTGGGCTTGGCTTACTTCGCTTAATATAATTTTTTCCAAGTCTTTCCATTTCCTAACAAATGGGGCAATGTCATTCTTTCTGATGGAGGCATAGAATTCCATTGTGTATATATACCACATTTTCTTCATCCATTCATCTACTGAGGGGCATCTGGGTTGATTCCAGATCTTAGCTATGGTAAATAATGCTGCAATAAACGTAGTTGTGCTGGTAGCTTTAGTGTGGTCCTGTTTGTAAACATTTGGGTAAAATGCCCAAAAGTGGGATTGCTGAGTCATAGGGGAGTTCTATGTGGAGACTTTTGAGGAACCTCCATACTGCTTTCCAAAGTGGTTGAACAAGTTTACATTCCCACCAACAATGAAGTAAGGTTCCCTTCTGTCCACATCCCCTCCAGCATCTGTTGTTGTTAGAGTTCTTGATTTTTGCCATTCTAACTGGAGTGAGGAAAATAACTTTTTTAAATGTCTACTTAGTTTACCTTTCATATGGTCAGTTTTCTTTCCTGGAAATGATATGTTATTTACATTTTAAAGTATACATTGTTTAAGCAGAATATTGATTAGATTTAAAGAAATATACCAATACAATCACAATATCAGAATACAATGTTGCAGAGATCCTATCTACTATTTGAATATTTTTCTGGCCATGAAAGTTCTAGGGAGGCTCTGTTCTTGTTCTGATTATTACTTGTTTTTGATTCCTAAAATGGGATCTGTAGTATTGACCCACTAAGCATTTGGTAAGTACAGTATGGTAGTTCATTAAAATGTAAATTGGGTTAAGTGCTTCAGAAACATACAGGGGAATATGTAAATAATGAAAAACAATGAGAAGCTCTCATTCCCTCAGGAACTTTGCTTCTCTAATAGTTTGAACCTTATCCATAGTCATGAATCTAGCTGGAAAACATTCTCAGTAACAAAATCTAGAAGTAAAGTAAATGAGCTGAGGGCAGCAGTGTGAAACTTCAAACACCATCAAAGGATATGAAAGTCATCCAAGAAAGCTATTGTATTTAATGGAGAAAAGTGTACCAGAGTTAAATTGTCTCAGTGTTTAGTACTAATTGCATCACATGACACATTAACACATTCCTCCTGCAGTTTGTCCTTCCAGACATGATAAGTCACAACTAGATCAGTTCAAGAGGAAGAAACTTTATTGCAAATGAATAAGCACTGGCTGTAGAAGAACCACTCCTGAAAGGAAATGATATGTCTGCTCATTATCTGTACTATTTCCTGTAAACAGAGATTACATTTTGTCTCATACTGGATCACTAGAATAGTAAACTTGGAAGACATATCAATAGATAGCAGAAGTAAATTGGCAGATTGAAAGAAAATAGTTACTTAGAGAAATCACTAGACTAATTCAAAAATATGGAACAATCAGGTAAACATAGAATTTGCTACCATAAGGTAAAGTGAAAGGCCAAATCTTTTGTTTTATAACTTAATTCCACTCTTGTCTTGCTGTTTATAAAAGCTGGCTGCCTATAAAGGTCTCACCCTTGCTATCACATAATGTCCCTTCTTTTTATGAAATACAGAAGCATTCCCTTTTATATAATGCTCAAATTCTAAAACCTCCAGTGGGTGCCAATACAATGTGGTTTCCTATATACACTAAAGTGAGGAGACTAAGTCTAAGTAACTTCTCACAGCCATCCTGGTGCCACATTGTGTGGAGGTGGTTTTCCATCTAAGCACTGAAAAGCCTAGAGGTAAGAGAAGCCATTCATTGAATTACCAATGCTTACATCAAAGTGAGATAGGAGAGTTCTGCTTCAGAGAAATGCAGATGTCATAGCCTTTGGAAAGCTTTGCTTCAAAAAATGTTGGACTTCCTTTTCCCCTAAATGGCCTAATTTGCTTGTCTCTGATCATCTCTGTTTATGGAAAGTTTAGAGCATTTTACCTAAATGGAAGGCTTAGCTGACTTTTCGGCTTGTACCTGAGATGTTAGCTTTTGTTGAGCTTGGAAGCTCCACCCGGACGTGGTTTTTGTCATTAAAAGCTTTGTATAAGCTCTGTTCTGGGCTATAGGTCTTTGAGACAAGAGTCTAGCTGCATATGTAGGCTCTTTACTAAAGATTCCCAATTCCATCTCTTAATATGTGGCTTCCTTTTTTTTTTTTTCTCTCGACTGAACTCACATCTGAGATATATTTTACAATAATAGATACTTGCTAAAAATGTTTAAACAGAATTTTTTTTTGTCAGTCGTGGGGCTTGAACTCTGGGTTTGGGTGTTATCCCCACACTCTTCAGCTCAAGGTGAGCACTCTACCACTTGAGCCACAGCATCACTTCCAGTTTTCTAGTGGTTACTTGGAGATAAGAGTCTCACAGACTTTTCTGCCTGGGCTGGCTTTGAACCGTGATCCCCAGATCTCAGCCTCCTCAGTAGCTAGGATTACAGACGTGAGACACCGGCGCCCAGCAAACAGAAATTCTTATAGAAGATGTATGTGTTGTGTATGTTCTCTCAATATTTTAATGTATACTTTGTTTACCCTTCCTGTGATTTGAGATGATACAATGCCTATGTGTGCTATAAAGTGAGGTGAATGATAAAGGTGTGATAGACAAGCCACTATGGAAGCATTATTTCACCACAAGGACTAGTATGACATAGTAGTTAATATGATTGCTGAGATGTTTACTGAGGGGCTAAGAAGGAGGTAGAATATTAAGGTATATATGGTAGGTAGACAAGGATAACCTCATCTGCTACTGAGAACAGCAAACATTTTACAACTCATAACTCTTTTCTGGAAAATTTCCTTTTAATAATTTCAAGCTTCAGTTGTCTGCACAATTATGGAAAAACAGGTTGTTTGTGAGGGAGGCTATGTATTCTTTCTTAATCCATTGAAGGTAATACTCTCAATAGACTATTTTCCTGTGGCATCTTCTTCAGGTCTCTTTTGCTAATTACTCTTCTATATGTTTACCCTTGAATATAATTTTCCTCCCAGGATTTGTTGCTAACCCTGCTATTTCCTTACTCACTCATCACTCTCTTCTGCTGATAACACAATTTAAACTAGAGAAATGGTAACAGATGACTTGGACATGATTGTTGTCATTGTTGTTGCTGCTTTCTCCATAGTTTCCTATTTACCACGGAGTTGCATAACCAAAAGAAGCTTATCAAGATAGAATGATTCTTTTACTCCAGGATTTACATTCTAAATACCAGCCTTCTTTGTCTAGTCTACCCTACTTGTAAAGAAGTATTTTACTCTTTTCCCACATACCCACATTAAAATCTGAGCTATTCCAAATTAGATCTAACAAGAACCTCTTGACCATGTAGTCCTTGCTGAACTATCAGGGAAATCCTTTGTTGTATGAGTTTTAAGTCATTTTGGAATCTTCCCCCTTTTCTTCAGTGGTCACACTATAATTTGATACTAACTTGACATTGTTTTCACTCTTCTGTTTTGTTGTTTCTTTTGTTGCCTAAGGCTTGATATATGAAAAAATGTAGGCTAAGCATTTACTCTAACACTGAGCTATACCCCAGCTGAATTCTATATTTTTAACCCTTTCCCTCTGTTCTAATACAATACAAGCCAATAACCATACAGTAATAATACTTCATTATAACATAGCCATTCTTAATTATTTGCCTTAATTATTTGTTTTCATGATATGACAGAGAAACCCAGTAGCTAAAGTACACAGGCAAAAATATTTATTGAGAATTCAATGTATATGTTGCAAAATTAAGGAAAGTGTGGGAAGGAATGGGTTGAAAGGGATAGGTATGAATGTGGAAAGAGGTGACATTGATCAAGATACATTGTACTCATTAAATGCTTTTTTGAATGCAATTTCTCTGAGCAACAAAATAAAGATAATATAAAAACTAATAAAAATGTCCCTCCCCCATGGTATAACCCCTGTTTTCACTGTATTTGATGTTGATATGATTTGGGGAGAGGAAGGGAAAGAAGAAATTGTTTAAATAGTGATACATATAGATCCACTCCAACAATGAGATGTACAAGACTCTATGTTGAAAAACAACTTTACAGATTGGTGGGAGGGGGTGTAGTTGAGGAGTTGGGAGGGAAGCGATGGTAGGGGAAAAGCAAAAGAGGAGGCAACAATGTTCGATAAGAAATGTACTCATTACCTTGCTCATGTAACTGTACTGCTCTGTACAGTATTTTCACAATAAAAATGTATTTAAAAAAAGAAACAAGGGAAGGATAAAGGTTGACCCATTGTAACAATGAGATGTACAAAGCACTATGTCAGAGGGGGGTGGAGAGAAGAGTTGAGGAGTTGGGAAGGGAAGGGATAGTAGGGGGGAAACAAAGGAGGGGGTAACAATGCTCAATAAGAAATGTACTCATTACCTTAATTATGTAACTGTAACCCCTCTGTACAGTATCTTTACAATAAAAATATGTATTAAAAAGATACAAGGAAAAAAAACCTAATAAACATAGAATAAAAAAGTAAATCTTTCACAAGAATAAATATTCATTATCTGTTATTTGGGCCTGGGCAAATATTTTCTTTTTGCGTGTGTGTGTGGAAATACTGTACAGAGGGGTTACATTTACATGGGTAAGATAGATAATGAGTACATTTCTTATCAAGCATTGTAGCCTCCTCCTTTGTTTCCCCTTCCCATGCTCCCCACCCCTCCACCCCCCACCCAATCATCCTCCCCCCACCAAAGTTATAAAGTTCGTTTTTGACATAAAGACTTGTACATCTCATTGTTGCAATGGGTCCACCTGTATCCCTATTTAAACGATTTGTTTTTCCCCTTCCCCTCCACAAATTATACTGACGTCAAATGCAGTGAAAGCAGGGTTTATACTGTGTGGGAGGGACATACAAAGCAACAAAGAAATAATCTTACAAATGTGTTAGAAACAACTGCATGAAAGAAAAAAATACATATAGCCATTCTAACTGGGATGAGGTGGTATCTCAATGTTGTTTTGATTTGCATTTCTTTTATGGCTAGGGAGGTTGAGCATTTCTTCATGTGTCTATTGGCCATCCTTCTTTTGTCTTCAGAGAAGTTTCTCTTTAAGTCTTTAGCCCACTTATTTATTGGGCAGTTGTTTCTTTGAAGATTTGTTGTTGGGGGATGTAATTTTTTGAGTTCCAGGTATATTTTGAATATGAGACCCTTGTCTGTTGTTTGGTTAATCTGTGGGCTTTCTATTGATCTTGCAAGCTATGTCCTTTGCTATGCAGAAGTTCTGCAATTTCATATTTTCTGTTCATCCAGGCTTCAAGTCATCCTCTATGTCCATCAGTGTTCATAATTATGAACTCTATTCTTATTTTATTGAAAACCCAATCACTAACTAAATATGAAGACTTTAATTTTGGTCTATTGCCTACAGGAAAAATATGAAACCCTATATTACATATTGCAGCAAATCAAAATGCTATAAAAATTAGTCTGTGAACCAAATATGCAGTTTTTGGACTCTTTCCATATAGTAGAAATTCTATAAGCATAAGAAATATTAAACTGGGATGTTGGGATATCTGCATCATTTTTCCTATTAAAATCTCTCAACTCATGAAAACTATCTGGCTCTTTTTACATTAAAGCTAGTTTCTAAGAAGAAAACCCTGATACACATTTATTTATGAACTCATACCATACATCACTGTGGACCAATAGACAAGTTTAGTTACAAGACAAAACCTAGATTGCTTAACATAGAGAAGATACTATATAAAGGTCAAGGAAGCTTGATTCACTGGAAGCCCAGCTATGTCTTATAGTGGTATCACCTTCCATAACTTCAAGGACTTTTGCAGTCTATCCCCAAATTACAGTTTACAATTCCATTCCTGATTCATACCACCAAGTAACCTTCTTCTGAGTTTCATCAGCTTTTATTTGAATAGTTCGTAAGCAATTATTTTCCTACATTTTTGGTTTCACACAGCATGTCCTCTTCCTTGAATGTGTTTTTCTTTTACAAATCCTTTCTGCCAAATTAAGATATCTTGAACTCAATCAGTACCCTGGGCTAAGAAGTGCAATAGAGACTTGATGAAAAATAGTTTAAATCCTGAAGAAAAATTCAGTTACTCTTGCAGAGTAATTCTGATTATGTAAGGTGATTTTTTTCTATAATAAATCATGGTGATAAAGGCTAAAATTCTTTACTTATTTCAAATCAGAGGAAACAGTGATAGAATAAAAAACATTTGCACATAAAATGGAATAGGATTATGAGTTCATTCAAGCTGGGAAGAAGTTTTATCTTGGATATTGCCTCAGTGCTGAGGAAAATAAACATGGTTTCTTTTTAAGCAACATGGACATTGAAAAGATTTGGTCTCATATTAAATATGGATGGAGAGGGTCAACTCAGCCCATATTTTAAGCACTTTATTTTAAGTATGTGGGAATAAGAAAGTACAGACAGTGGCTAACACCTGTAATGCTAGCTAATTAAGAGGCTTAGATCTGAAGATCACTGTTCAAAGCCAGCCTGGGCAAGAAAGGCTGTGAGACTTTTATCTCCAATACACCAACAGAAAATCGGAAATGGTGCTGTGGCTTAAAGGGGTAGCCTTGAGCTGAAGAGATGAGGGACAGTGCCCAGGTCAAGAGTTCAAGCCCCATGACCAACACACACACACACACACACACACACACACACACACACACACAAAGTACCTTGGAAAGAAAAATTAAATGTGCTTACATATAAGCACATAGACATGCATATAATTCTACAAATCCTCTTGTCTTTAAGAAATGAAATATATATATATATATGACAGACAAAAATTATATACATATATATGACACAAACAATAAAACCAGTTATTGCAGCAATACAAAGAGTAATGAGAGATTCCAGATAAGATCTAGTGAATAGTTATAATACTAAATATTCTTTTTAAAGAGTAAGAAATATAAAAATTGCAAAGATCACTAAATTTTGTCTAAATAGATAAATTTAAATTAAACATTATATACATATCTTGGAATTCATTTTGATTAACATCATTTTACATACACATCTATTTAGGCTTTGCAATGCTATGCTGACTATCCTAGACATACACTAATTAGTATAAATTAAGTGAAACCATGGAGCCTATGTTCCTTTGGATCTGGTTTAATTCACTTAATATGAATTTTTCAAGACTTTCCATTTCCTTATTTTGTGGTGATGCAATTCATTTTGATGGAAGCATAGAATTGCTGTATGTGTGTTTGTACATATATATGTATATATACATATATATATGATATAAACACACACATATATTTCACATTTTCTTGATCCATTCATCTACTGAGGGGCATCTGGGTTGGTTCCATATCTTAGCTCTGGTAAATATTGCTGTAACAAACATAGTTGAGCTGGTAGCTTCACTGTGGCCTTGTTTGTGAGCATTTGGGTGAATATTCAAGAGTCGGATTGCTGGGTCAAAGGGGAGCTCTATGTTTAGTCTTTTGAGGAACCTCCCTATTGCTTTCCAGAGTATTTGATGAATCAGTTCACATTCCCACCAACAGTGTAGTAGTGTTCCCTTTTGGCCACATCCCCACCGGCATCTGTTATTATTTGTTTTCTTGATAATAGCCATTCTAACTGGGGTGAGATGAAATCTCAACGTAGTTTTGTTTTGTATTTCTTTTATGTCTAGAGATATTTAACATTTTTTCATATGTCTATTGGCTATTATTTCCTCTCCATAGCAATCTTGGTGTTTTTTTCTATGAAGATTTGTGGTTCTTTTTTTTTTTGTTGTTGTTGTTTTGTGGGGCGGGGGGGGGTGTGCTTAACTTTTTCAGCTTTTTGTATAGTTTTGATATGAGGCCCTTGTCTATTGTATAGCTAGGGAAGATCTTCTCCTAATCAGTGGGCTTTATGATCCCATTTATCCATTTATCTTTGTTTTTTTCTGTATATTTATTTAGGAAGTTCTACCTGTGCCAAAGAGCCCTAGTATATCCCTTATCCTGTAGTATTTCCAGAGTATCTGCTCTTACCTTCAGGTCTTTGATCCATTTGCAGTTGATTTGGGTGTGGGGTGCTATATAAGGATCTAATTTCAATTTTTCTATATGTGTATAGCCAATTCTTCCAGCACCATTTGTTGAAGAGGCTGTCTTTCTTGCATTTGATGATTTTTGCCCCTTAAATAAAGATTAGGTGGGCATAGGTCTGTGCGATCATTTTTGGGTTTTCATTTGTAATCTGTTGATCCTCAGGTCTGCTTGTGTGTTAGTACCAAGATTTTTTTTTTTTTAATAATTATGGCTTTGTAATAGTTTGAAGTTTGGTATTGATATTAATCCAGAATAGTTTTTGCTACTAAGGGTTGTTTTTGCTATTTGGAGTCTTCTATTATTCCATATGAAATTTTAGATTGCTTTTCTATTTAATTAAAAAGCGTTGTTTGGCGAATTTTACAACTTTGGTTGGGGAGGAGGAGGATTAGGTGGGGGGGCAGGGGGAGGATGGGAAGGGATGGGAAGAGGAAACAAAAGAGGAGGCTACAATGCTTGATAAGAAATGTTATTATTATCTTGCCCATGTAATTGTAACCCCTCTGTACAGTATTTTCACAATTAAAAAAAAGTGTTGTTTGGATATTGATAGGTATTGCATTGAATTTGTAGATAGCGTTGGGTGGTATTGCCATTTTCACAATGTTAACCCTCCCAAATCAGAAGCATGGGAGATACTTCTACTTCCTTAACTCTGTTTTAATTTCCTTTTTCATATTTTTAAAGTTTTAAAGTCCCTTACCTCTTAGGCTTTGTTTTTTTCTAATGTGGTATGTGAAATTATTTCTGTTCTCTTTGATGTGTGTGTGCATGTGTGTGTGTGTGTGTGTGTATGTGTGTATGTGCTTTTCCTTTTGTTTGTGTACCCTGTCTTACATATACATTTATCTGATTTGGGGGAAGAGAAAGGAGATAACAAAGTCAAGAGACAAAGGACAAAAGGTAAACCAATGCGACAGTGATAATCAAAAGCCACTATGCTAGAAATGAACTATACAATTGGGGGAAGGGAGGTCAAAAGGGAGGGAAAGTGGGAGAAAATGAGGGAAGGTGTAACACTGTTTGACCAGCTATGTACTCATTACCTTACATATGTAAGTGAACCTCTCCTTTACAATAAAATAATTTAAATATTTATTGTACTCATAAACTGACATGTTGAATTGTAACCCCTTTGCAAAACTACTTGAAGATAATAAAAGTATAATTAAGAATAAAAAACAAAAAATGATCATTATATATAATTAGTCTCATGTAATGAAGATATATTTTAATTAATTAATTAATAATAAATATTTACAAAATAAGATACATTATATGAAAAGTGAACTTCTTAGTTATTATAAAATATTAGAAATTTTGTAATAATACATGTATATTGTTTTAAGGCAAATCTTGCCTAGAGCTAAATATTGACTGGTTTTCAGGGAAGACACACTTTCCAAGATCGTTCCCTGCAGATCTACAATATCTCAATACTCTGCAATGTACTATATTGCCTTATTCCTGTTTATTCCATGATACTTATTAAACTCTTTAAAGAATTAATGTTAGCAAGTGCAGACATGTTCAAATTCAGTTTCTATTGTGAGAACTATCCCCTGTGAAGACATTGATATTAACACATTTTTTGACATTGGCAGATACATTCTCTTCACCAGTTTACCTTTGACTCCACTATTCAGAGTAGTAGGATACACAAATTTCTATTGAGAGGTTCTTTATTGATCTTGAGTTACTTTCTTATTATAAATGTATCTATTAAGTTATCCTCTCTATGAAATGACCTTTTTTCACTAGGAGCTTGGGTCCTTTGTAAAAATAGATCATATTAGAGGAAGTAAAATGGTGTTTTTAGCAAGATTTTTGTTTCCATTTTTTGTAGTATAATTAACAAAGTCACTAGGAAGATTTATGAATGATGGGACATTTTCTTTAAATGATGGTAGTATGTAGAATAATACATAGGTTTGCAGGTGTGATGTTTCTGAATGTGTAGAGTTTGAATTTAATAATGAAGATTGCTTAACAAAAATATTTTTGAAAAAAATGAATACATAATGTTTTGAAAGTGGAAGATGGAGCAACTCTCAATCACAATATTAATATATTACACATAATCCTCCAAATAATTCCTAAATATACCAACCAACAATATTACTGAACAGTCTCCAGTAATATCCAACTTTAAACATCATATTACCTCACTATAAGTTAATATAAATTATTGAAAAAAGTGATGTATAACTGAAGCAGTGGTGGAAGATATTTACTAACAATAATGGGAATTATTAAACAGAAACCCTAGAAATTTGGATAATTTGAATTTTGGGGGGTGAGGGGACATCGTGGGACTTGTACACAGTGCTTGGGACTTGTATCTGAACTTTTTCACTCAAGGTTAGCACTCTATCACTTTGAGCCAAAGCAAGACTTGGAGTTTTCTGGTGTTTAATTAGAGATAAGGGTAAAGGGCTTTCCTGCCCAGGCTATCTTTGAACAAAGATCCACAGATCTCAGCCTCCTGAATAATTAGAATTACAGGCACGAGCCACTGGCACTTGGTTGGAACATTTGAATTCTAATGAAGCAACATACCTATAGAAAATAATCCATATGATGGCAATTGTTATTCATAATAAGGTCTCTTTATAAAAACTGGATTTCTAATTAAACTATATTCATAGAGGAGAATAAAATTAATTTGATCCATGACACAGACTCTGTCAATAATTAAATGTTTAGTATTAAGAAATATATATTAGAAAATAAATTATTAATCATTATTAAAAATTAAATGTATTACCTTGTTACAAATAATTTTACCATATCTTTTGTTCATTTATCAAATTCTGTAATTTCAAAAAAATACATTTTTTTTTTTTGGTCATGGGTCTTGAATTCTGGGCCTGGGTCCTGACCTTGAGCTCTTCAGTTCAAGGCTAGTGCCCTACCACTTACCCACAATGTCATTTCTGGTTTTCCTGTGGTTAATTGTAGATAAGTGACTCATGGATATTCCTGTCCAGGATGGCTTTGAACCCTGATTGTCAGATCTTAGCCTCCTGAGTAGCTAGGATTACAGGCATGAGCCATGGGCTCTGTGCTAGTTTTAATAATCTTACCTTTTACATTACTGACATAATATCCTTATAAGAGTCCCTGTGGCTTCAGTCAGTTGCAAGAAAAGTTCAATTTTCTCTTAAGGGAATGTACCCTAATTGATTTTCTTTGAAGTTATTATATATATCTTCCTCCTGTTTTCAGTTTCTTGTGAAACTATTTCACAATCTGATAGATTATATTAATTATACTATATTCTTTTACAAATAGGTAATGAGTTTTTCTTTTATAAGAAAATTTGGCAGAACTTTATTGAATAAGTAAGCAAGCAAGCAGATAAGGAGAAAAACAAAAGCAGACAGACATGCATACAGGAAGGTGCAGACTCTAATGGGTGTGAGTATTCTGGAGGAGAGACACACAAAGGCGTATTTACATGGTAAAGATGGGGGTCTGACTTCAGAGTTATGTAAAGGTAGGTGTTTTATCCTTGCTCTAATCACTCCTAATGTGTACTTAGTTTCTATATGTTTTGGGTATCCTTTTTTTCTAATTTAATTTTATTGTAAAGATGCTGTACAGAGGGGTTACAGTTACATGAATAAGGTAAGGAATACATTTCTTGTTGAGCATTGCTACCATAGGCCCTATTTTGTTTTTTCCTATTAACCCTTCCCTCCCCAATCTCCCCTCTCCCACTCCCCCCCAAATTGTAAATTTCATTTCAACATAATGTCTTGTGTGTCTATTTGTTGCAACGGGTCATCCAACAACAACAAAAATCACATAGTACATTAAAAACAACAACAAAGACAAATCTCTTGTGTCCCTATCTTGGTGTTCATTTTGTTTAGCATTATCTTAAGTGGTCATATGTATATAGATTTTGAGTTTTTCTGCTTACCTGATAAAATTATCCTATACTAATTATTGCAAATAAGGGAAAACATGGGGCCTATATTTCTTTGGGTCTGGCTTACTTCATTTAACATGATGTTTTTCAAAGTATTTCCATTTCCTAAGAAATGGGGCAGTGCCGTTCTTTCTGATGGAAGCATATGTTTTGACTATTTTGAGAAATGTTTATGTAGTAAAATGCTTACACTCATCCATTCTTCCTCTTGCCCTGCAGTTAAACTGCCACCTCTATAATCCTTAATAAAATAACCACAGGAGTTTGAGTACAAGTGCCTGTAGTGGAAAAGTTCTAATCCTTAGTAATATTTAAATTCCTTCCCATCCTTCTTTTGGATGACTTCTTTTCCATTGTGTTTAGAACAGCTTCTGGAGGCAATCTCAAGTATATTTAACATCCAAACAAACACTCTAGTATATATCAAGTTGAAGAATACACCATCACTCTAAAAATTGTTGATAAGTATTGTATGAAAAGACGTTGTAGAAAGTACTTTTGCCAAAAAAAGTAACTAAAACAGCTGTTGTTTTCTATGCCTCAAGCTCATTGGATTCATTGTCTTTATTAATGGGCTACCTGCCCCAAACCTCTATGAGTATGTTAGTATCTTGAAATTACTTAGACTCAATCATGTGTTTGCTTGATTCACTGCCACAGAACCCAGATTACCTGAAGCCAAGAAAACTTTCTGGAATAGTATCAATTTCATTGTAGTTCACAGTGTAATCTCAAAAGCTCATTACTTTGCAACTCTTGTGTACTGGAAATATGTTAAGTGGAGTTTGCAGATTTAACTAAGAATTTATATGGTTGACTGAATCTGTAGATATTAAAGGACATGTATTTACTGTGTCATGCTCACCCTGTTGCCAAAAGTGCTCTGATGGTATTATGAGAAGAATTCATACTAGAAGCTGCTGTTTTCATTTCTGTGGCATTCACTGATGCAATCTCTCTAAGCTGGGCTATTTCTCGGGCCATTATAAATTGTCAAATTGGTTCAGTCTCTGATTCCCATTGCAAGGCTTCATCATGAACTCTACACACGATGGTCTTGCAACATGCCTGCTAATAAATCCTTTAAATTACAACATTGAGAAAAATGGCGCAACTCGGAAAAGTCAGCAGCAATGTCCTCTCCAAGCTGTAGATTCAATTGGTGAAACTTAAGCTTCAGAACAATAACTAATAGTGCTGCTTGATGTGAACTTCCACTAACCTTACAGATTCATCAAGTACTTTATCAATATTTGAAACAATATATTAAGGAATCATGTTATATTATTACATATTTCTAGGAAATATCTTTCAAATTTTATTATATAATATTACTTAAGATTAAACTATAGATAAGCAAAACTTGTCCTTGTCACCTATAGTAATTGAATTATACCATTCCACACACTTGCCTGCCATTCTATGTACAATGCCTTTAGATTATGAAGTAAAGGAAGCCAGCTGCTAGAGAACCTTTTGACAAAAGGCAATTATTCTTAATTGTGAACTGGCTCAAGCAGAAATTGAAGGCCTTGAGTTCAACCTTCTCTACTTACCCCACTAAAGGCAACTATTACTTTTTTCCCCACTTGTCTTGGTATTTGATTACAGCATAGATGGGCAGTGTGTGGTTTGTCAAGTAGTTGGAGAGAGGTGGATAAGGGATTGGGAATTTTGAATTCCGTCTATTAGTTGTATGATTTCAAAATATAGGAAAACAATTTTCAATGAATTTAAACTGACTTCTGTAAAAGAAAGGAATTGTACCTGCTAGTTTTAATGTTTTATTTCTTCCAACTTTCTGTGAATGAGTCAGAATGGTAGATGTGACTGACACTCAGTTGATCTTTGAAACAGAATTGTGTCACTAGATTTATACATGTCCTGTGTTGATTTTCCTTGCATACAGTCATATACAATATTGTTCTACTAAAGACTGTTATTTAAAAAGCTTGTGGTACTTTTTCTGCTTCAATTTTATTTGTCATTGATCTAGGTTTCAAGAAGTAGATTTCAGTTATTATGCTCTGAAACCAAATTCCCCTTTTAATATATATTTTAAGAAACAGAAGAGGATGTACTCAATGGGAAATCATTACAACAAAAGTCCAAAAGAGATAATAGTCAAGAGTATTCTAATGTCATTATTGTGCTAAATGTGCTTCAATCGAATAGGAGGATGGCTGTTCCCTTTGGACTCATATCTGATAAACTGAAGGAAGTTGTGTGTTATGATCTGATCAACTTATATTTAGTGAAAACTGGCTGAAATAGGAATGGAAGTAAAGATTATTTTAAAGCTGGCTATTATTTTACTCCATTAGATAGTACCAACTTACAAAATGAATCAGCTCTGGGCTTCATTTTAAAATGTAATGAAATTTCAACTGAGAAATGTTCCAAATATTTCAACATTCTTTGATTAAAAATAACAATCACTTATACATGTGGATTTCAGTTACCTGTAAAGTGTGGAAAATTAGTACAGAGTTGTAATATAATATAAATCTACATTTAAATACTCCAGTTACATTATATTATCATTTGTGATTAATAAAGCTGGGAACTAGTGGCTCACATCTGTAATCCTGGCTATTCAGGAGGCTGATATCTGAGGATAGAGGTTCGAAGTCAGCCCAGGCAGGAAAGTCAGTGAGACACTTATCCCTAATCAATCACAGTAAAAGCTGGAAGTGATGCTGTAGCTCAAGTAGAGTGTTAGTCATGAGCAAAAGTAGCTTAGGGATGGTGTCCAGGCCCAGATTTCAAGGACCAGGATTGGCAGAAAAAATAAATAAAAAAATAAATAAAGGTCCAAGTACCAGTTATATTTGAATTTCAGTTAAATAGTAAACAATATTAAATAGGTCATATGCTTTCATATGCTTATGTTAAATATGTATTATTTTTATATTCAAGTTAAATTTAACTATTCTGTATTCTTTGTCTTAGTTTATAAATTGTGTATTTAAAAATCTGATGTAATACATTAAGCTTGATATTATACTTATGAACATATTGTTACAACACACAATAATTGGAAATGAATCTAAGAATTGAAAAGAAAAAGATATTTTTTTCTGAAAAAGAAAATGGTTAGAGTGTGATATTCCTTCCTTCCTTCCCTCTTCCTTCTCTCTGTCTCTCTCTCTCTAACTCCCTCTTTTCTTTCTTTCTTTTTTCTAACTGGTCCTAGAGCTTAAAGTTAGGGCCAGGAAGCTATTCCTAAGCTTTTTTCTCAAGGCTAGCATACTACTCCTTGAGCCACAGTGCCACCTTAAATAGAGATATAGGTAACATGGTCTTATCACAGGCAGGCTTTAAACTGTGATTCTCAGATCTCATCCTCCTGTGTAGCTAGAATTACATCTCTGAGCCACCAGCCCCCCACTCAAATAAGATTTTACAGGCTTGGCCCATTCTAATTTAGCTTTTCTTCTCCATAGTTCCTCAGCAAGAATAAGACTGAAACTCATCCTCAAACTAATCCATTTTTCATACCCATTTTCCTTCATTTCCTTCACCCAAACTCCAATAAGATAAAATTTAAAAATATTTAATACACTTTAAGTTCTATTACTGTATCTGTACCTGAACTTGCAGCTTTAAAACCACTCCTCATTTTCATTTTTTACAGCTGACTCAGTGGCACAGGTGTCATTATGCCAATGAAGGACAATCTCCTCCAAGGACATAGGAAGGCTCATTTTATTAAGTTTCAGCATTTCCAACCTCATGCTTAACTTCAAGCCTGAAACCCTTATTTTTTTTT